>NW_020536999.1:21523394-21543588 GCF_003426905.1 Ctenocephalides felis
TATATATATATATATATATATATATATATAACACATTAGAGTGGTCCCTTAAATGAGTGTTTTCATATTTTCTTGGTACCAGGTGCTCAAATGCTACCAAATTGATAAACAAATATTTTTTGAAAGTTTTAGCTCATAATATTTGGTTAGAGTGCACACTATCTTAAAGTTAATATTAGAGCTAAAACTTTCAGAGAATTGTTTTTTATCAATTTGGGAGCATTTGAGCCCCTGGGAGCAAGGATATTTGAAAAACATCCATATTAAGGACCACCCTTTTTAATTATTATATTTTTATCATTTTTTTTTATCAATTTGGAAGCATTTGAGCCTCTGAGAGCAAGGAAATTTGAAAACATCTATATTAAGAACCACCCTTTTTAAATATTATATTTTACATTTAGCAAAATCCAAGAAATATAAATTTATGTTATATTCTTTGGAACCTGATGTGTATTAAAAAATCTACTTTAAACGATTTTAAGTCTTAAAAAGATGAATGTCAATTATATTCCTACAACTGAATAAATCCTAAAGTATGAGATTATGTCCTTATTTTCTCAAAATTACAGTAAATAACTATATATAAAAATGCCCTTTTCTTAAACTTAATAAAAAATGTATGTCAAAAGATTGTGCAAACGAAATTATATTTTTTCTATAATTTTTTTCATAATTATCGTAAACTGCTGTATAGAGAAAAAATGCTTCTACCTTAAACCCATAAAAAAATTGAAGTAATATTTTTACACCTGATAATAGAAGTTCTGAAATCCGAAATTGTATTCTTCCTTTTCACATAATTACAGTAAATTTTTTGTATAAAAATATATGAACCTCAAAACTCATTCAAACCCATTACATGTTTATGTTAGTTAAATTTCAACTTCCGATGTACAAATAAAAAATGTGAAATTATGTTCACTTTATTCTCATAACATTAGTAAATGTTTGTATAAACAAAAAATGCATTTACTCGTATACATACAACTATAAAGACGAACAAATTATGAAAAATCGATATTATGCTAGATGAATATTAGTTGGATTTTGGATTACATCCTTTGGTAAAGAAATGCACTAAAATTGTCCTCGAAACTTGAAAATATGAATTGGTTAACATGGCCAGGATTATTAAATACAATAATAATTTTCACACTACTATTCTCGAAACTATTTTCTAACAACCAACAAAAAAATAATTCCACTCATTCAAAATAATGATCCAAATGCATTGGACAAACTACAACTTTTTATTATAAAATCAAGCAGAAATAAGTGTAGCCATTAAGCACCACACAAAAGCACTGTAATAATTTAATGTTCGTAAACAACCGTAATTTTGTCTCACACAATATTTTTAACATCAATTTTGTCCCTGAATTGACTGAGGAGAAAATGGATAATGCCACACATTGTGGTAGATTTTTTATGTCAAATCATAATGCGTGATCGTAGAATGTTGCGATGGTAGTTTTTGCAAGAATAAATTCCTAAAATAGTAAATAAACGACTCAATTTGGTTACTATTATTCTTTTTGCAGATAAGTTACAAAGTTGCGAAGGTCGTGAATTAAGAAGAGCCTTGTTTTCCTTAAAACAGACCTTCCAGGCTGATAAAGACTTGGTCCATGGATTTGTACAATTGGGAGGACTCGCATGTTTATTGCGAGTTGGAGCAGGGGCGGATCAGAATTACCAAAATTATATATTGCGGGCTCTGGGACAGGTAACAAACTAAACAAAATCATTTATATATGTCTGCGCCAACTCTATTGAACTTTAAGACTATAATTTGTCTTAACGACTAATGACTCTGTATTTTGTTACGTAGTTATAAAATGTATTAAAACTCTCCTTCGATACTCTGGTTGTTTCGCGGACTTTACTTTCAGAAGTGAACTACTAATTTAATTAAAACACTCCGCCACCCCTAGGTAGCAATCATTCCGTGTGAAGCTTAATGCCCTGAAGATTGTCACCTTCATGACCAATATAATAAACGAAAATACGTTCGAACAGACTCCTTGTTAGTCAATTTCTACATTGTTCATCGAATTTTTTGAGCAGAACATTGTAAATCACTAACCAATAAACAATAATTATTGCACCATAGAAAAATAATAATTTCTATCATCTTTTCCCCAGGTGATGTTATATGTAGATGGCATGAACGGTGTTATGGCCCATAATCCAACAATCCAATGGCTTTATACTCTAATAGCAAGTCAATATCGTCTTGTAGTTAAAACTGCATTAAAATTGCTTTTAGTATTTGTTGAATACAGCGAATGCAACTGTAGATTGCTGGTGCAAGCCGTCAGGATGGTCGACGGGAAGAACCATTCGTTGCCATGGAGTCACATTATGAAGTAAGTAGAAATAAAGTCATTATAATGATTGAGGAAATTGTTCTGGTCAATTCTGTGGAATAATAACTGCCCAAGAAAAGCAAAATTATTCGAAATAATCTATTGGACTTAATAAATTTAATATTGGTCAGCTTCATATGTAAGATCAGACTCCATGGAGTGAATTCTAAAGTATTTTCTTCTATTTGAATAAGAATTTTCATTCCATGTCTCTATCATTGGATCAAAACTAAATACAATAACGATCTGTGTATTATTATAGTTTACTACGTGACTTCGACAATGCTGATACAGAACTATTGATATATGCAACGAGTCTTTTGAATAAAACTCTCAGTGGATTGTCTGATCAAGATAGCTATTATGACGAAACCGATTTCCTAGAACGACAAGGCATGGAGGGCATTGTCCAAA
Organism: Ctenocephalides felis; assembly: GCF_003426905.1. Classification (NCBI taxonomy): domain Eukaryota; kingdom Metazoa; phylum Arthropoda; class Insecta; order Siphonaptera; family Pulicidae; genus Ctenocephalides; species Ctenocephalides felis. The sequence goes on from NW_020536999.1 coordinate 21,526,181, forward strand.
GGTGAGGAGAATTATTTTATTTATAGTAGTTAATTAATTTTATTTAGAACTAGTTATGCATGGCATCGGTTCTTGATGCAAATTGCTGAAACTTTCCGTACCAAAAATTAAAATTTTTTAAAAAGATTTTTTTTTAAACATTGAATTTGAAAGTTTTGAGAATTTTGAAAAAAATATTTTTTTGAATAAAAAAAGAAAGAAAGTAGAATGAAACAGTGGCATATTTCAAATTTGACCATAAATTTGGAACCTGCAGATCAAAATGTACTCCAATTCATACAACCATCAATAAAAATGTTATGGCAAGGCCATGTTATGAAGAATTTTTCATACGAAATATTGAAAATACCATGTGGTTTGTGTGCAGTCAGGCGTATTTCTCAGGTTGTCAGATAGAAAATGGACCCTCACTCATATCAAAAAACGATGTTAGATAACAGGGTCTTTCTGACCCAACTTCATAATATACGAGTGACGTTGCAGTTTTGTGGAAAACGACTGAATGCACAGCAAAAACATAATATTTTTACAGTATTCAGTAAGATTCAGTAGCATAATGTATGGAATTTGGAGCGTAACATTGCCTTGCCATAACATTTTTCTGTTATGCGGCAGAATAGATCCCATAACTTCTGTTTCCTCAAAATTGTATTTCCTGATTAGTCATAAACATGAATTTTTAAATTGATAACTATTTACCTCATTTTTTTTAAATTGATAACTATTTTTACACTATTTTCATAGGTATATGTCCAGACCAGGCACAGACTTGGATTTACTGAGACAGCTCCAAGTTTACGAAGCTGTATTACGATTTGAAGACGGAGATGACGAAGGTTTGAGGTAAATATTTCTATACCTTGTTCATTAAAAATAGTATTTTCTGTATCGAAAGTAAAGCTTCGACTTCTCTATGTGTCAGTTTATGAATAGGTCTTGTCAGGTTCTATATTTATTAATTGTGTATTACATTTTTTTAGGCAACTCGATGATACGATACGCAAAACGCTTCGAGACCGACCAAATAATCCCAACGAACATTGCGAACGACGAAAAAGTAGAAGGCACAGCACAGGTGCATCACCTTATAGTCCATCTAGTTCTTGCAATGGTTTAAATGGTTCTATTCATCGAAAAAATGGCTCGACAACTTTACATTCCACGGCTGAAGACGAAGAAAGTTCGGAATCAAACCAAGGGTATACTAATGGATACAGGGATGCTAAAAGTAAGAACCACTAAACTGTCTGTCTTCAAAACTCAAACAAAAATTATTCCATTTTATCGAATTGCAGCAAATGGTGCTGGTGTTACTCCTGGTTTGAGGAGGCGACGTGAAAGAGCAGAAAGACAAAGAAGTTTCATCAGAGAACAGGAACTTAGAAGCACGCCACCCAAAAGTTTCAGTAACGATGATGAAGAATCCCATAGAATGAACGGAGGATCCTACAGTCATGATAGTGATGGAATGAGTGAGTAATTTAGACTAATTTTCCACTCTTTAGATTTATATCCTATTTATTTGACTTGATATTATTTCTTAGGTAATGACAGCAGCACTGATGAAAGAAAGTTACTCTTACATCTAAAACGTGAAAATACAGTGAAAGACCTTACCCAGAAACTGGCCAACCAAAATATCCTCTCACCAGTGGAAGATCAAAATAAACCTAGCATTTTAGAAAATATGACTGGATTAATAACCAAAGCCAAAGAAGGTTTGGCTAAATCAAAATCCAAAGGCGAGTTGGCTAAAAGTCCCTCGCAGGAACAACAAATTATCAAACAGGACATTAAAAAGACTGAGAATGAACTGCATTGGGAGCAGTTGGTGCAGAATTTGGATAGGCCTTTGAATCTCTGTGATTTAGGTAAGAATACATCGATAAATCATATGGTGCAGATAATAATGAATATTCGTTTTAGATTTTACTGACTTGAAAAGTGATGAAGAAGACAACGGCTCCGGACCTCAAAATTTAAATAACGGTCCACCTCCACCTCCACCTATACAAGGAGGTATCCAAAATATAAAAGGAGGACCACCTCCTCCTCCTGGAAGTGTCCCTAATCCACCATTGTTTGGTGTCACACTTCAGAGGCATGTCAAAGCTGAATCGGAATCTCCTCCAAAGGTAAGTAATAATATTTCAAGTATCATCAGATTTTTGTAACCTGGTTTAATTTGTGCAGACTATACCAACAATCAAGAAAAATAAGAAGACTGTAAAATTGTTCTGGAAAGAAGTTGGAAATACGACAATGTCTGCAGTACCAACGACAATTTGGGATGAAATGGGTTCGGTGAAAGTGGATACTCATAAACTTGAACATTTGTTCGAAAGTAGAGCCAAGGATTTGATATCCAAGGTGAGAAAAATTTTATTTAGTTATTTCAAATAGTAGGAATGAATAAAATGATAGACGTTCATTCATTTTACACATTTTATAGGTGTTTGTAAATAATTTTGTTTAAATACCGTGAATAAATTATTTGGGTGATTTGTCAACCATTAGTTTATACAACTGCATTTTTTATCCAAAATCGTGTCTTCACAGTTTTTTTAAGTTTTCCTTAAGAAACTATTTTAAATTTGTCGCCAGTATTATGCATGATAATAATAAATGTATGATAAATAAATTCCTGTTAAAATTTAAACAAAACAAAATTTTTAGTAAAATATTTTTTTAATCATAAATAATTAAAAAATAGTATTTTAAAAGTAATGTAATAATATGCACAAACATGTAAAAGTAAAATTGTATAATTTGAAACTTCATTAATTACTTAATTATATAATGAAGCAGTGATATTAAAGTGAAATATTATATTAAAATATACCAATATAATTATACATATAGTATTTGAGATGGTGGAAGATATATAATAGTAATAAAAAACATTTTTATACAAATATCCGATTATTAAAAAATATTTATTTTAGAAACATCCTATGTTTTGTTTTAATATTTGAATGGATGTATGCATAAAAATATTTTTGGTTACTATTATATATATGGTTTATTAATATCTAATAAAATATTTAAATTTATAATGAATTAGAAAAGGGGTTTAAAATATATTACTTCAAAAGTTTTCTGAAAATGAACAAATACTTAACACAACGCATTTACTAACGAATCGTATTAACAAATTTATTAAATTACCTTATTTAAATCATCTGTTTTAATAAAAAAGCACTAACTCATTCCACTAATATTTTCAACTAATAAAATAACAACCATCTATTAAAAATATATCATTAAAATATTTTTTTTTATTTTTCTGTTCCGGCTAAAATCGGTTCTTCTCATAATGTAGGAGGTGAGTAAAAAATGTTTGAAATTGGAAAGCTAAGAGTATGTTTGAGTGTTCGTGTTTTTGGAAAAAAAATGTTTTTTTTAAAAAAAGTTATTTTTTAAATGATTAAAATTAATGTGTAATCGCAGTAGTTAATACAGTTGTACAGTATTTAGTAGTATGTAATTATTGTATGTTTGTAGATTTGTTATATGTTTCTGTTGGATGTGAGTTTTTTATTGATGATATTGATATAAGTATTATATTGACATCGATTATAAAAGTCGATGATCGTATATCAAAAAGCATATCAATATCGAAATTTTTGATAAATTTCTGTCGAAGCTGAAAAACGACTTATGCTTTTCGACTTTTGCTGCAGAAAATGGATTTTGATTTTTTGTAATTTATTTTTAAGCATGGTATCGTTATTGTAGTATAAATAAGAAAACTTGACAAAATTACAGAAACTATATAAATAATTTTTTACATTTGTCTACATACAAAATTTTTTAACACTCGAACATATAATAAATTAATTTTAATGGAACTCACACCATCACAATTTACCCTAACAATAGTATCTATATTAAGTGGATGAAAAATATTAAATATTATTTTATTGCAATTACTCTAATAGATATTAGCCCTACCTAGATTTATCCATAAGAAAACGCTTTAAAACTTTTTATCTTCTCTTATCTATTGAGGAATTTACTCAGGAATGAGGAATTTATACAAACAAAAGTACAAAACCAATATTTGCATAAGTATATACAGAATCTTATTAAAGAACGTATAACTTTTAAATTTATTTCACACTCAAATATATAATAAAAAATTAATTTTATTCAATTTTACTTCACAACAACTCGATTTTACTCCACACTTTGCTTGATAAGTTGAAATAAATATTTTTGGTAACGCTCAAATTTTTATTAGATTGATGTTTAATAAAAATGTTTTTATGTTAGGTGTTTGAAAATATTTAAAAAAAAAACTGAAACTCAAATAAATAGCATTTTGGGTCTTGCTATTAATAATAATTAATAAAGTTGCATACATGTATAAAATAGATATCAGCTTTGTCTAAATTTATCCTTTTTTTTTCTTATCAAGAAACAACAAGAAATGAACAAAAATAAAGAAATCATAGTCCTGGATCACAAGAGATCAAATGCTATAAATATTGCAATGACGAAACTTCCACCACCAAGAGCAATCAAGGCCGCAATATTAAAAATGGATTCTACAGTCGTAACCAGGGAAGGAATTGAAAAATTGTTAAATATGATTCCCAGTGAAGAAGAACGAGGAAAAATCCAAGAGGCACAGGTATAAATTTAGTTAATAATGCTAAATTTATTAAATTATTAAATTAATTTTGTTTTATAGATGGCCAATCCTGAGTTGCCTCTTGGTAGTGCTGAGCAGTTTCTTCTTACCCTTTCTTCCATATCAGAATTGGCTGCACGATTGAAACTTTGGGCTTTTAAGTTAGATTTCGAAAATAGTGAGGTAATAAATGAATAAAATATAGTGTTTAATATTTTATAATGTCACACAAACTCAATTTTTAGAGAGAAATCGCTGAGCCATTGATGGACCTTAAGCAGGGTATGGAATTACTAAGGGCCAATAAGACTTTTCGGGCAGTACTTTCGACTTTGTTGTCCATTGGAATATTTTTGAATGGTGCTCCAGTTAAAGGCTTCCAAGTAAATATTAAACCAGGATATGTAATAATAATAATTTTGATTGTATTAACTTTTAAATCTATTTGTGCAGGTAGAGTATTTATCAAAAGTTCCAGAAGTCAAAGATACAGTTCACAAGCACAGCCTTCTACATCATTTATGCCACATGGTTATGGAGCATTTTCCCCAAGCCACCGATTTATATTCAGAAGTAACATAGAATTATTAAAAAATACAAATATCTTCTCAATTACTATTTAAAAAAAAAATCTATTTAATTTCCAGATAGGTCCAATAACCAGAGCATCAAAAGTTGACTTCCAAGAACTATCACAGAGCCATAATCCATTTAGAAGCCGAATGCAAAGCATCTTGGGATCGTCTACGTGCTCTTGCAAAGCACGAGGAGCAGCAAAATGCTGCTCAGCAGCAAAAAGGTAAAATCCAAGATTTTCTTCAAGATGCTGCCCAAAGAATTATACTGCTAGGAATTGTTAATAGAAGAGTGATGAATAGGTAAACATGAAAACCAGTAGATGCAATCGTTGGTGAATAGAAAAATTCAAAAGTTTAATTGCAGGTATCGTAAATTTTTACTTTGGCTTGGAGTTCCACCTCATCGAGCCAACGAATCCAAACCTCATGAGTTCTGCAGAATTTTGTCAGAATTTGCCTTAGAATATAGAACAACTAGAGAAAGGGTATTGCAACAAATAGAAAAGAAAGCAAATCATAGGGAACGCAATAAAACAAGAGGAAAAATGATTACACAAGTAATTATCATACATTCATTTACTAAAATACCAATTATATCAATGCATTAGTGAAAATGGTCAATCTTTTACCAGGTACCTGGTAAATTCCACTCCAAGGAAGATCGTGCTGATGCAGAACTTAGACAATTATTAGGAACAGAATCTGATATAGACTGCAATGGTACTGTGACTACAGGTGGTACCTTGACGTGGAGACGTAGAAGGCAAGATGCCGTTAAAATTCAGAGGTAAATAAAAATAAAGGAATATATTCCGATGAAACCTCAAGTTCCAGAAATTATATTTTTTTATTTTTTGCCAGAGATGAAAGTTTCACCGATGGTGACGATGAAATCCTCGAGTCCTTGGTCAAGACAGCAACTCAAGGACCAGCAAGAGGTCACCAACATAGTTCAGGAGGTCCAAGAGAGAGAAAAAGGACTAGGCATGCCGATAGAAAATCATGTAAGTAAAATAAATTTACCTAAATATTATAATTCAAACTGGATGATGTCACTACATTATACATGAATTTTATAATTTATTGTTATCATCAGTTGCAATATTTATATCAATTGTATTGTTGAATAGTGAAAAGATCCCGTACCAGAGAAGGATTTCCGATTGGAACAGAAATTGAACCATAAATTTAATGATTTTCGACAAGACTATCACTTAAGCTTCAGGTTGAAAAATGTTTTATTAAGCTTGATTTTTGCGTCGTTTGTGATAATGCAGCATGTTAATAATATTAACCCTTTCCACTCGGATGCCTTTCATATTAATCTCGAAATTAGCGAGAGGAAAGGGTTAAATTAATAATTATGAATTTGTTTAAAAGCATGGAAGTATTAACGTGTTAACCTTGTGCAAATCTTCGAATTAAGAACATCTGATGTTTCTCTTAATAAAAATTTAAAATGTGTGTGTATATAACTGTCTTTCATATACAAGATTGGCCATGGAATAATAAAAATTTAGAAGAAAAATAATAAGAGTTAATTCAAAGGAATAGATGTCCTGCAAAGTTGCTGAAATCCTTGTTTTATCTTTTTGACTCCTGCTTGAACTCTGTATATCACCTCTTTTAAAAATCCGCTTTTTTCATAGAAATCTTTATGGAAAAAAAATACCATAGGCTAGATGTAGAAAACAAAGTCATCCTGAATCTTGTACTTTTGAGAAAAATTTCCACAAATTCTCAAATTAATTCATGGCTCCCTCTGTATGTGAATTCATTTAAGATTCTTACTGCTTCTTTGTATGTTAATTGTTTATAAATTCAACGTTTTCTTTATCAATTAATTTAATAAATTATTTTACAGTGCGCAGAACTCTGAAAAATGGACTATCGGAGGAAGAAAAGAAACACCTGGCTGCATACATCAAAGGATACTGATAATAAAAAGTGATACTACAAAAAAATCTAGTTAAAATTTTGACTACCAGAGACTGTAATGAATTAAATTAATTCTATAACTAACAATCAGTCTTTTAATCGATGGGAAATTATATTTTATTGGAGCCGAAAACAATCTGAGATTGCATAATTTTGCTATGCATCCTGAAGTCTTTTTATATAATATTTATTAAAATAAGATTTATTATTCTTTAATATATATTAAATATAAATACAACAAACACGTATACGCTGAGGTATGGTGCATTATTTATTTTGTAAGTAACTTTTGCCATAATTAGTTTTGCATTACCGTGATTTTAATTATCACTAAAGTTGCTGTTTCATATATAAACATTTTGGTCTTCTAAAATATACCTGCGATTTTGGCCTAAACAAATTTTTCGTATCAATTTATATGTGATTGCAACTTTATGTAGATTATATTTGTGATAGATACCGTTATTTGAGTTTTTTGTATAAAAATATATTTATAGTAATGCGTTTTTGCTGCAATTTTAGTTTTAGGAATGAGTTTGATTTGCGACTCACAGATTTCTAAATAAATAAATAGAAAATCCGACTTAATTTCAAATTATTGCAATTAAATGAAATTTTTTAGACATAATTAAAAATACATTGACTGTTGATATTATTTGAACTACAATACTCGCCAGTATGTTATATCTTAATACATTTATAACATGTATAGTATTATAATATATTATTTGTCAATGATGCTTCATTTATGTATATTAAAATAATTATCAATAAAAAATTATTTACGTTAGAAGATTATTTGAAATTTGCAGACCCTGTATAAAGAGTCTCAAATATTATCATTGAAATTTATTTACTAATAATTTCTGATACTAAATTACCTAATGATTATTATATGCAAGTAGACTGATTATTTGTTAAATTGATACTAACTCCTTTTAATTCAATAATTTATATTTTGCTTTTCTTGTATACTTAGGTTCTATAGAAGGTTCGAGCAGCCTGATAACAAGCAGCAACGACATCCTTTTTCACTTGGCCATATAAATAGCAAATGTTTCCAAGTAAAAATTTTACTCGGCATCAATAAAAAATTATCATTATTGGTAATAATAAAAATTCATCACATAGATATGGTACAACCACATGGGTACCGTAAAAAAACGACATAAGTAGTCTGTAAAGTATTAAAAATAACTACGTATACAATCAGGTATTAAACTGTAATTTTGTTTGTGCATTTACCTTGTTAATGTTGTCGGTCAATTTTATAAAGTGATCTCGAATGTTATCTAAGATAATCAGTTTTTTACAGATTTGTTTTCTACAAAAAGCCACATTCTTGCTCAAGTCTTGTACGTGTTTTATATTATAGAAAAATACATTTCTTGTTTGGTAATTACCGCACTGGTAGGTACAATATTTGACGCCATACTTATGAAAGATTATTAAGAACAAATAAAAATATATTTAATTTACCTTGGCATCTGGTAAGTTCCTGGCTTTGAAGAAACTAAATCTTAATTGATAATCCAAAATATGGTGCCGCCGTGAATAGAAATAATCAGATCCTCGGAACCCCTGTTAAATCTTGAACACAGGAAACTATACGAAAACACTATTGCTCTAATAAAAAGGAAATTATAAATAAAACTCACTGAATCACTAAATAACGAAGCTAATAAAAAAATTACGCAACGTAAAGTTGATTACTGAAACTAACAGGTCGAAGCCGAAAGGTCGACTGACCTCAAATGAAAGCAAGGATCACATGGTTTTTTGGAAGGAAAGAGACGGGTATCCAGGATTAGAAAGAAATAGTTCTATTGACATATTGCAAAACCGAGATGGCGACAATATTAATATCGATACCTGTACATTTCTTTATTTTCGTATCTCAACAGCAATCAGAACCTCACGTCCTGTGAGCTGTTGGGCTGAAACTTCTCCTTACTTCATATTTTTTTAGATGGTAACTCAATGGTTAACCCATCCATATTTGATGATTTTATTAGTAGAATTTATCTAATAGTGCCTAACCTTTTATTAATACAGCAATGCCGGATGAGGGCTATTTTCCCTGACAAACATATTGATTATCACCAATCGTTATCACTGCAGCCTGATAACAGGCGGATCGAAATAGATATCGAACCCGCGACCTCTGAGTCTAATCTCTTCGCTCTTAACCGCTTACCTACGGACGAGCCCTGATACCTGTACATGTAAGAATATTCATTAAGGTGTCACCATAATGTTCCAGAGTTCTCGGCATCCAGAAGTTAGATCGCAGTTTTATACATAACAAGTTAGAAATTATTTTGCAAACTTTGATTGCTGTGCAGTCAGGCGTTTTAGGTAAATGACCACACCTAGGAAACACATAAATGTTAAAAAAGAATTATATTTTAACTGCATATTTGTGATTTGGTATAATAATATATGAGTGAAGTTGCATTTTATGTGTAAAGCGTCTGATCGCACAGCAAATACATGGCATTTTAATAGTATTTAGTACCATATTGTATGAGAAGCGCTACGTAACATTTGAATATTTTATGGCTAAATCGGCTTCTAAATTTGAATGCATAACTGTAGCAGAATAGATCTTCTTGACTAATTCTGAAACAAAACAGTTATTATTTATGATGAATCATTAATACAATTTAAATAACTATAGTTACTGATTACTTTAATTAGTTTTGTTAATAAAAAATCCTTCAATGTTATTCATACGTCCGCACCAATAACACTATGCAGCAAATTCTCTTGAAATTATTTTTTGTCGATGTTTTAAATAATGTTTAGTTGTCTCCTTCCAATTCTAGCAAGGTACTTTAGCTGAAAATTCAATATTGCAAAATTAAATACCAAAACATTTTTTTTTGTCACAAGTAGAAGAAAACTCACTAATTCTGGGAAGATCACAAGTCTTCTTGTGCTACATCGTAGGATTCCCTTAATTGTCGAGCAAGAATTCATGCATTTTTTAACACTATTTACATAAAATCAAATACAAACTCCTAAATAGTCATGTAGTAACAAGCAGCAATATAAATAAATCTGAAAAAAAAAATACTTTTTTTGTAAAACTGGTACAAATTTGCTAATTTTGCCCAGTTCATTTATTTATAATACTGCTAGTTAAAAATACGTTTAAAGTATAATACTCACCACATAGTAAATACATATCTATATTAGGGTGGTCCTTAATATGGATGTTTTCGAATTTCCTTGCTCCCAGGGGCTCATATGCTTCCAAATTGATAAAGAAAAATCTCTGAAAGTTTTAGCTCTTAATATTAACTTTAAGATAGTCCGCACTCCAACCGAAGTTTCTTGGTTCTTTGTCCTATGTAAACACTTTTTTTATAAAATATATAAAATTGTTGTTGTACATTTTTTATTAATGATCAAAATGAGCAAATACAATGTTATTCTCAAAATTTTGATTCACTTGGCGCTAAGTTATAATTTATAAAAATTTACCCTTGTTATTTCCATAGAAACTTTGGTTGGAGTGCCTTAAAGTTAATTTAGAGAGCTAATACTTTCTGAAATTTTTTTTTATCAATTTGGAAGCATTTGAGCCCCTAAGAGCAAGGAAATTCGAAAACATCCATATTAAGGACCACCCTGATCGATATATTATATTATTTGTTAATTCTGTAAGCAAATATAACAATCGCGTTACAGTAAAAGATTTATAATTTTTTTACCTTTTTATATTACAATATAACAACCTATGGTTACAATTAGTATCCTAATGTATTTTAATTTATAATACAAAATAATTTGAGTAAACGCAGTTTTCAAACATACTTAAAAAATTCATAAATGATTGAAAAAGGCATTACATATAAAAATTAGTTTTGTTTAAATATATTGCATCTGGTAAAAATCTTAGAACTAAACATTTATACATTTTCACAATGCTGCTGTAACAAAAAAGAATATCTTTTTATAAATATTGAAGTAATAAGTAAATCTATATATTATATATAAAAAATTGCGTATAAAATTTACTTTAGTTACATTCCGCCATTCTTTATAACATCTATGTCATATTCACAAAAAGGCTGTTTTACATTTAATATACATTATATATATATTTTTTTATTTTTCATTTTTCTTAAAAAACGAACTAGTACAATTGCCGAAATTGAAATAAATTAGACAACTTTATCTAAATGCTCGCAAGTAGAATCTTAATGGAATGATATGTATGTTTAAGATATGAGATTAATACTCGTTTAGAGGTAAAAATCAAGACATAAATAAATGTGTACAAACCCAAGCTCGACTTTCAGGTCTTCAAACAGATTTTAATTATTTGTATAAAATATAATGCAAAATTATCATTATCACGTTCGATCTCTATTACTATCTCTTCAAATAAAATAGACAATTTAATTAGAACAAAATAATCTTATAAATTAACTTTATAACTCATCGTGTTTTGGACCACTGAATTCTTCATGGGATATCACACCATTTTTATCTTTGTCTTCGTGTTGGAAAATTTCTTCTACCAATTTGTCATGATCCTTTAACATATTGGCAATTTCATCAGAACTTGCTCCTTCGGCTGTTACCATTTGTTTCTTCAAATATTCACTGACCTAAGAAAGAAATAGATATGTATATATATATTGGATAATAAGAAAATATTTAGAATCTTGCGGTTTGTAAATTAAATGTTCTAAAAAAATAATAAATCTACCATCACATCATGGTTAATCACTGATTGACAAAAGGTATGTTGATGTCAATATTGAAAAAAATATATTGAGCCTGAAATGAATATGAATTAATGAAGATATATAATCACATGTATGACTAAGAGAAATTGTAATCATGATGAATTGATGAAATTAAAAATCATATCTATAGGTTTATCCATAACAAAATATTTCCTTTACTATTTCGTACCTCTTCCCTTGTCAACTGGTTGTTTTTATCAGTGTCAATTTCTTTGAAGACATTTGTAGTTGGTGGTGAGTCGCCAATGTTGATCAATTCAACATCGAAATGAAGAGTAGCTCCTCCTGGAATTACGTTACCAGCTCCTCTATCTCCATAACCAAGATTTGGAGGGATGACCAACTTACGGCGTTCACCTTGATGAAAATAATCACATTAAAAATGAATCATTTGCTAATATTGCAAAAGCAATTGAATTTCGAATATATATATCACTTTTAATTTTTTATTATATTAATTTCTTACCAACACACATGTTGACTAAACCTTGATCCCATCCTTTAATAACCTGTCCAGAGCCCAATTGGAAAGTGAAAGGCTGGTCTCGGTCAAAACTGAAATTAAAGAGAAAAATATATAATGATTTCATTTTCATTCAATATTTTATTCAAATTTGATAAAAATCCCTATAATTCAGAAGCAAAAATATGTTTTTTCCAAAGCCCACTCCTCAGTTAGTATAGTTACTTTATACAAATTACTTTAATTGCCAGATTAATTTCTTGTACACTTATGCTTCTAATTAGTGCCTGCATCATTAAATTTAATGACAATTTGCTTTTGAATAAATAATTTCTCTAATAAAGACTTAATGCTTTCAGGTAATAATTAATCATGTACAATCAGTGCAATATTACTTATATTATATTGCCTATGCCATATTTAGAAAAACCTAACACCGTAAAACTTAAGAGAAACTCAAAATTGATCAAATCTTAAGATATTCCTGATCTGCAAAAAACTGAAACTACATAAATCATAAATTTATCTAGAACGATTTTTTTACTATCTTCGGTAGGGTAAGTTATTGTGATCGTCCAAAAATCGAAATTGAAAATTTTTACATTTCTTCACGTTTTGAAGGTTTCTGAACATTTAGGCATACTTCAGAAAAAATTGATGTGTGTGTATGTGTGTGTGTGCGTATGTATGTATGGATACAATTTTTAGTCCACATTTTCGGGCGCACGGATCAACCGATTTGAATGATTCGAAAAACATTCGATTCCTATTTATAGGGAGATGTGCAGATTGGTTTTTGACAAAGGCAGGTCCAGCCGTTTTGGAAATACGGAGCAAAGAGTGCAGAAAATAGAAATCGAATTTTTGAGAGAACGAAGCATCTAATTTGAATGATCAAAAAATCATTTGTTGTAATTTTACTGATATTTTAAATATGTATTAAAATGACACTCGAGTAAATAATTAACCTTAAAAGTAGTCTTTTTTGAAGACATCTGGTATTAAGAGATTAAATTTTTTTTATGTATATTTAATTTCACAGTCAGATGAGTCAAATAAAACAGTAATTTTTATACATTTTACAAATTAACTGTTAAATATCGAGCCAATAAATATAAAAAGAATATGCAGTAAACGGTATTCATTGTTATTAGAATGTATTAACAAGTTGTGCCTCAGTAGTATTCAGAAACCGTTTATTAAACCCGTTACAAGAAAGTACGCATTTCATGCATATGAATTTGTTTTCACGATAAAAACAACGTAAACTTATTTTTAACATTTAATCATTCATTTGAAAAAAAATCGACTAGAAATAATACTTTAAACCTAAATATTTACAAAAGTGATAAAAAATATTTTTTTGTTTAAATTTTAATTAACATTTAAAATAAATTAATCCGCATGATTAAGAAGAATTATTACACCAATTACATTTATCATCTATTTTAAACTTACTTTCAATTATAAATCAAGTAGGAAGAGTTATTTATGAGATTGTATGATATAAATAGTAAGCAATTGTTTATAAGACATTGTGTGAATGTGAAATAATTGTATTATTGTAAACTTTCTAGATTTATCCGCATGCGAAAAGATTACTTTGTTGATATAATTGAATTAAAGTGCTAGACAATTTAATTTACAGAATATTAAAAAATTAATTATCCATCAAAACGTTCTTAAGCAGCTAAACACTGTTGCAAGTATCTGAACACATTCCGAATTATTTAAACATAATCATAAGTACTTCAACTTTTTTATTAATTCAATATTATATAACAATCAGAGTTATTGACAGAACTCAAGTTAAAAGACTAAATTGCATATAAAAAAATAATCACAGAAATAAAGAAAAATGAATTACAAAATTACCTAAACTTATGTATTTTCATGTATCCAAATACATTCCCAAATTTCTAAACACATTCGTAAACATCTTGATACTTTGGTCAGTACCTACTTTACCAAAGGATAACGTACCTCGTAAGTACATAAACACAAACCCAAGTACCGAATCATACACCTATGTACCTTATAGTGAAAATAACTTAACACATTCCTAAGTGCCTAAACGCATTCCTAAGTGCCTAAACGCATTCCTAAGTAACTAAACACATTCCTAAGTACCTAAGCACAGTCATAAGTACCTAAGAACATACTCGTACCTATATACCTAAAAATACTCATTTCAGAAAAAAACTTATCATCATCTCAAACTTTGATAAATTTTTAAAATTAAACTATTTGTCGTAAGGCCGTAATATTTCAGTAAGTTCTATAAGACCATGATATATAGCGTCAAAAAAGTTCCATAAAAATCGGTAGTATGAGCTTAAATGTGGACGAAAAGTTTAACACTTTTTTCCAAATTACGAGGAAACGGTTCGGCCGATCATCACACAAATATGACAAACGATAATCCTCATCCGTCGATTTAATCCTCAAACGATAGCCCCAAATTCGATTTATGGTTTACGTACACACACACACATACTTTTTCCAAATTTGGTCTCATTCGATTCAGAATGGCTTGAAACGTCGAGAAAACATCAAATTCTCCTTCGGGAAGTTAATAATTTAATAAATTTCTGATTCGGTTTAAGGAAATTTATATTATAGAATATTTAAAATTTTCAAAAACTCTATATAAAAAAAAATTAGTATTACATAGATAAATTTTATCACATAAAATATTCACGTTGACTATTTTTGTTTCTAAACTCTATTTCTAAATACATCTATTTCTGGTAAGATATCTTGAGCAACTTTCTGATCTCATGAATTAATAAAACATAAGATTCTAACTAATTCATACGCATCAGCTAACACGAGCCAATAAATTCATACAAAACCGAAATTTACTATCGACCCAAATCGAACTTTTGGCTTTTTAAGGAAACATTCTTGAGGGTTTTATATCTTGTAACCCTAACTCTCTGAAAATAAAAAAACATCCCTACACCTGGGGGGTTGCTTGCGCCATTCGCACGTCCGCGTTTAAATTCGCAATGAGCAATGTGAACGTAAGTATAAAGTCGACGCTGGTTAAAGGTTCGACACCCCAAAAAGAGGAAGATACATTTAGATGTAGTTTGAATTTGAACACTGAGGGTTTATAGTATAAAAATTACTGCAAATAGTAAAGATCTACGATTTCATTTGCGTAAAATAGGGCACGATCGCGTGAAAAGTGTTCTGTATAACAAATATGTATTTTTCTTCTATAGATCAATATTTGACTGTACCTTTTTTTAAATTGTTGATATGAATCCCGTATGCTCGGTGCATTAAACAAAACGTTAAAGTGAAAGTTGCAAACTTTCCCCGCGCAAAAGCTACGAGCGAAATGACAATAATGTACCTGATAAGGTCATACAAGTCCAAGAATTGGAATCGATCGAATATCGTATAAATACTAATATAGCTACTACATATCACTATTAGAAGTTTGTTTTTTAAATAATAAAAATAATGTGTTTATATATGTGATACGCACTTGGGGCCTTATGATATGCCTTGAGGAACGCCCACTTCGATATTTCGGAAACTAGATTCCTGCGAGTATTTGTTAATATTCAAATTTATGAGAGAGTAAATAATTTATGAGGCTGTAGTATTTTCTATAATTATTATAAATAATTTTCAGTTATTGCTTGCAATATAAAATAATTTTATAGTGATGACTATTCATAATTAAAATACGTTTTATCTATCTATTACTATTTTATTATATGCATTGTGTATTTCATTTTAAATCATTTTGATGGACGTGACGTGTAAATATAATAATAAAATGAAATTGCAGGCGATTAAAACTGAAAATAAAAAATACTTTCTACAAATTATTGTTGCAGGAAATTTATATTCTTGAAATGAAATTGTTTATGAAAACAATACGGAAACGAATCAACTGAGATAATAGTTCCATTATCATGCAACTCGGATTGTATGTTGTATTCCAATAATGCGCCGGTGATAATAACGATTAAATCGCGATAATTTCGATATCAATGCAATTATCTAATGTGAATAAACGGCGAATCATTTGTTGTAGTTTATCGAGAAATTGGATAATTGATAATTGAAAATCTAAAAAATGTACATATATAATTAATATCGCTCTTATTGAACTAATTCTTAGATTACATTTTTACAAAATGTATATTGATAAAGTTTAAATATATTCGAGAGACTCTTTCATTCAAATTCATAGTAAATACTAGTGCACTAAGAAGTAAGTTCGTGTTTCTTTATTGAAATTAGATGTAATACCTAACAGTCTTGTTGTGTACTTATTTACTGGCTCACTATTTTCTTCATATGGTTGCAAATCTGACTAGGTACTTCCTAATGTGTTCAAGTGTTTACGCATATGTTTAGGTATTTCAGGATGTGTTTAGGAACTTACGAATTTGTTTAGACCTATAGGACTGGTACTAGGGAATTTATTTTAGTTCGAAGAATTCATATTACAAAAATCTCTCTCAGCAGGTAAAAATACTCCTGAGTATTTCTCAGATCCCAACATACTTAGCTTGAAGATAACCATGAAAATTGACAAAATCTAGAGGATAGAATAAAGTTGATCATGATATCATTAAATGCATAAAGACTATCTATTATTACATGCTTATTCTTAGTGATCTTAATCAAATAATTATCCAGTTTCGAATTTAAAGCCTACAATTATCACTACAATGTTTGTTCGAGATAATTTGCGAATAGTTTAGCGTATTCCACCATACACTTGAATCATGTATGCGTTCTGCCTTTCTCTTTGCTTTCTTGGGATCTTTCTCCATGACATATCTCTCATAATTGCCAACTCATGCACGAAGCCAAAAAAAAAGAACACTGGGTCAGACTTATGCCAATTCAATGATGGGAATAAAATTAATTAGGTTATAGTATCAAAAAAGATAGATTGGTTGGTATGTGCATGTACCAATATGTTTCTTTTAAAAATTTAAGAATCTTTCTTTGCGCCTCTAAAGACATTTCACGTAGTCCATAAAGTATATGTAACA
>NW_020536999.1:21543688-21557768 GCF_003426905.1 Ctenocephalides felis
AAGAAGACGTTTATAAGAAATCCTGGTCACAGCACGGAAGAGCTCAGCACACGATTAGCAGGAAAATCACTTATTTTAAAGGAAGAAAAATTAATTCGTTAATTTAAACTGCACTTCACTAAACAAAAGCACTTGAGAAATTATGCATATACACACCAAAAAAGCACTAAAATGCGGATTTACTAAAAATTGCAAAAATTCGCACCGAAACACACTCGATCGTAATACTGCGATAAGTATACAGTCTACCTGGAAAACCTGAAAAAAAATAATAATAAAAATTTTAATCAGAAATTAATTTTTTGTGATGGCTATATAATAAATACATATCACAAGTATAATACTCGTATATAAAAATATGGTAGGTTTACGAAGACCTTTAGTTTGTCGAAATTCGAACTATGAATAAAATACCGAAAACACCACATCACTAATCCTAACAAATTTGTGACGCAAATTCATAATCTAATCAAAGATATTGTATATACATGTATAATTTTGGTAAACTTTATAAATTTTGAAATTCATGTGTGGCATACCTTTCACTACATAAACCCGCCAAGGGGGTAGCTGATGTCTGATGAAAAATTTGCTTGATTTATTCTTATACGCATATAAGAGCAGGGGCACAATATTATGTCATTAAATAATAAATATAAAGAGAAATCTTAACTTGATTATATCATGTTCTATATAATTGCTGCAATACAAATTGCTAACAAAAAGATAATCGCGCAAATCGAGGATCATGATTTCTAAAAGAAATTGCCAAAACGTGTAATAATAATACAGTAATAATAGGAGCTGTAATTTTTATATGTAAGCATGCGACAAATGCGTCAAAGACATAAAAATATTAATTCTAAAAATATTAGTAGTATACATAGATTCGTTCATTTTTTCGTGTCAAACCATTTTTACTATTTATTTTTATTCAAAGCCTTATACTGTTCAACTCAACCTGAGTATAAATTAATAAAAGTCTTTAAGGACAATGCGCAATTCATCAATTTGCGCAACTAATAATGAATGAAGCTGATGCTAAATATAATAGTAACAAGAATCTAAACTCCCTATCACGAAACACTGTGGTTTAGGATGCCTTCGGTAGTTACTAGTTCAATTAATCAACTATATATTATTTTTTCAAAAATATTACTGGATTCTAATAAATACACATAATTAACAACAATCTACGTTAAATAAATTACTATTCAATAACTATTGAAGCCGATGCATGAGGATTATTGTCCACGAGGTGACTTACTTGCATCATGCGATTGCACCATCTCCACGAGGTTTGTAAATTACTACACGAATCAGGTAGTCACTATTTAATTTATAGACCTTGAATTTTTTTTTTCAAAAAATATTGCTGGATTATAATAAATACACATAATTAACAATAATCTACGTTAAATAAATTACTATTCGATAACTATTAAAGCCGATGCATGAGGATTATTGTCCACGAGGTGACTTACTTGCATCATGTCCACGATGTTCGTGAAATCACTACACATATCACAAAACTGAACAAAATATTCAATTGAAGTTTATTAACACAAGCACTTTTACACGATTAAACAAATTAACATCATGATTAAACACGATTAAAATAAATTATTTGTCCGACCGACGGCACTTCTAAACAGAGATGTTGTTCCTTCCGTGGCTGCAGCGTAAAGGACTTGACCCGATCACTGTCGATTTGTTAATGAAAAAACGAAGACACCCGAAATTTTGCAATTCTAGATCAGATATCATTTTCAATTGCATTGTTATTAGTTCAAGTGCAGGTGGTGCCTTCAGCCGTGAACTAATTTTTGACAGTTCTTCAGGAGGCATCGTCCATCGTCTAACAATTGTGCAAAAGAGATGCTATGATAGACAATGCCGAAGACGGTCGAAGTCGTTTCGTAATAAATCGCGAATTTAATAGTAACTTTAGATATATGTTCGCTTTGCACTCAAGCATTGCTGATAACATGCATTAAATCTATATTTTTAACGAAAACAAATTAATTTCGCATGAATATTTAATATTATCTGAATTATAAAGGATAATTGTCATTATATCGAATGAAACAGTTTTTAATAACAAAGATACCACAGAAATTTGATTACAAAATTCTTCACAAATAATTTTCTACATATTTAATATTAACTTTACATTTACTACATTATATGAAAAATATATCAAATGGAATACTTTTTACTGTTACTTTATATTTTATTTGAAACAACTATGTATATTACTAGAAATTAATAATCAAATCTTAATTATTACGTTTATAAATAATAATTTTAAAAATAAAATCTCTATTTTGATGAATTTGGAATTAAAGGCATAGATAAAAAAATATCTAAATTATATAGGATTAGTAATTCAAAACAAAAGCAAATAAAACGGATTTTAATATCAAATACAGAAAAGATTTTCATAATCAAGTTCTTCCTTCATAAAATGACTTTACATTTACATTATATGAAACATATATTAATTAGAAAAATTTTTACTTTTACTTTATATTTTTTTAAACAACTAATCTTTATTACTAAAAATTAATTATCAAATCTTAATTATTGTCTTTATAAATATTAATGTTATACTAAAATCTATACTTTTAACAAATAGAAATTAGATTTAGCATGAATATATAATAATATCTAAATTATAAAGGAACAATAATTTATAATTAAAAGCAAATGAAACGTATTTTAATAACAAATACACAACAGAACTTTGATGATAGAATTCTTCTTGAATATTATTTTACATAATCTATGATAGACATTACATTTACATTATATGAAAAATATATCAATTGAAATTTTTTTCACTTTTACTTTATATTTTATCAACTATGTTTATTACTGGAAATTAATTATCAGATTTAAACTATTACCTTTATAAAAAATAATTTTATAACTAAAATCAATATTTTTGTTAAATAGTAATTAAATTTGGCATGAATATATAATAATATCTCGATTATAAATCAAAATTAAAAATTTGAAGGTAAATTAAACAAATTTTATATAACAAATGCACAATAGAAAGTTGATATTCGAATCAAAATTTCTCAAAAATTTGACTTTAAATTTACATTATATGAAAAATATATAAATCGAATACTTTTTAGTTTTATTTTTAATTTTATCTATACAACTAATTTTTATTAATAAAAACAAATTACCTAATTAATTAATACATCGCAATTGTTTATAAATATTAATTTTATAACCAATATTATTACTTCTACTATTAATTCTTCGTGTTTTTCTATATATTTATAGTTGTTTTTTATTTTGAATAACGTGTTATTATGTTATTATTAATATTTTTTATTCTACTTAATATTTTAGTCAATAATTATCAGTAATTTTCAGTACTGGAAAATAATTATTGTTTGAATAAAAACTTAAATAAAATACCAATGAATTTTTTGGATCATTAAGATATTTCATGGCATAATTAGAAAAAAAATATTTATTATTTTCTTATTCTGATCTTCGAGCCACATTTTGTCATAAAAACATATCGGAAGATATTGGACTTCTTTGAGAACAATTTAAACCAACAAAAAAATTATATACTTAATTAATATTAATTTTGTTTGAATTAATGAAATAAACTTAAGTTAAAAAAAATTTTAGTTATTTAAAAATTGAAAAAAAATCACGTGTACCTTTAATTTGACTATAATATTATAAAAGTGAATTCCTTCAAATGTTTGAATATAAAATGAGTGAAATATATAAACTTTATTTATACCAATTTTAGAAGAACCAGATATTATATACTCCAACACGTGAATATTATTTAAATGAGAAACTAATTTTTTAAAGATATATATATATATATATATATATCTTTAAAAAATTTCTATCCTAAACTCCGAAGAGTAAATACATAGTTTCGACAACTTGTCAAGTTATCATGATTATTAGTGTGTTTTACCATTTGTGATGTTTGTGTTAAAAAATACATATCTTATCAATGTGCACATACTCATACCATGGATTAATAATGGTTTCATATGCTATATTAGGATTAACTTGATTACCACTGAATGATGGCTAAGATGCTAGCCGAAACGTATGGATTTTAAATAAATAAATTTTTTAAAAAAACTCATACTATTTTTATCGATGTTACGCCCGAATATTAAACTCAAATTAAACATATATATATATATATATATATATATATATATATCGTGAAATATATATATATATATATATATATATATATATATATATACAAATGTATTCTGAGTGGTTATAAATATGAACAAACAGCACTCTTTTTTGCACTAATTTACTTTATATTTTATTCCGGACGCGGATAAACAAAAGCCTATATAAATAATTATTCTTTCGTAATTACGATAAACTTTCAGAACCAATATTTTCCTCCCTTAACTAAACTCTTCTGTGTACAAAAATTTACATTTTTCCCCGATTCGCCGTATATTCCAGCCCATGAAAAATATATTAACTCTACCCCTACATAATATTAAACTCTGGCAAGACAGAAAGTTTGCTATTTTGTATAAAATTTCTCATTAAATGCCGAAGTTTCGCTGGAAGAAACTCTTGTGTAAGCAATATGTGCAATTAAGATTTATATTATCTATGTGCCGACGCCGGTTAATAAAGTTACTTTCAAACATCTGAACCTGTTTATGATGTCTGCAACATCAAAGCTAAAAATAAATTAGTAAACATGATGGTTGAAAGAAATGCAGTTACATGTATGTTTTATATAGTCGAATTAATTATTTATCTCCAAGCAACATTATGAATTGCATTAAAATTTTAATGAAGTCTAATGAGGTTTCAAGTATAACGAAGAAAATCTTACAAGAGTTCATGTAACAAATTATCCTAATTATAAAATGTTTGTTCAATTTTGTTCTTAGATAGACCTTAGACCATCGCAAAATCGCAATTTTTAAACATAGTTTTGTGAAAAAAATCAACGTATAATTAATATAATCGAAATTAAAAAAATTGATATGACAAAAAATTCTGTGAAATAGAAATTGGAAAAATCGCATACACACACATATATATATATATATATATATATATATATATATGTATATATATACATATATTAATTTAGACATATGAACAAACAGCACTCTTTTTTTGCCACCCTTTCATTTTTACCACACCCATTTGTAAGCCATCATAGAGGTTATATTTTTGAATCTAACTTGAAAATAACAATTCATCTTATAAAACAAATAAGCAACGTTTACCTAAAATTATTTACAGGTAACAAACTAAATACAATAGCACAAAGTCAAAAAACTACAAAAGAAAAAAACCCTTTGGTGTTAATATTGATACATTCCCGAATATCTCATAATATTAATATTGTAAGAATTAAGGTGATAGTTGGTTCCACTGCTTTTGCCTTTTATTTCAAATTAATGCCGTTAAAAAAATATACTTTGCCTACTTTTAAATATTGCACACTTTTAAATAATATTTTTACTTGAAACCTTATTTTGCGTACTAAAGATAAATATCGACCATTTTACCAGCGGACCTTTAAGCCCCGCTCTACCCTATACACACATGCTTCTTGCAATATTTATGTCAAAAATCAATATTATCAAATCTTCTGCTAGAAAAAAAAATCTTCTCTTTGGAAAAGTTGAAAATTATGCATTTGGTGGCAAAGAAAGAGCAAGAATAATTTTCATCAGAGACTATCTTTTTACGTTAATGCAGTATTTGAATTTTCAAAATCTGTTCGCGGTTTCTAGGCAAAAATCTTTAATGCTAATATAATTTACTGGTGTATATACTCATTCTTATCGATTCCCAAAAATTTGCTGATTAAATACGTTAAGTCAAAATTTTCCTTTACATACACACAGGCTTTTAGCAACCTCAACCTTAGATATTTTCTTTAATCATATGCAAATATTCACAGATCTAAATGACGTAATGAGAAATAAGTAAAACAATATAATTCCCTATATACCAGATTTAAAAAAAAGAATTTTATTATCGGTTCATCATGTTACGATGTTCAATTTAATTTCCACCAGGTTCTGCAAGAGATGTTAGACCTAATTGACCGCAATCAGAGGAACAAATTGAAGCTGGATAACCTGTCTTTGCCTTCTCCGGAAAGACATAGACCACTTCGACATCAATTCAGTTCCGACAACATGCATGTTCCGCCCTTTAACATCCCCAATTTGCGAATCGAGCAGAGGAAGACCAGCAGCGCCGAAGACATGGCCAGGAAGAACTCGGCAGGTAAATAATAGAACCAGAAAATTTTGTGGCTTTGAGTAGTAATATATTAATAATAGTATTTTTTTGTTCAATATTAATTTCAAAGCCTTTTTATATCATTTTGAGAATCGAGCAGAAAACTTTTTCTAACAACTAATATTGATCTGAACATACTGAACAACAGTTACGTTTTAAAGTGACCTTCAAATAGTTAGAAGTATTTATTTAGAAAATAATAAAATTGTTAAAATTTTATATTTTGTACAGGAGTCTGACTAAATTTGTATTATTCTCACTACTATTTTTGCATATGCTATATAAAGTGTGTACTAATTTAAAAAAGCTAAAGATCTGTATAATTTGAATAATTAAAAATAAGATTACAAAATAGATAGAATTTTGCAAAAAAAAATCTAATTTTAATATGAAAAATGATGCTAATATCAAGGCCACAAATTATATCATATTTTTTCAATTTTTGAGCTTTTTACTGTTTTTATTACAATGCACTTTTATGTTTAACATTTTTAGTGTTTTAAGAAAATCTATTGATTTTATATTTCAATATATGTGGGTGTGTGTGTATATTTGTGTATGTGTAATAATATTCAGGTGGCAAAATATATAATTGCATATTTTTTATACACGCATCTAATCGTTTCATTTAAAATAATTTTAACAAAATTTTGTGCACGTTTTGAGTTTCTTTTTGACTTTTCTTCATTGAATAAAACGCACAAATTATTTAAAAAAAACACTAAAACCACACATAATGAATAACAACCTATATAAAAAATATTCATTTAGAAATTGTTTTATTCGATTTAAAAAATTGAACTAAAATTTAATATAGGGGAAAGTCTCCGAGTGCCGGGCATAAGGTTATTTATAAATAAATCAAAAAATATTTTACAAAATGTTTCGTAAAGAATGACTTATGTTACATAACAAAGTTAGAAATCAAACTAAATTAACAAAAACGCAATCTTTGCTTAAAAGTAATTAATACTATCAATCAAACTTTGATAACAAAAAATATGATTTTACAAAGTGGCATGGAATGTCTGCACATGTGTGTTTGACGAATATTCTTAAATATTGTAAAAAAATCACTAATTAAGTATTATTAATAATACGTGTTTAATAGAGTGTCCGGCTTTAGGTGCCGTCCGGCGTTACGGGACTTCTCCCTGAACTAACCAAAGAAAAAGAAACAAAACCAAGTTTTTCTTTTTAATGACTTGATGGTCGTCTGTATAAAAAACGATGTTGTTTACAATGTATATATATATATATATATATATATATATATATATATGTGTGTGTGTGTGTGTGTGTGTGTGTGTGTCTGTGTCGGTGGGGTTGGGGGTGTGCGTGTATGTGTTTGTAAAAATGTGTTTTTACGTGGACAGTTTATACCAATTTATATTAATTATCATTTGGATTTTGATATTAATGTTGCCATGCTATTTACTATGAATTCATTATAATAAAATATAACTTTAAATTGTGAGTAAACTTTTCCAAGAAAAGTAACTTTTTCAAGAATTTTCACCAGATAATATCATAATTCAAAAATTGCAATTTATAAATTATAAAATTAATTTAATAATGTAAAAAGCATAAATTTTCAGTTATGCTTAGTTGCTAATTTAGTAACTTTTCCAAGAAAGTATAATTTGAAACTGTTTTAAAGCTTCAGTATAAAATATAATAATCAAAGTGAGTTGAATAAAAAATAGTTTCATATTCTGTTTACCAGATCAAATCTCAAAATGTCAAAAATTAAAAATAGCAATTTATAAGTGATAAAATTGATCTAAAAATTAAAAAACCACAAAAACTTCAGTTATTGTTAATCAGCAACTATCATACAACTATAATTGCAACAAAATCAATTTAAAAAAATAACGCAATTATTAAACACAAATCCTCTAGCTTTCCAACATAATCCCTTCGGGTGTAATTTTCCACTTTCCATTGAACACATTGTAAAATTTAAATTTTGTTTCGCATAGATTAAAAGCTCCGTTAAATCCTTGAAATGTTAAAAGCTTTAAGCTCTACTTATTCAGTATGTTCCGAGAATATCTCTTGTTCTCTTATTAACCCCTAACTCCACCATAAGGGATGGTTCTACAGAAACTTCTTAGAAACGACTACAACTTTATCGAGATGGAATGCGCAAAAGCTACAGAACCATCGAGAAAATGTTAAATTGAGAGTCTGAATGTTTAAATGTAGAACGAAGGATCGATTTATATCGGGAATATATTTCTTGGAAAAGTTCCACGGATAATAGATTTTTTTTGCTGTTGCTGTGATATTAAATGATATATATATATATATATATATATATATATATATATATAATTCATACTTTTATATAAACTAAGTTCTAATGATCGAGCGTTCTATCAATAATAATATGACTTGAATAGAAAATATTCTGATATGAAAATATTCACAATAGTTTTGACTTTAATACCCAATTTAATAATATGTAGGTACGATCTTAAGCGCATTTATATATTTCAATATAAATAGATAGATATAATAAAATAAACATTTATATGTACGCATAATAGTAAAATTAAAATTCGCTGGAACAAGACGTAAAAATAGATTTGTCCGTGTGTATAATTTTAAATTCTATATTATATATGTTTAAATGGTATTTCATGACTTTATAATTTATATATAGTTACTTTTTATTTTGTGATTTATTTAAATTCATATATTATATTTGTCATACCTATAAATAATCTAATTCGTGTTCAATAAGAAGCGAATAATAATAGATCAGAAACCTCACCAGTTTCTAATGTTAATCTAACTCTGATTTTGGTTAGAAACTAAGAAAATTCTGGTAAGAATCTAATGACAATTTAATCAGTTATGAAGAAGATTCAAATAAGATTCTGGTCTGAACCTCTTGTAAAATGCTATCAAGATTGTACTACATTCAACAATTAATTATTTGCAATAGCTGCTCGAATTAAGTCGCGGTATTATGCTTTCAAAATAGTTTAAAAAAATTGAACATTATTGATTAGACATTAATTAGATACTTTTTATAAAATTTAAACCTTTAATTTCAAATGCACGATATTAGACGGAAAAAACCCTGACATTAACTCTTACAAAATAGTGAAAATTGATTTATTCACTTAACGACAGATTTATAATCGTAATTGACATTGCATTTATTTACATTTTAAAAACTATTCAAAAATATCTGAAAATCAAATATTAGTCGCAAATGCGAAATATAAATATTCAACTTCAAATTGTTTTTTTTTTCAAAATATATTTTTTATGAGGAGGCTTCCATTAATTACGTGAGGTTTTTAGGGGGAGGAAAAAAAAATCACAAAATATTACGCGGGGGAGGGAGGGGTATAGTAAGATATCACGTGTATTTATTTTTTAGCTGAATTTTTAAAAAAGATCCAAACATTTTCAAAAAAATAGAAAAAGTTACAATTTTTCCTCGTGACTAGTTAATTTAAGCTTCTTAAGATATTAAAGCTGAAAATTTTGGAAACTTTGATATACCGCATTAGAATAGATTTTAGTTCACTAATTTATTAACAATTATAAAAAATATTTATCTATTTTTATAACTACTCTTATGTTGGTGGATGCAATTTCATAAACTTAGTTTTGATCAAACTCAGTATTTTTAGCGCGTATATTAAGCAAATCGTAGAGATTTTAATTAAATTTTCAAACAGAATATCATTTATTGATATAACACCTGATCGTTAGAAATCACATAATATATATATATATATATATATATATATATATATATATATATACAAGAATCATCCCCATATTCCACGAATCGCCGTAATTGGCTGTAAAATCATCATCAAAATTTTAATTGCAAATTTTATGAAAGCACTAATTACATATGCTATTTTCGAGCACAATAATCAACTATTTTAACGTTTGTCATACGCATTTGTTGCACAATGATTTTTGGTGTATTTACATAAATTACATGTTTTTTCAATATTTTATTCAGTTCGGAAATCTCTATGTATATTTGTGTTTGAATTTGGTTAATGTTTTATAATGTACTCTTTGGTTAATTGTATTTGTTATAAATTATATATCTACAAAAATACACATTTGCACTTTAAAATCATTACATTTAAAATTACTCAAACATACATAGCATAAACATAATTTTAATTATTTTTTTGATTTATACATTTTTTTAGTTGATTTCATACTGGTATTGAAAATTCTCCTAGCAATTACTTTTATTATTTTTTTCGTGAAGCAATTATAATTCAAAATTATTTTCTTCGATACATGTTTTATATTTTTCTTGTATTTTATGATTGGAAACTGCACATTAAATATCTACATTTGCACTTCGAAAACAACAAAATCTATATAACCACGCGATTATATGAAGAAACACAATTTAAACAGATTCATAATGAATTATTAATTTTTTTATTGTTTTTAAATTGCTTTATGAATATGGTGGTAATCACTTTCCATAAATCAAAATGAATTTCGTCGTTGCAATGTTTTGTATTTTTATTCCAATTTTTGTTGTTGCCACCAGAAATCTGGAGGACGTCTTGCAATTAGTTTCTTCGATACATTTTCTATATTTCTATTGTGATTCATGTTCAGTTACTACACATTAAATATCTACAAATATACTCATTTTCATTTCGAAAACCACAAAATCTACATAACCACACAATTATATGACCGTATATATTTTAAACGGATTTTCATTGATTTATTAAATTCTTATTGTTTTTAAATTGCTTTATAAATTTGGTGGTAATCACTTTCCATTATTCAAAATTATTTTCGTCTTCGCAATGTTTTGTATTTTATTCCAATTTTTGTTTCCGCACCAGAAATCTGGATGTCGTCTTGCACATTGGTCTGTCCATTATCAAAATTAACAACAAAAAATAATCAAACGGCGAATTTTCTCTTTTCTTCTCCTATGTCACTTTTCCCCGGTTTCCCTTTCCCAAAAATGTAGCCAGCATACATCGAACAGGTTCCGGCATGTTGGGCGGTTGGTGGTTTACTGGAGGTTCACCATCGTCTCCTGATAGCAATTTTCTTCGAGTGGCCAACGCTTTTCCCAATCGTCGTTTGAGTGACAATACTCTGATGACACCGAAAATCAGGATAGCACCTTCTTGCGCCTCTTCACCAGGAGGCACACCAGGAGGAGGTTTGCCAATCAGGAGACACAGCAGTATAGGACCTCAGGAAAGAAGAGGGTCTGCTGTTAATCTTAGTCCACCTACGGTGAGTGGTGATAAAAAAATCATAAACTTGTTTGGTTATAATTAAATTGTAATAATGCACTAACGGTTTTATATAATGCCCTCATAATGGTTAGGTTCTAAAAGTTGCCCAAATTGGATAGTAGAAATATTGTGGCAAATATAAAGTTCTTGGAATCAAAATGGATCAATCTAATAATAAAGATACAAATAACATAAACTATCCATTCTATTCCCCAGTGTCAACTTCTACCATTCTCCTGGATGCAAAATATTTCTTTATCAAAATTAGATTACCAATTATCCTCTTCTTGGTATATAAATTTTCCACGCTTTGTAATTTATTGTTTCCTTCGTCCTTCTCTTTGCCAGTATCTTATAATTTGCATTTTAATCCTTTTCGTAAAGTTTAATTCGATAAAGAGGAATTCTCATTCTTGGCAACATGATTGTCTTTTTAAAGTTTCCATTTCTAGACCAAGGATATTACTTTAAACGCGACAGTTGATAGATTAAAGCCATTAGGAGAATGAAAAGGTAGTTTCAGTGTTGAATAAAAGAAGAATTTGAAGGATGAAAGTGATATTTTTCATTTTGTATAGAAATTGTAATATTGGAGTAGATCTGGTATTTATACCGACTATGGTAACTGATACCTTCTAAACTAAAAAGTACTGATTTTAAAAATAGATATCTATACTTGTTTTGTAGATTGCAATCATATTGCATGTAATATTTAATGATGACTCATTAATATCAATTTTAAAAAAGAGTGCGCGTAAGGTTCACACGCGATTGAAGTAAAATTTATTTGCTACTGTACAAGATGGCTTTTAAGTAAAAAAAATACTCATATAACAATTTTGAATAATGTTATTAGTATTGGTAACACTCGTATGCACACATTTATTACTGTCAACCCATTATACACATTTATATAATGATAAATTATAAATTATATATTTATAATAGCATTGAAATATGTATAAATATATTCAAAAAACTATAATGTAATTATAGTCTTACTTCAAATATGACATGATCGGTTTGTCATTGTAATTAGCATTTAGATATGAAAAAAGAAGTAATTGCTGATTAATAAATTCTATGATATTCGTTCACACAGTGGATTATGTTATACAACGTCTAAACAAATATTGATTTCGCAACTTTACTCATCATGTAATTGTATTTGAAGAACTCCATGTAATTAAAATTAACATACGTTCATTGACTGCTCGTATTTTTTTTTTACTTTTTTGCTGGCGATATAATCTCATTGTTTGAACAGCTGTAATATCTGTCTTGCCTTAAAAATATTTTCCATTTTAATAACTTCAAAGATTTATAGAAACTACGAATAATATAGAAATAATTTCTTATCAATAAACTTACGTTTAGTACACGGCACAAATGTTTAATTTGTTTTAGTATTTTTGAGGAACAGGGTAAAATATTCTTCTGATTCAGGCATTTTTCATTAAATCAAGAATTGTACTACGGTGCAACTTTAAAATGTTTATTTATCTATGCCGATTTCCTTGTTGACATCGGTACGCATACAACGTTGAAGCCGGTACGCATACAACGACAGATCTTTATGCACATACACGACGGCTAATCACAATCGACCCGTATAGAAATGATATCATCGAGAGCAAATGACAAATCATTGATACTCGACTCTGCCGTAGCGCACTTCCGTTGCATTTGTACGGATTTACACCCTAGTCACTGCTAAAGAAATTTTACTTTAAAAAAATAGTTACATATTACGTTACTTCTGTATTTTTCTCCAACTACTACTTGCTCCCATCCATTAATTGACATTGGTCAAATTTTCTTGATATTTTTTAACACAAGTACATACATGACAAAGATGATATTTTGTAGATAAAAAATCATAAATTTTATTAATAATTAGATATTTTTAGATTGTTAGAAATATCGTATTTTACAGTTTGCTGCCAGACTGGGTTCCGGTTCAAGTTTATCTGTACCAGCAACATCTAATTATGTAGTAAGTCGCCTATGGTGTCTGTTTAAGGATCCATTTTGGAAAATATCCAAAAACCATAAAGAGTCACAAATGGAAAAAATACATAAATTATAATAAATTTATAAAAATAAATTATAATAAATTTATTGTCATTTTTGGTCAATTTCCAATGGGTCCTTAATTCTTCCATTTTTTTCAATCTATTCGTCAGGTTTTGTCAGTGCTGTCCAGTGCCGTCTCAACAATGTTTGAATGGTCGTGTTCATCAAATTATGGATTATTTAAATTAATTGTGCTGTTTAATATATGAATATATATTTTTTATACATATGTTTATTGTATGCTACATAAATCAAGCAGGAAAATTCATCGCCTACATATTTTTTTAACATTTAAGACCAGTGCGACTTTGTGGTAGAATTAGTACGAATTTAGGAAGGCCAATAATATTTACAAACTTAAAATATTTTTGTTTGGTTGCGGAACTAATTTATTAAATAATCATAATAAAAAATCATCTCGTTAACTTAAGTTT
>NW_020536999.1:21558768-21581683 GCF_003426905.1 Ctenocephalides felis
GACAAAATCACACGGACAAAATTATAACAATTATTAGATAACTTTGCACACTACGTGATAATTATTGTAGTTTATGATAACTATATTTTTTATATAGAAATATACCTATTTAGAACTTGTGACAAAAGATTATTATTTAATCAAAATTCTACTAAATTTGTGCATCGTTATAAAATAATTGAATAATTTGTCAGTAGTATCTTTAATGAGTCGTATGCGACAATATTATTGAATCAACATTAAAAACCTCTTTTACAGAATCAAAATTAAAGCTGCATCTATTTTTTATGTTCAAAAGTGAGAATTTTACTGTGCAAATATTTAAATTACATTCGCATACAAGCTCATTGAATCAATTTCACAAAATATGCCGTACACAAAAAAATCATTTTTACTGTGTTAATTATTTTCAAATTTAAAATTGGAGTAATTAAAAATTCCGAAAGCTATTTTAACAAAATAATATAAAAATTACAAAGTATTACAATATGTGAAAATGATTTTAGCATGTGATCATACCAGTAATTTAAAAAAGTTTGAAGCACTCACCCTACGCGAACAAGCACCGATTCTTCTGGGACATCGGGATTACCAATTTGTTGTCTGGAAGAGAAACAATATGTTTATATTACAATATAAGATATTTATTCAAAATTAGAAACAATTGTGAAGTATTATGATTAGTATCATATTTATTTACCTCTCGACTCCCAGAAGAAGACGTTTATAAGAAATCCTGGTCACAGCACGAAGAGCTCAGCACACGATTAGCAGGAAAATCACTTATTTTAAAGGAAGAAAAATTAATTCGTTAATTTAAACTGCACTTCACTAAACAAAAGCACTTGAGAAATTATGCATATACACACCAAAAAAGCACTAAAATGCGGATTTACTAAAAATTGCAAAAATTCGCACCGAAACACACTCGATCGTAATACTGCGATAAGTATACAGTCTACCTGGAAAACCTGAAATAAAATAATAAATAAAAATTTTAATCAGAAATTAATTTTTTGTGATGGCTATATAATAAATACATATCACAAGTATAATACTCGTATATAAAAATATGGTAGGTTTACGAAGACCTTTAGTTTGTCGAAATTCGAACTATGAAATAAAATACCGAAAACACCACATCACTAATCCTAACAAATTTGTGACGCAAATTCATAATCTAATCAAAGATATTGTATATACATGTATAATTTTGGTAAACTTTATAAATTTTGAAATTCATGTGTGGCATACCTTTCACTACATAAACCCGCCAAGGGGGTAGCTGATGTCTGATGAAAAATTTGCTTGATTTATTCTTATACGCATATAAGAGCAGGGGCACAATATTATGTCATTAAATAATAAATATAAAGAGAAATCTTAACTTGATTATATCATGTTCTATATAATTGCTGCAATACAAATTGCTAACAAAAAAGATAATCGCGCAAATCGAGGATCATGATTTCTAAAAGAAATTGCCAAAACGTGTAATAATAATACAGTAATAATAGGAGCTGTAATTTTTATATGTAAGCATGCGACAAATGCGTCAAAGACATAAAAATATTAATTCTAAAAATATTAGTAGTATACATAGATTCGTTCATTTTTTCGTGTCAAACCATTTTTACTATTTATTTTTATTCAAAGCCTTATACTGTTCAACTCAACCTGAGTATAAATTAATAAAAGTCTTTAAGGACAATGCGCAATTCATCAATTTGCGCAACTAATAATGAATGAAGCTGATGCTAAATATAATAGTAACAAGAATCTAAACTCCCTATCACGAAACACTGTGGTTTAGGATGCCTTCGGTAGTTACTAGTTCAATTAATCAACTATATATTATTTTTTCAAAAAAATATTACTGGATTCTAATAAATACACATAATTAACAACAATCTACGTTAAATAAATTACTATTCAATAACTATTGAAGCCGATGCATGAGGATTATTGTCCACGAGGTGACTTACTTGCATCATGCGATTGCACCATCTCCACGAGGTTTGTAAAATTACTACACGAATCAGGTAGTCACTATTTAAATTTATAGACCTTGAATTTTTTTTTTCAAAAAATATTGCTGGATTATAATAAATACACATAATTAACAATAATCTACGTTAAATAAATTACTATTCGATAACTATTAAAGCCGATGCATGAGGATTATTGTCCACGAGGTGACTTACTTGCATCATGTCCACGATGTTCGTGAAATCACTACACATATCACAAAACTGAACAAAATATTCAATTGAAGTTTATTAACACAAGCACTTTTACACGATTAAACAAATTAACATCATGATTAAACACGATTAAAATAAATTATTTGTCCGACCGACGGCACTTCTAAACAGAGATGTTGTTCCTTCCGTGGCTGCAGCGTAAAGGACTTGACCCGATCACTGTCGATTTGTTAATGAAAAAACGAAGACACCCGAAATTTTGCAATTCTAGATCAGATATCATTTTCAATTGCATTGTTATTAGTTCAAGTGCAGGTGGTGCCTTCAGCCGTGAACTAATTTTTGACAGTTCTTCAGGAGGCATCGTCCATCGTCTAACAATTGTGCAAAAGAGATGCTATGATAGACAATGCCGAAGACGGTCGAAGTCGTTTCGTAATAAATCGCGAATTTAATAGTAACTTTAGATATATGTTCGCTTTGCACTCAAGCATTGCTGATAACATGCATTAAATCTATATTTTTAACGAAAACAAATTAATTTCGCATGAATATTTAATATTATCTGAATTATAAAGGATAATTGTCATTATATCGAATGAAACAGTTTTTAATAACAAAGATACCACAGAAATTTGATTACAAAATTCTTCACAAATAATTTTCTACATATTTAATAATTAACTTTACATTTACTACATTATATGAAAAATATATCAAATGGAATACTTTTTACTGTTACTTTATATTTTATTTGAACAACTATGTATATTACTAGAAATTAATAATCAAATCTTAATTATTACGTTTATAAATAATAATTTTAAAAATAAAATCTCTATTTTGATGAATTTGGAATTAAAGGCATAGATAAAAAAATATCTAAATTATATAGGATTAGTAATTCAAAACAAAAGCAAATAAAACGGATTTTAATATCAAATACAGAAAAGAATTTTCATAATCAAGTTCTTCCTTCATAAAATGACTTTACATTTACATTATATGAAACATATATTAATTAGAAAAATTTTTACTTTTACTTTATATTTTTTTAAACAACTAATCTTTATTACTAAAATTAATTATCAAATCTTAATTATTGTCTTTATAAATATTAATGTTATACTAAAATCTATACTTTTAACAAATAGAAATTAGATTTAGCATGAATATATAATAATATCTAAATTATAAAGGAACAATAATTTATAATTAAAAGCAAATGAAACGTATTTTAATAACAAATACACAACAGAACTTTGATGATAGAATTCTTCTTGAATATTATTTTACATAATCTATGATAGACATTACATTTACATTATATGAAAATATATCAATTGAAATTTTTTTCACTTTTACTTTATATTTTATCAACTATGTTTATTACTGGAAATTAATTATCAGATTTAAACTATTACCTTTATAAAAAATAATTTATAACTAAAATCAATATTTTTGTTAAATAGTAATTAAATTTGGCATGAATATATAATAATATCTCGATTATAAATCAAAATTAAAAATTTGAAGGTAAATTAAACAAATTTTATATAACAAATGCACAATAGAAAGTTGATATTCGAATCAAAATTTCTCAAAAATTTGACTTTACATTTACATTATATGAAAAATATATAAAATCGAATACTTTTTAGTTTTATTTTTAATTTTATCTATACAACTAATTTTTATTAATAAAAACAAATTACCTAATTAATTAATACATCGCAATTGTTTATAAATATTAATTTTATAACCAATATTATTACTTCTACTATTAATTCTTCGTGTTTTTCTATATATTTATAGTTGTTTTTTATTTTGAATAACGTGTTATTATGTTATTATTAATATTTTTTATTCTACTTAATATTTTAGTCAATAATTATCAGTAATTTTCAGTACTGGAAAATAATTATTGTTTGAATAAAAACTTAAATAAAATACCAATGAATTTTTTGGATCATTAAGATATTTCATGGCATAATTAGAAAAAAAATATTTATTATTTTCTTATTCTGATCTTCGAGCCACATTTTGTCATAAAAACATATCGGAAGATATTGGACTTCTTTGAGAACAATTTAAACCAACAAAAAAATTATATACTTAATTAATATTAATTTTGTTTGAATTAATGAAATAAACTTAAGTTAAAAAAAATTTTAGTTATTTAAAAATTGAAAAAAAATCACGTGTACCTTTAATTTGACTATAATATTATAAAAGTGAATTCCTTCAAATGTTTGAATATAAAATGAGTGAAATATATAAACTTTATTTATACCAATTTTAGAAGAACCAGATATTATATACTCCAACACGTGAATATTATTTAAATGAGAAACTAATTTTTTAAAGATATATATATATATATATATCTTTAAAAAAATTTCTATCCTAAACTCCGAAGAGTAAATACATAGTTTCGACAACTTGTCAAGTTATCATGATTATTAGTGTGTTTTACCATTTGTGATGTTTGTGTTAAAAAATACATATCTTATCAATGTGCACATACTCATACCATGGATTAATAATGGTTTCATATGCTATATTAGGATTAACTTGATTACCACTGAATGATGGCTAAGATGCTAGCCGAAACGTATGGATTTTAAATAAATAAATTTTTTAAAAAAACTCATACTATTTTTATCGATGTTACGCCCGAATATTAAACTCAAATTAAACATATATATATATATATATATATATATATATATATATCGTGAAATATATATATATATATATATATATATATATATATATAACAAATGTATTCTGAGTGGTTATAAATATGAACAAACAGCACTCTTTTTTGCACTAATTTACTTTATATTTTATTCCGGACGCGGATAAACAAAAGCCTAAATAAATAATTATTCTTTCGTAATTACGATAAACTTTCAGAACCAATATTTTCCTTCCTTAACTTAACTCTTCTGTGTACAAAAATTTACATTTTTCCCCGATTCGCCGTATATTCCAGCCCATGAAAAATATATTAACTCTACCCCTACATAATATTAAACTCTGGCAAGACAGAAAGTTTGCTATTTTGTATAAAATTTCTCATTAAATGCCGAAGTTTCGCTGGAAGAAACTCTTGTGTAAGCAATATGTGCAATTAAGATTTATATTATCTATGTGCCGACGCCGGTTAATAAAGTTACTTTCAAACATCTCAACCTGTTTATGATGTCTGCAACATCAAAGCTAAAAATAAATTAGTAAACATGATGGTTGAAAGAAATGCAGTTACATGTATGTTTTATATAGTCGAATTAATTATCTATCTCATAGCAACGTTATGGAATGCATTAAAATTTTAATGAGGTCTAATGAGATTTCAAGTATAACGTAGAAAATCTTACAAGAGTTCATGTAACAAATTATCCTAATTATAAAATGTTTGTATAATTTTGTTCTTGGATAGACCTTAGACCATCGCAAAATCGCAATTTTTAAACATAGTTTTGTGAAAAAAATCAACGTATAATTAATATAATCGAAATTATAAAATTGATATGACAAAAAATTCTGTGAAATAGAAATTGGAAAAATCGCATACACACATATATATATATATATATATATATATATATATATATATATATATGTATATATATACATATATTAATTTAGACATATGAACAAACAGCACTCTTTTTTTGCCACCCTTTCATTTTTACCACACCCATTTGTAAGCCATCATAGAGGTTATATTTTTGAATCTAACTTGAAAATAACAATTCATCTTATAAAACAAATAAGCAACGTTTACTTAAAATTATTTTCAGGTAACAA
Source organism: Ctenocephalides felis (assembly GCF_003426905.1). NCBI lineage: Eukaryota > Metazoa > Arthropoda > Insecta > Siphonaptera > Pulicidae > Ctenocephalides > Ctenocephalides felis. The sequence continues at coordinate 21,564,789 of NW_020536999.1, forward strand.
ACTAAATACAATAGCACAAAGTCAAAAAACTACAAAAGAAAAAAACCCTTTGGTATTAATATTGATACATTCCTTCCCGAATATCTCATAATATTAATATTGTAAGAATTAAGGTGATAGTTGGTTCCACTGCTTTTGCCTTTTATTTTAAATTAATGCCGTTAAAAAAATATACTTTGCCTACTTTTAAATATTGCACACTTTTAAATAATATTTTTACTTGAAACCTTATTTTGCGTACTAAAGATAAATATCGACCATTTTACCAGCGGACCTTTAAGCCCCGCTCTACCCTATACACACATGCTTCTTGCAATATTTATGTCAAAAATCAATATTATCAAATCTTCTGCTAGAAAAAAAAAATCTTCTCTTTGGAAAAGTTGAAAATTATGCATTTGGTGGCAAAGAAAGAGCAAGAATAATTTTCATCAGAGACTATCTTTTTACGTTAATGCAGTATTTGAATTTTCAAAATCTGTTCGCGGTTTCTAGGCAAAAATCTTTAATGCTAATATAATTTACTGGTGTATATACTCATTCTTATCGATTCCCAAAAATTTGCTGATTAAATACGTTAAGTCAAAATTTTCCTTTACATACACACAGGCTTTTAGCAACCTCAACCTTAGATATTTTCTTTAATCATATGCAAATATTCACAGATCTAAATGACGTAATGAGAAATAAGTAAAACAATATAATTCCCTATATACCAGATTTAAAAAAAAGAATTTTATTATCGGTTCATCATGTTACGATGTTCAATTTAATTTCCACCAGGTTCTGCAAGAGATGTTAGACCTAATTGACCGCAATCAGAGGAACAAATTGAAGCTGGATAACCTGTCTTTGCCTTCTCCGGAAAGACATAGACCACTTCGACATCAATTCAGTTCCGACAACATGCATGTTCCGCCCTTTAACATCCCCAATTTGCGAATCGAGCAGAGGAAGACCAGCAGCGCCGAAGACATGGCCAGGAAGAACTCGGCAGGTGAATAAAATACCAAAAAATTTTGTGGCTTTGAGTAGTAATATAATAATATTATATTTTTGTTCAAAATTAATTTTAAAGCATTTTTTAATTATTTTGAGAATCGAGCAGACAACATTTTCTAACAACTAATATTGATATGCATATTGAACAACAAGTACGTTATAAAGTGATCTTTAAATAATAGTTAGAAGTATATTTATTAAGAAAATAATAAAATTGTTAAAAGTATTATTTTTTGTACAGGCATGTGACAAGTTTCTTACCATTCTCACTACTATTTTTGCATATGCTATATAAAGTGTAAAATAATTTTTAAAATAATTGAAAATAACATTTTTACCTGAAACCTCATATATCTTCATATGATATAAAACATTCATTATAATAATGTTATTGCAAAAAAATATATCTACTAGATTACAAAATGAATAGAATTTTGCAAAAAAATCTAACTTCAATATGAAAAATGATGTTAATATCAAAGCCACAAAATTTATCATAATTTTTTAATTTTTGAGCTTTTTACTGTTTTTATAACAATGCACTTTTATGTTTCACATTTTTAGTGTTTTAAGAAAATCTATTAATTTAATACTTCAATTTATGTGGGCGTGTGTGTATTTGTGTATGTGTAATAATATTCAAATGATAAAATATATAATTGCATATTTTTCATACTGGCATCTAATCAGTTTATGAAAAGAAAAACCAAGTTTCATTTAAAATAATTTTAACAAAATTTTGTGCACGTTTTTAGTTTCTTTTTGACTTTTCTTTATTGAATAAAACGCACAAATTATTTAAAAAAAACACTAAAACCACACATAATGAATAACAACCCATTAAAAAATATGCATTAAGAAATTTTTTTATTCGATTTGAAAAATTGAACTAAAATTTAATATAGGGGGAAGTCCCCGAGTGCCGGACACCTAAGGTTATTTATAAATAAATAAAAAATATTTTATGAAATGTTTATTAAAATGTGACTTATGTTAGATAGAGAAATCAAACTAAATTAACAAAAACGCAATCTTTGCTTAAAAGTAATCAATACTATCAATCAAACTTTCATAACAAAAAATATGATTTTACACAGTGGCACCTAGTACCGGACATTTCAAAATAACCAGCATTGAACATATATTTAGCCATCTCCACAACCTGGAATGTTTGCACATGTGTGTTGGACGAATATTCTTGAATATTGCAAAAAAATTACTAATTCAGTATTATTAATAATACGTGTTAAATAGAGTGTCCGGCTTTAGGTGCCGTCCGGCGTTACGGGACTTTCCCCTAAACTAACCGAAGAAAAAGAAACAAAACCAAGTTTTTCTTTTTAAAGACTTAATGGTCGTCTGTATGAAAAAGAAGTTGTTTACAATGTATATATATATATATATATATATATATATATACATATGTGTGTGTGAAAATGTGTTTTTACGTGGACAGTTATACCAATTTATATTAATTATTATTTGGATTTTGATATTAATGTTGCCATGCAATTTACTATGAATTCATTATAATAATGTATAACTTTAAATTTAATTTGCTAAGAAAAGTAACTTTTTCAAGAAATTTTACCAAATGCTATCATAATTCAAAAATTGCAATTTATTTGTGATAAAATTAATCCAAAAATGAAAAAAAGCATAAATTTTCAGTTATGGTTATTTACAAATTTTGTAACTTTTCCAAGAAAGTATAATTGAAACTGTTCTAAAGTTTCTGTGGAAAATATTATAATTGAAGTCAGTTGAATAATTAAAATTAAATTCAAAATTTGTTTTACCATATAATATCAATTTATAAGTAAAAAAAATAATTAAAAAATGAAAAAAGCATAAATTCTCAGTTATGCTTAAATAGCAACTATCATACAATTATAACTGCAATAAAATTTATATAAAAAACAAGGCAATTATTAAAAACAAATCCTCTATCTTTCCAACATAATCCCTTCGGGTGTAATTTTCTACTTTCCATTGAACACATTGTAAAATTTAAATCTTGTTTCGCATAGATTAAAAGCTCCGTTAAATCCTTGAAATGTTAAAAGCTTTAAGCTCTACTTATTCAGTATGTTCTGAGAATATCTCTTGTTCTCTTATTAACCTCTAACTCCACCATAAGGGATGGTTCTACAGAAACTTCTTAGAAACGACTACAACTTTATCGAGATGGAATGCGCAAAAGCTACAGAGCCATCGAGAAAATGTTAAATTGAGAGTCTGAATGTTTAAATGTAGTACGACGGATCGATTTATATCGGGAATATATTTCTTGGAAAAGTTCCATGGATAATAGACTTTTTTTTGCTGTTGCTGTGATATTAAATGATATATATATATATATCATTAACATATACATTAGCAAGAGAATGAATCAACATATTTATAATTCAAAAAACCCTAGACAATTTAAAACAATGTTTTCTGAGCACATTATTAATTTCAAACATTCGTTTAATACTGACCATCCTATAATTTTATATAAAGAAAAAAATGTAGACCTTAGAAGATTTTCCGAATCATGTTTCATCTTTTTACATTCTAATTGTGTTAACAAACGCAGTTCTTCTAGCTTACTCTCAGAAAGTTATCAAAATATAATTAATTTCTGTAAATCTGACGCCATACTACACCCCTGATATCCCTTCCCACATGCACGCGTGTTGGTCGCATAGCCGTCTACACGTCTCTCGACGCATTCTTAGTCCATTCGTGTTGCTATGCTTTGATAACAAATAATTATGTATTTTATACATTTTTACATCTACCTTTTTCGGTCTTTTCGTAAATTATTTTTGTTTTCCTACAGTAGTGTCATGTGATTGTGGTGTTGTAAAATGTTTTAGTAAAGTGGGTTTTTCCTGATCTGGTGTGTATAATTTGTTGTTTTTTCAATTAATTTTTCCATTGTATAAATTCATTTTTTTGAAACCTTTTCTTTATATTGTAAATTTCTTTTAGCTGAATGATGAGACACATCTAGTCTCGAAACGTATAAAAAATAAATTAAATTGTTTACATTCGACGCATTGGCTGTTTTATTCATTTCAATATATATATATATATATATATATATATATAATTCATACTTTTATATTAACTAGGTTCTAACGATCGGGCGTTCTATCAATAATAATATGACTTGAAGAGAAAATATTCTGATATGAAAATATTCACAATAGTTTTGACTTTAATACCCAATTTAATAATATGTAGGTACGATCTTAAGCGCATTTATATATTTCAATATAAATAGATAGATATAATAAAATAAACATACATATAGTACGCATAATAGTAAAATTAAAATTCGCTGGAACAAGACGTAAAAATAGATTTGTCCGTGTGTATAATTTTAAATTCTATATTATATATGTTTAAATGGTATTTCATGACTTTATAATTTATATATAGTTATTTTTTATTTTGTGATTTATTTAAATTCATATATTATATTTGTCATACCTATAAATAATCTAATTCGTGTTCAATAAGAAGCGAATAATAGTAGATCAGAAACCTCACCAGTTTCTAATGTTAATCTAACTCTGATTTTGGTTAGAAACTAAGAAAATTCTGGTAAGAATCTAATGACAATTTAATCAGTTATGAAGAAGATTCAAATAAGATTCTGGTCTGAACCTCTTGTAAAATGCTATCAAGATTGTACTACATTCAACAATTAATTATTTGCAATAGCTGCTCGAATTAAGTCGCGGTATTATGCTTTCAAAATAGTTTAAAAAAATTGAACATTATTGATTAGACATTAATTAGATACTTTTTATAAAATTTAAACCTTTAATTTCAAATGCACGATATTAGACGGAAAAAACCCTGACATTAACTCTTACAAAATAGTGAAAATTGATTTATTCACTTAACGACAGATTTATAATCGTAATTGACATTGCATTTATTTACATTTTAAAAACTATTCAAAAATATCTGAAAATCAAATATTAGTCGCAAATGAGAAATATAAATATTCAACTTCAAATTGTTTTTTTTTTCAAAATATATTTTTTATGATATAAAGAGGCGCCCATTAATCACGTGAGGTTTTTAGGGGGAGGGATGTTTAAAAAAAATCACAAAATATTACGCGGAGAAGGGAGAGGTATAGTAAGATATCAGGTGTGTTTATTTTTTACCTGAATTAAAAAAAAATCCAAACATTCTCAAAAAAATAGAAAAATTATAATTTTTCCTCGTAACTAGTTAATTTTAACTCCTTAAGATATTAAGGCTGAAAATTTTGGAAATTTTGATAGACCGCATTAGAATAGATTTTAGTTCACTAATTCACTAACAGTTATAAAAAATATTTATCTATTTTTATAACTACTCTTATGTTGGTGGATGCAATTTCATAAACTTAGTTTTGATCAAACTCAGTATTTTTAGCGCGTATATTAAGCAAATCGTAGAGATTTTAATTAAATTTTCAAACAGAATATCATTTATTGATATAACACCTGATCGTTAGAAATCACATAATATATATATATATATATATATATATATATATATATATATACAAGAATCATCCCCATATTCCACGAATCGCCGTAATTGGCTGTAAAATCATCATCAAAATTTTAATTGCAAATTTTATGAAAGCACTAATTACATATGCTATTTTCGAGCACAATAATCAACTATTTTATTAACGTTTGTCATACGCATTTGTTGCACAATGATTTTTGGTGTATTTACATAAATTACATGTTTTTTAAAATATTTTATTCAGTTCGGAAATCTCTATGTATAATTGCATTTGAATTTGGTTAATGTTTTATGATGTTCTGTACTCTTTGGTAATTATTTTGTATTTGTTATACAATAAATATCTACAAAAATACACATTTACACTTCAAATTTAACACACCTAAAGTTACTCTAACATACACAATTTTAATTTTTTTTTTTATTTAGTAAAGTTTTTAGTTGATTTTATACTGCTATTGAAAATATGTGTAGCAATTACTTCAATGAAATTTTTTAGAGAGCAATTATATTTCCAAATTATTTTCTTCGATACAGTTTCTATCTTTTTATTGTATTTTAAGGTTAAGTTACTACACATTAAATATCTTCAAATATACTTGTTTGCACTTTGAAAACCACAAAATCTACTTGACTACACGATTATATGAATTTAAACAAATTAATATTGGATTATTAAAATTTTTATTGGTTTTATATTGCTATATGAATTTGGTGGTAATCACTTTCCATAAATCAAAATTAATTTTGTCTTCACAATGTTTTGTATCTTTATTCCAATTTTTGTTTCCGCACCAGAAATCTGGATATCGTCTTGCACATTGGTCTGTCCATTATCAAAATTAACAACAAAAAATAATCAAACGGCGAATTTTCTCTTTTCTTCTCCTATGTCACTTTTCCCCGGTTTCCCTTTCCCAAAAATGTAGCCAGCATACATCGAACAGGTTCCGGCATGTTGGGCGGTTGGTGGTTCACTGGAGGTTCTCCTTCGTCTCCTGATAGCAATTTTCTTCGAGTGGCCAACGCTTTTCCCAATCGTCGTTTGAGTGACAACACCTTGATGACACCAAAGATCAGGATAGCACCTTCTTGCGCCTCTTCTCCAGGAGGCACACCTGGAGGAGGTCTGCCGATTAGGAGACACAGCAGTATAGGACCTCAGGAAAGAAGGGGGTCTGCTGTTAATCTTAGTCCACCTACGGTGAGTGGTGATACAACAATCATAACACTATTTTGGTTATACTTAATTTATAATTAGGCACAATCGGTTTTATAGAATGCCATCATCATCCAATGGTTAGGTTCTAAAAGTTGTCCAAATTGGATGGTGGAGTCACTAATTTATTTGGGAACCAAACATAAAAGAAACTAATAATAGTGATACAAGTAATATAAACTAGCCATTCTATAAATTCCCCAGTGTCAACTTTTACTATTCTCCTGGATGCAAAATATTCCTTTATCAAAATTAGATTACCAATTATCCTCTTCTTGGTATATAAATTTTCCGCGCTTTTGTAATTTATTGTTTCCTTCGTCCTTCTCTTTGCCAGTATCTTATAATTTGCATTTTAATCCTTTTCGTAAAGTTTAATTCGATAAAGAGGAATTCTCATTCTTGGCAACATGATTGTCTTTTTAAAGTTTCCATTTCTAGACCAAGGATATTACTTTAAACGGTACAGTTGATAGATTAAAGCCATTAGGAGAATGAAAAGGTAGTTTCAGTGTTGAATAAAAGAATAATATGAGCAATGAAAGTGATATTTTTCATTTTGTATAGAAATAGTAATATTAGAGTAGATCTGGATATTTATACCGACTATGGTAACTGATACCTTTTAAACTAAAAAGTACTGATTTTAAAAATAGGTATCTATATTTGTTTTGTAGTTTGCGATTGAAGTAAAACTTATTTGTTACTGTACAAGATGGCATTTAAGTAAAAATAAATACATCATATAACAATTTTGAATAATGTTTATTATTAATATGGTAACACTCGTTATGCACACATTTATTAGTGTCACCCATTATACACATTTATATAATGATAAATTATAAAATATATATTTATAATAGCATTCAAAATATGTATAAATATATTCAAAAAACTATAATGTAATTTTAGTCTTACTTCAAATATGACATGATCGGTTTGTCATTGTAATTAGCATTTAGATATAAAAAAAGAAGTAATTGCTGATTAATAAATTCTGTAATATTCGTTCACACAGTGGATTATGTTATACAACGTCTAAACAAATATTGATTTCGCAACTTTACTCATCATGTAATTGTATTTGAAGAACTTCATGTAATTAAAATTCACATACGTTCATTGACTGCTCGTATTTTTTTTTACTTTTTTGCTGGCGATATAATCTCATTCTTTGAACAGCTGTAATATCTGTCTTGCCTTAAAAATATTTTCCATTTTAATAACTTCAAAGATTTATAGAAACTACGAATAATATAGAAATAATTTCTAATCAATAAACTTACGTTTAGTACACGGCACAAATGTTTAATTTGTTTTAGTATTTTCGAGGAACAGGGTAAAATATTCTTCTGATTCAGGCATTTTTCATTAAATCAAGAATTGTACTACGGTGCAACTTTAAAATGTTTATTTATCTATGCCGATATCCTTGTTGACATCGGTACGCATACAACGTTGAAGCCGGTACGCATACAACGACAGATCTTTATGCACATACACGACGGCTAATCACAATCGACCCGTATAGAAATGATATCATCGAGAGCAAATGACAAATCATTGATACTCGACTCTGCCGTAGCGCACTTCCGTTGCATTTGTACGGATTTACACCCTAGTCACTGCTAAAGAAATTTTACTTTAAAAAAATAGTTACATATTACGTTACTTCTGTATTTTTCTCCAACTACTACTTGCTCCCATCCATTAATTGACATTGGTCAAATTTTCTTGATATTTTTTAACACAAGTACATACGTGACAAAGATGATATTTTGTAGATAAAAAATCATAAATTTTATTAATAATTAGATATTTTTAGATTGTTAGAAATATCGTATTTTACAGTTTGCTGCCAGACTGGGTTCCGGTTCAAGTTTATCTGTACCAGCAACATCTAATTATGTAGTAAGTCGCCTATGGTGTCTGTTTAAGGATCCATTTTGGAAAATATCCAAAAACCATAAAGAGTCACAAATGGAAAAAATACATAAATTATAATGAATTTATAAAAATAAATTATAATAAATTTATTGTCATTTTTGGTCAATTTCCAATGGGTCCTTAATTCTTCCATTTTTTTCAATCTATTCGTCAGGTTTTGTCAGTGCTGTCCAGTGCCGTCTCAACAATGTTTGAATGGTCGTGTTCATCAAATTATGGATTATTTATTTATTTGTGCTGTTTATATATATGAATTTATATATTTTATACATATGTTTATTGTATGCTACATAAATCAAGCAGGAATTATCATCGGCTACATATTTTTTATAATTTTTAAGACCAATGCGACTTTGTTGTATATTTGGTACGAAGTTCGGAAGGTATTGGCCTTTATCTTAAATCCTAAACTTTTATCTAAATAAAATTATTTTTGTTTAATTGCAGAGTTTAATTTATTAAATAATCATAACGAAAAATCATCTTGTTTACGAATTATCATCAATATAACAAAAATATTGTTGTGTTATATTCATTTATCGACTTTTTGGATCATTTACAGCTGAAAAGCTATGAAGGAGCTCTTAAAATCAGTCGTTATTCGAGTTTCAAAACTCAAAAAGTATACTTTATTTTTGAAACACCTGTTTGGTTATTCAATTAAATATTATATTGCTTGTTATTTATCATGCTCTGGCATATTTGATCAATTCAATTCAATTAAATTAATAAAACCGTCAAAACAGCTTCAGAATACATTTTGTCAGTCATTTCATTATGATCCATCAACTGTCATTCACGATATAATAAATTTATGCAAAAAAACACCCCATAAAAATTTTATTATTGCGAATGGTGCTTAATGTGATTGGCCGATAAAATAATATTTGCATTATCATAAAATAAATAATAAATTGTGTGTTTATGCTGCCCTTGTTTTATCAAAACGTTATAATGTTGCATCTTGTTTCATATCAGTAAATATTACAAAAATCATATAAATGTACCATATCATGATTCGTTATATATTATTAAATTTGTTTTTCATTAAATATATAAGATTAAGGTCCTATTAAGCTTACATATTTCCAGGATCATATTTTTTACTAAAGTTGAAAAATTTATTTGTTTCAACTGAATAGAATTATTTAGGTTAAATAAAACGTTAAAATCATTTCAATGTTTTAAATGTTTTATCTGTCTCATTTTCAGCTTGCACGGAGCATGATCGTGAGTATTTTCAATGTGATTTTTTGTATTTTATTTTTTGTTTAATGTATTTTGTATGATAAATGTTGCTTAAAGTGATAAAATCTAAAATAAAATATAACTTACTGAAATTATACATATTTAGTTTACAGTTTTTATTAAATATCTACGTTTATATTTTAATAGCTAATATTACTTTTCAATGAAATGAATGAAATGAATTATTATTGTTTTAAATAAATTTAGAATATTCATTGATTTTTTACTGGAGGTTTTTACGTCATTATTTGAGACTATAATAAAGTTACAAAATCAATAACTTTTAAAATAACCTGACGACTTGAGGAGAAATTATATCTAATTAAACTTCGAAATAAATTTGTTTTTTTTTAAGATTTTGTTCTCCAAATTCAAACATAAATTGATAAGCAATGCAGAACTTTTTAATTAAATATGTACCAATGTCCGAAATAATATTTTTGTAAGTTTTGCTTTCAAGATTTCATTTTTTACTTAAAAAAATTATACATGTCAATACTGCTGATAAAACAAATCGATAAAGAAGTTCAAAATAGAGTTCAGTGTGTTTATTCTTTATACTTACAGCTCTATGGACATTGAAATATGTATTATATGATTTTTAGAATACCTATCATTATTCAATATTTTCTGAAGTATAAGTTATTTTAATTTTAATTTTCTGAACTAAAAGCTTTTTTTTCTCTTATTCAAGTTTTCGGCCATTTCATTGAGTAATTTTAAAATACAATTTTTAGTACATTTGAAATACAATTTATATACATTTATATATCAATATTAAAATGATTAACAAATTATATATAAAACTAGTAGTGAGTAGCATTTTGCCTTAAGGCAAGTTGCATTAACTTTCCGATATGTATACATAATCAACTTAATCAATAATAATTGAGAATCAGCTGAATTTAACTTGTTATTTCGAAAATATCACTTGTGCTTTTACTAAAAATAAACAATACGATTTCCAATCAATGTCTTTCAAACATATTTATAATATCTGTTATTGAATAAGTATATACTGAATAAGTAATAACTAAGGTGTTTAAAATATTTTATATCATCTAATTTGAAAGTAAACACGTTTTTAAGTGTGGTCATCAACTGCAATCAGTGCATACTTACAAAACACCACAAAACATAGATTCTGGTTAGTATCGCTTATGCTCACGGCAAAATTCTAAACTTTGATCAATTTTTATAATTTAACCAATCATTGTAGACAGTATAATATTTTAGTATGTTATTTTAGACTATGAAATTTATCATCATACCAAGTTTCAAAAATTAACAAAAAAACAGCATTTAATAAGTCTCGGCCGATTTTTAACAAAAACAAATCGAGGCAGTTCTCAACCAATATCTTGGTTTATTAATTTTTTTTATCCATTTAGGATTGTGACCAAAATTTTAGATTTTCTGTTAAGTACAAAGAATCGGCTTGGTCAATCGTTGCACAAAACTGACATCCTTAGTGTAATTAGTAAATTAATCAAGTAAAGTTTTTAGGGTAAGGGAGAGTTTGACAAAAAAATCACGAAATATCACGTGGGCGAGGGACAGGTATAGTAAGATATCACGTGCATTCATTGTTTACCTGAATTTATTCAAAAAAATCCAAATATTTAAAAAAAATCAAAATACTATATGAGATGTTTGGTGGGAGAGGGGGGGGCATTTTAAATATCACCACGTGTACATAAGGGGAAGGGGGAGTTAAAAATTTACTAAAAAATTGATCACGTAATTAATGCCCTCTTACCTAGTTGCACCAAATGTCTTTTAAATTTTTTAAATCCGTCCCGTCGTTTTCGAGAGACCACAACGAAAGATAAAAAATTGTTCACATACCCATATACATATACATACTTTTTCGAAATTTGATCAAATTCAGAATAACGAGAAAACATGAAATTGACAAATCGGATTTTTTCACCAATACATGAACTTCTAAAGAAAATTTAAAAAAAAGATTAAAAGAAGTGAAAATTTTAAGTTCAGAAAATTACTATGCTAAATACAAAAATATATAAAATATTTGAGTTAATCTAATTATATTTCATTAATCATTTTCCCAATTTACCAATTAATCCCTTGATCCATTTCCAGGGCGGCTCAATGCCAAACACTTCGAGTTCTGTGCCGTTCCTGCTCTCCTCGTCAATGCAATCAATTCGTTCCCGGCGCACCTCTGGCTGCATGTCGACGGCGTCCAGTCAGCAGGGGAGCACAACCGGACTGCTGCAGCAGATCGGTTCAGGCGTGGTAAGACAATTCAATTTCGGTGCCAGCGGGGGTGGAGGGTCGGGGGCGGGTCTCGGTTCCGGTATCGGTTTCGGTGGCGGCTATTTCAATGGCTCGTCCAGTAGTCGAGATAACAGCAGAGAGAGATCTAATAGTATTATGCAGCAGGCGGTTAGGAAGTGTCCGTCTTTGAATATCACGTTTACGGACTAGTCCGAGCTCAAACAGGGGTTTATTGAGACTACTTTGTTTATCATTTCGAAACCTGATTAGGATTATTGATTTTGTTGCGCTTGAAATTAACCCTTTCTACTCGGCTATCTTTCTGAGGGGTCAACATAGGTCCTTGTGCTCACCTGTCACTTGATAGTTTGTATACACAATGGCTCAGTTCGTATTAAGGCTTTACGCGGCTCTTTAAATATCTGAGATTATTTCATCAAATCTATTTTATCAATGATGTAATTATTATGTATTCTATTGCTGTTGCATTAATTCACAAATAGTTTTCCTTTCCCATTATATATTTTTATATTATGAGGTTTATATCAAGTTTTGAAAATTATTATAGATTGCGACCCGCCATAAAATTACAAAAATTAAATGAGGCCTGTGAGTTAAAACGATTGATCATTCTTAATTTTATGGCAAGGCTATGTAAGGTAGCAGTTTTCATCCAAAATTGCACTAAATACTGTCAAAAACCATATGGTTGCTGGTGGTGCAGTCAGGCCATAAGTCAGGCCATATGTACAATAGAAAAGATCAAGGATGAGCAAACCGCGGCCGGAGGGCTTTATGGGGAACTTTAAATATCTTAATTTATATCAAATATTTTTTATCAATAATGTAACTATCATGTATTATCTATTGCTGTTGCAATAATTTACAAATAGTTTTTTTTTTTTCAATTAAAAATTTTTATATTTTAAAGTTCATATCAAGTTTTGTAAAATATTATAGAGTGCGACATAAAATTTCAAAAATTAAATGCGGCTCTCGTGAGGTGAAAAGTTTGCTCATTCTTAGAAAAAGGAGCCAATTCAGCCGTAAAATGGGCAGATTGGTATGCCTTGTGGAAATTGATTTGAACTTCAACATACTGACGTAAATAGACGTTCTTTAATGTCCACAAATTTACATCAGGTATGTTTTCGTCAGAATGTGGCACCGCATTCCTGGCAGATTGTTTTATAAATCAGTACCGAGTGGTAAGGGTAAATATTAAAAGTCTATACAATTATTAACTTTAATTTATATATTTTATTTATTTATCTTTATTCAGATACATAATTAAAACGCATTGTAATTAATAAAATTGACTCCAATATTCAAAATCTCTTGTATATTCCTGGCTCAAAAATGGAAATAATTTTGCTTTTTCTAATATTTATATTAGTTTTGATATAATTTTTTCTTATGCATAAAGGACAAAAACAATACTTTTCTTTATTCTACTTTCAAAAAACGAGTACTATTACATTAAATATTATAATTTTGTGTGGACTATAATGTGATAAAACTAATGCGTTTTAATTTTTAACGAGTTTTACTTTAGTTAACTATTGAAATTTTTATGTGAAGTAAATCTTACAGAATAAAATAAAATCTCTTATGCACTAGTACAATCCCAAACATTAAATAAAGATTTTACTCATATTATAAAATGTATCAAACTATGATTATACAAATCGATATTAGAAATTGCATAAGATCTATCTCTGCTGAAATTTAGGGAATTATTAATATTGAAATTTATATTAAACACTCTCTTATTTTTATAAAAAATCGATCAAGACCGATGATAGTTTTAAAACTAGATTACGATAAACAAAAATCCGCCGAAATTTGCAAAAACGATACCTGTATGATAAAATAATATATTTAATATTAGAAAAAAGAGACAAAGTCTATTTAATATACGTAATTATCGATTAAAGCATGACTCTATAAATATATAAATGTAAATTGCCTGTGAAATTAAATTGCTATAAAGATATTGTTGTAAATACGTATTGTACATATCAATCAAATAAGTATTAATTATTAATTAAATGTTGAAAATCACATCCGATCAATGATTATGGATTCAATATAAATAATACCGCGTATGAATAGGATTTAAATATTTCTGTTTAAGTGCCAAATTATGAAGTATGTGTATCATTTATTCAGTGTTAATTGTATTTTAATATTTATTAATTGTTAATTAAAATAATATTATTGTTGTTCATCTATTCATTAAGCTTGTGTAATCATTCATTTGTGTGATGTCCAGCTGTACTGTCTATGTATTCACTCTTTTTTACTTTCTGCACAAATTTTCCTTAAAACTTGCACATGTAACATAGATCAATGGATTTAAATCTTTTGATATTGATGTATATTTTTATTGTCAATGGTTTTTGTAAGTATATTTGATGAGGCTGTCCATTTACGCTCACAAAATGAACCAAAAATTTGGCTAAAATCCATTCTTCATTTTTCAAAGTTTTGTCTATGTTCATATTTGGGTGTCCATTTGAATTACATTGATCCAATTTATTTTACTTGTTAGTATGTCTTTAATATATCTTCAACTGATAATTTAAATTGTGGTTACTTAGAAATATTTATGTTAAAAAAATATATTATAAAATAATAATTTATGCTAAAAAAATATGAGGTGAGCAAGTGGATGGCCTCTTTCTAAGTATATTTACCATCTACCAAACAAACAGAATGTTTCCTGTGCGAGTAAAATTTCTCTGATCCATATCTTCTTCATCATGCTTAAAATCAAAGCAAATTCCTACTTATTCTCTAATTGGTCTGTGTTATGTGTAACTTAATTAGTTACAACCAAACTTCAAAATTTACGAAAAAATATTGATACTAAACATCAGAACACAATCAACAGATAGACACATTCAGAAAACGATTTGGTAACATCAAAAAACACAATCCAAATAAATATGTTTACCACATATAATCATATACATTCCTATGGACATGTAGCCCCCTTAATAATAAATTAATCAGCAAAAATTGGTAATAGAGTCTTCATCTTCAAACTTCTTACCTCAAGCTTTTGTATGTTTCATACATCATCATCTAAATAGTTATTTTTATGAATTTTTTAGACGGCGTTTTATTTTTCTCATTCATTTATGGAAATATATGATTGAAATAAATGGTTTTACCAAAAAGTTTTCTGAATGTCGATTTTTTACCACGGGGGCTGCCTGTACTTAGTGGTCTATTTGTGTTGATCGGTATTTAGTAAAAGAGCGAAAATGTAGACATGGTACTGCTTAGTCAAAACTAACTAAAATTATAATTGCATTTTATAATAAGTTATTTAATCTTATGAATGTTATCATTTTTTAGTATTTTCTTATTTTCAAAAGAAAGCGTAAATTCTAAAAAATTAGTGTTAGTGTCACACTTAATGTATTGAATCATATATATATAAATCTACACATTGACTATCACAAAACAATATACGATACAAAAGTAGAAGTTTACTGTTGCATTTATCAGTAGAATTCGATGTTTTATATATATAAGAAAAGTATTAACTTTTTCCTCTTTATCGATGTTAAAAAAAACATTTGTACAGTGTTTACAAAGCTAAAACAAAATCCATTTTTTCGATATTTGCAGTATCAACTGTTCTCTGGGCGCACTTAGAGCGAGTTTGACACCAAATTTGGCGAACACTTCGAGTCAGGCTACCCCCCAGTCAAATGCCATTAATCTAAACCAGACCAAAACCGAAAAAAAATATTTTGAAATGTTTAAAATTCGTGTTTTAATCGCTGTTTTTGGTGTATTTGTCATCGTTGCACCTTCTAATCATGAGACATGGGGAACATATTTTTCTGAATGCCATTTATAAGGGACACAGGGACATATTGGGGTCCACTGTTATCTAATTTGATTTTCATTTTATTTTGTTTAAAGTTTCAAGTAAATGGCATAATAAATATTGTTATTATAGTCCAGTCGTTATAGCAAGTTCACCTCGAAATTCGATATTCCCAGCTGCAAGACTGTAATTACTCGTATTTTGGAACCCTAAAAGTTGTCTCAAAACCTACATATCTTGCGTACACCCTATCATGTGTAGGTTTTGAGACAACTTTCAGGGTGCATAATACAAGAATTAACAGACTTACTGCTGGGAATCTCGAATTCCAAGATTCTTACCTAATTTCAGCTTAAATGACTGTTAATAAGTCAGTGAGCAGACAAATTTTTGTCTCACTACTTAAGATTTAGAGGCAAATTATGTTGTAACATAGACGATCATGGCAACGCTAAATTATCTTCTTCTTGGTACTAAAAGTTTTGAAATGCTATCTATTTGCTGTGGAGCAGTGTGTTTTACACAGGAAATAGCATTTCACAGTTTTTAGTACCAAGAAACCATAACAACGCTATGTTATCGTCTTTGTTATCACAAATTTGCCCTTAATTTGTGATAGTAAACATTTTAAAGTTGTGATACAAGTTTTTGTAAGAGTTTTATAAAATCTTTGCGCAAAATTTGATATTTATTTTAAACAAATTATAAGTTACTTTTAATCATCTTATCCAGAAGTTTTTTTATTATTTTTTCACTCCAAACATTCAGAAATATATGTGACTCTCATGATTTCATACTCATTGTTTGAGCACTTTCATGTCATGTCTTTTACATGTTCGAGGCATATGTATAAAAGCA
>NW_020536999.1:21582683-21610126 GCF_003426905.1 Ctenocephalides felis
AAATATGACGAGCTCTCTAAGGAAAAACCACATTCGTTTATCGTTTTTTGTGGTCTCATTTATTTAGTAACTATTTCATACAAAATAACTTGTTTTAGTAACTATTTCATACACAATACGACAAAAATACGGTTTGGAGTTCGGAGACAATATTCGAAATATCGGTGATTTTTTTAAATAAACGACGTTACAAAATTTATTTGATAGAGAAAATATAGCGAAATCTTTGGAAGAAATGACGTTTAATTATCATTGGTCATTATATTTTATTAGTGAGTCTTTGAATAAAAAGCAACCTTGAACAATAACTGTGTGTTGAAAAAAAAATATCATGTGATGAAGAGGAGAATATAGTTAGATATTGCATTTATTTATATATCACCTGATTTTTTAAACAAATCCGAAACATTTTCAAAAAAATCAGACATTTTACAATTTTGTCTCGTAACTAAAAATCAACACGCGATGCTTGGAGAAGAAGGGGGGGGGGGGTAACTTTGAATATCACAAAGAACCATCAAGAGAAAGATATATATCCTAAAAATTTATTATATTTTGAAATATCATGGTAAATTTGGCATGTATTTACAAGCACATAGTACACTGAATTTTGAAAAAAAAAAATATGGTACTGGGCAACTATATCATTTTTACACCTACGTCATAAGTGAGAGAAATTTTGAATCCTCGCCTACGAAAAACGTTATTTCACCTATAAATAAATTATTTGACGACTTTCTAATTCAAATAATCCACCTGTGTATTTTATCCCACAGTGATCCTGCCGTGCACGCTTTGCAATTCTTAGACGTAATCAACATGAAGGATCCCACACAAAAAACTCATTTCTACAGATCAACACTCAAGGATGTGCTGCCTTACATACCGAGGGTGAGTGTTAAGAAAGTCAAAATTATTTTTTCTTACGTATTTCGCTTTTTGATTAGATACGAAAATAAATGAAATCTACATACTTGGGTGTGACAAAGTGGATATTACGATGGATATACAAATTTGTATATTATATATATATATATATATATATATATATATATATATATATTATATACAGATACAATATATTTAAATATATAAACAGCACTCTTTTTTTTGCACTAATTTATTAAATAATATTAATTTTACAAACGTTTTGAGACTAGGTTTGTCTAATCATCAGTGTGTACTATAATTTAAAATAATTAAAATATGGAAATCTAAAATAGCATCATGTGTTATTCGTTACAACTTGTTCTTGCTAATGCCGTGCCTACGATTTGTCGGCTTCTGAAACCTCTATCCAAGGTCAACTTGATGAGTCATGAAATCAGATTTTTCTCCTAGCGACTCCTATTATTCAACTGGTGCAATTTTTTTTCAAATATAGAAATTATATTAAACTATAAAAATAATCAACATTGAATTAATTAAAAAATTTGCTAATAAAATATTAATGTGAGAGTACTTAAATTTTGCAAGTATAAATTGTTTTATGCTACAAATTATTATAGTTTGATATTAAAAAGTAGAAAATTTACAAAAAGGTTTTTGAAAAACAACTAAACTAAAAGATTAAAAATAAATTAATAAATATTATAAGTTATTCAAAAATGTTTAAAAAATGCAAATATTCTACGTGTGCTTTTTGACTAATTCAAAGAATTTACTATTTTCAAAATTAATTTTACTATTACTCCTATTTATAAAAAATAAGTATAAATTCACAAAAAAATATTAATTTCACTCATATATTATAATCTAAGTTTAATAGTATAAATTTACTATGTCTATATCATATAAATATTAGTAAAATAAAGGAATTATCTTAGTACTAATTTATTATAATAAATATAATTTTAAATTTTATTAGGATTATCTTATAATTATAATTAGGACTAACTTCAACTTTTCAAATCATACCAAAACTCAACACAATTTAGATTAATATTTACTAATATACTTTTATCCTTATGCGGACACTTAAAATGAAATAAAATTGAATTTGTTAAACAGTATTAGAATATTAATTATTGATAAATTTTACATTACACTAAATAATTTTAAAAAAATACAAATATGAGCATAATAGTAAAATGAGTAAAACGTTGGATTTAAATCAAAGGAAAACCAATTTTAAAAGGGATTTCCCAAAAGAAGAAACAAGTTTTATAAAAGGGATTTAAAAAAGAAAAAAAGAGACAATTTTATATAATACGTACAATTTATTAAAATGTTCCTTATGCGGACCTCATTAACAGAATAATTGACTGTATTGAAATAGTATAAAAACTATTCTCATTAAATAATGGTACAAATGTGCTAAAAATAGTAAGCTATTAAAAAACCTATAAGCTTTTGTATGCGATATATCACTGAAAATATCTCTCATCAAGAGAAGCAATTCAAAACTTCATAAATGCAAATACACGTCTAAATATTTCACAAATTTATACATAGAAAAACTCGCATGCAAACATATGAATAAATCAACAAACGAACGCTTTTTCATTTTTCCAACCTCCCAAATATATATATTACGCATTCGAACGTATACATTTTCCGGCGAGCGATGTAACTTTTGTTCTATTGACTCCGGAAAAACTCGCGAAATAAATAATGTGAACTTTTTCCGCGATGGAAAACGAGCAAAAAGCGTCGAGGTCTACAAATAGAAATATATATGACATGGGAAACTCTTAAAAAAGTACGTGCACGTCTATTCAAGTAGTAAAGATCGCAAAGATCGCGATATTTTAGGATCATTGAGAGGTTATGGGAAGTAGTCACGTTTTCGGAAAAAATAGACAGACTTGGAGGTACTAGAAAAATACTTGGTAACATAAATTTTGTGTACTTTTATTATTTAAAATCAATAGTTTAAGTAAACTTACTGTTTTTGGCAGCATTTAAATGTTCGAAAAATATTAAATGATTTCAAATAAGATAAATACTGTAATATCGTCTAATATTTCTAAGAATTATATAATGTATATAAGTGAGCTTTAAAACTTTAGCCAGAAATAAAATCTGAATTATTTTCGATATACTAAAAAATTTGGAAAAAAAATTTGGAAATAAAAAAAAATTGGAAAAAAAATTAGAAATAAAAAAAATAGAAAAAAAGGTAATTTTGAAATGAGAAATTTTTATTCCAAAAGCAATAGTTTTGTCAACACAAGCAGGAAGTCTTTTGAATCATTCAAATCGGATGCTTAGTTCTTACAAAAACTGCACTTTTTTGTACATTTAGCTCTGTATTTTCGAAATGGCTTGACCTGCTTTTGCTAAAAACTAATCACCTCTTCTCCCAATCATTACAAATTGAATGTTTTTTGGATCATTCAAATCGGTTGATCCATTCTCTTAAAAACTGACATTTTTAGCACTTTTTGCTCCATATCTCCAAAGCAACTGTACCTGCTTTTGTCAAAAACTAATCAGCACGTCTCCTCATCAATAGGAATCGAATGTTTTTTTTAACCATTCAAATCGGTTAATCCGTACGCCCGAAATCATCGACGAAAAATTGTCTCCACACATACACACACACACACATACACACATCCATTTTTTTGCGGTATGCCAAAATGTTCAAACGCCTCTAAAACAAAGACATGCAAAAAATTTAAAATGTTTCTATTGTACTATATCATTTTTTAAAGATAAAAAGTATACTGTATTTACTTAAATGATTTAATTTATTAAAAATATTTGGTTTTAGAATGTAGAGTTGAATAAAATTGCATTTATAATCATCCGTACTATTTTTATTAAAATCTTCATAAAATCCTACTAAATCTGATGGGTAAATAATGCAGCTTTCAATTCCTTATTAATGTAATGTAATGTAATGAATGAGACTAAATAAAATTTTTTTATGTGTTTGCCCCTTATGGAATAAAAAGGAACAGATAAAATAAAATTTGAAAAAATATCAAATATTTTTCTATATTTAAGCAATAACTGGCAAATTTTCTATACAAATTTTGATAGTTGGTTTTCGAATTATATTTTCTCAAAGTAAACGATTAATAATGTGTTTATAAACTTATATTTTGCGATGCCGATTGGGATATTTCTCTCGATGATGCATCTATTGCAGTTTAACAATCAATCATGAAAGAAACGTACGCAATTATTATCTAGATAACTAGATGTAACAGAATCGCAAATAATTTCAAATACAGTTTCAATTTGGGCTCGAACATAAGTATGTCCATTTTTAAGATAAAATTTAGTTTTTTCACTCATTTTTCATCATAATATAATATTTAAGTTTATGATATAACATTTATTAGTAAGAAACTTGTTGAAATTATTCTAATAAGATTGAACTAATATACAAATATATGTGTATAAATATTTGATATACCGGTAGATACAAAGCTATATATCATATCCTTTTCTGACAAAGGTGTCGATATAAAATTATGGAAATCACATAGTATGAAAAACGATTTCGAACACGCTCTGCATTATAATTTTTCTTCTCCACATTTTCTCAAAATATCGTCGATCATTGTGACGAATAAAACGTGAAAATCGCATTTTCGTATTTTCACAAATACATTCTGTTCGAGTAAAAGAGCTATTGTGAACCAAACAAAATGAAAATGCTAACAGTGTATGTACAAACAATAAAAAAACAGCCTGAAAGTTTTTTACGATGTAAAATATACAGAGTTGTGAATAGAACATGATAATTACGAGAGAGGCTTTTAGTTTAATTTAAAATAAAAAGTGGCATTTTTAAATCCTTTATCTAAAAAAGGATTTAATTTATTTAAATTTAATTATTATATTATAATATAGTTTATATTCTATAAAAGCCGATAAAACTTAGTATCAGCAGCATTTTTTTTTTATTTTCACCATAAAAAGTACCTTCAAACATTTCAGGAATTGCTAAGATATTGATTTTAGATATAGCAGTTTTTTCAGAGATGGTTTCAAATTTTTAAGACACGTTTCCAGTTGTGTTTTTATTTTTCTAAATGAGAAAAAAAAGTTTGGAAATTCATTGTCAAGTTTTATAATGTATTTTCCACAATTTCAGTATACTTGTAGTATATTTAGATAAATTTAACACAAAATGTTTAACGTAAATTACAGTATTTTTTGAATAAATTCAAGCATTTTATTATCAACTTTGAAAATGGAATTTAATCTAAAAATAGAACTGTCAATCGAAATACTCAAATATGCATAAAAGCCAGAAAAGTAACAAAACTTTTCTTAGAATTCCCTGATCAAAGCCCACATCGAATAATAAACTTTTAATTTATTTACATCACACAAAAAAAAAATTCAGTTGCCCTTTTACATATATAAATTATAAATTTCAATAGTGTGTCTATCAAGCAAAAAATATTTAAAAGGATTTCGCAATTATATTTGTTAGCTATTCTTTTATACAATTTTTATTTATTACTGAATTCTTTATTCTAGTTTTAACCATTGTTTCACAAGGCCTTATATATCTATAATACATAAAAAGGTGTTCCTGTCACAGATTTTATCGTAAAATCGCGATATTAATACCAGATGAAAGTTGTAGGCATTTATGAGTTGTCGACACGAAAAACATTCACAAACGTATGAATAAATAAATCGACAAGCAATCGTATAGCAATGATAAACGGAAACATTTATGGATAAAAACTTCACAGAAAATACGACATGGATTGCAACAGTGGTGCAAAAAATCTAAATTTGAAATGTGTATATTTCCTTCATACCTGTAAATGGGTTAGTGATAAAATATTATTAGTTTATTTATATTTCAATTTAAATGTATAATTTACACATGGTATATGAAGCCCATAGTTGGATAGCAAATGGATAACAAAATATTATAAGAACATTTGAAGTGATAGTTACGGTTGACCAAAAAACATGTAACTAAGATTGACCATAAAACAAAAATTGATGAAGAATCATAGGAATAAACAGAACAATGAATATTGCCTAAAATACGTCCAAAATAGGACAGATTAAACCCTAGATTGACCATAATGGATCCAAGAATGACCACAACAAATCCTATAAAGAGCCCAATATATCCTATAAAGAACCCAATATATCCTAGAATGAGCCAAATATATCCTAGAATGAGCCAAATATATCCTAGAATGAGCCCAATATATCCTAGAATGAGCCCAATATATACTAGAATGAGCCCAATATATCCTAGAATGAGCCCAATATATCCTAAAATGAGCCCAATATATCCTAGAATAAGCCTATTTATTTAATATAACCCAGATTTTGCAACAATCAATCCCAAATCGACCGCAATCAGTCCTAGATGGACCATAATAAATTCTAGTTTGATCACAAAAAATCCTAGATTGACCACCATCAACCCTGGATTGACCACGATGAAGCCTGCATTGACCATAATGTATCCTAGATTGACCAAAATCAATCCTTGATTGACCACAATGATCCTGGATTGACGACAATAAATTCTATATTCGCCACAATAAATCCTAGATTTGCCACATTGATTTCTAGATAATCCACAATGAATCCTAGATGGACCACAAAGAATCAAGGATTGACTTCAATCAATTTTAGATTGACCACAATGAATCCTGCATTGACCACAATCAAACCTGGATTGACCATAAAATCAAAGATTGACTACAGACAATCATAGATTGATCGGAGTCAATCATAGATTGAACCCTATCAATCCTATATTGATAGGGTTCCTGGATTGCCCACAACCAATCCTAGATAGACCACAACCAATCCTAGTTTGACCATAACCACAACCAATCCTAGATTGACTACAATGATTTCCAGATTGATTATAATGCTTCCTAGATTGACCCCAATGAATCCAATATTAAGAACTAATGAGATAAATTCACAAAACATTCAAAATTTACAACAAATGATCCAAGATTGATTGAACATTACATCGAAGATTATTTTCGTTTTCGGTTTATTATGAAAATAGTCCAAATTGGGCATATGTATGCATCCAATACATAACCAATTTTTTTGGGAATTTAGGGAAAATTAAAGGATAATTGCAATAACACGCGTTTAAAAGAATCATACAATACAAATTAAGCATTCTAAAATCGTTCTTATTGAGTTTTCATCAATTATTCATTAATTGAATTCATTATACTCATAAAGTAAGTAACCCGATGATTCATATATCTGTCCTAACTCTCTCATCTAAAAATCCAACCTAGCACTCTATAAGCTTCTCCAAAAATATAGGAATAATACAGTAATGATTTTAAAACATCCAACATTTTTAATTTCAGAAATTATGGTGGCAACATGTTTGGCCCTGCCTTCAGGCAGAAATGAAAACTGCAGAAGTCTTAGCAGCTGTTTTGCAACCGGTTCTACTTTTGGTGCAAGAAAGTTCAGTTGAGGAATATGAAACCTACATTTTGCCCACATTTAGGTAAAATAGTAATAAGATTACTTTATTTATTTGCTACTTTGAAATGTAGTTACCCCGCATCATTTTTGAAGATTATTAGTCTTCAAGTATAAGGCCATGGTTTGTTTTGTTATAGAGCTTCAATACTGGAATAAAATTTTCTACTTTCCATCGATCAATATCAGTTCGTGTGTCAATTTTACTCATGTTCAGTATATATTTTCAAGCTTGCTTATTTATTTCTCAGTTTCCGCACACATAGAATAAGCAACTATTCAGTATATCTTAAACTACAACTTTTCCGCATTTTAATGTCAAATTTTCCTTGAATTTTTCCAGATCAATGTTTACAGCTCCCAAGTCGATACAGGCGACGGTAACTTTATTGGAATATCTTCACGTCATCCTGGAGAAGACTCCAAGAGATGATATACGTGCTGAAGTGCTTCCTTTACTATTCAACGCTTTCGAAAGCACCACCATACAAGTGCAGGTAAGGGTTGAAGACACACATTTACGTAGAAAATGATACAGGGGGATGAAACATTTCATACTAAAAAATTATGAATTTCACCTCTTATTCTGAACGTAACTGCTAGATGATCAAGAGACACTAAACACTGACATCACCACAGTTATTGATTTAGTACCTTATTTTTTTTATATTGCTATTTTGTATGAAATTCTATTATGATAGGAGATAGGCATATGCAGATGAATAATTTTTTAAAAATCAATATCATTTGTAATTTTTTTCTGATGAGGTTACTCAGTAGTAGTATTCAGATATTATATCCTTGAATATCAAAATCAAAATGTCGTATTTTCTACCAATATTATTTACCAACCCCTGGTATGATGATCAATTTACTCACGCATGAAAACCTAAAACCACCGTTTTTCTTTCCATTTTGTTTCACAAGAAAACCTCTCTATATAGGCCATAAATAAATCTTAATACATCCTTCAGTTGAGAAAAACGTGCCAAAAAGTAGGACATGTGTGAAAACTTATAATTTTCGAGAAGGTAAAGTAAAATAATATTTTCATAAATTATAAAAAATGTATTACAGATATAAGTTAAGATGTTTTTGGTAATAGAAAACCGTGGAATACAAAGTATGTTGATACGCCTAAAATATTACTACAATTTACTACTAGTTTTTTCTATAAGATCCAAAACCTAATATATTATTAATAAATGTCCGACAATTATTTATTAATAATTAAATGTTATAAAATTCAATTACCATTAATTTCACATATATAATCGATCTACATCCTATAATGTACATATTTTAAATTATTTTTTTACAATTGATCTGAAAGTTATCCTGTAATAATGACATTTATTTCCATGGACATTAGAGTTCTATTAAAATTGTATTAAAATACAATTATGTTTGCAAATAACCATCAAACATTGACTCCGTTTATGTGTGATACGATAAATAATTTATAACCGATAATGAGCACTAGACAGGGAGCATGCGACCCATATTGGTAATAAAAAAATCTTTTATTAGTAATATAAAAATTACAAAATTTAATTTCACAAACAATAAAATTCTGAAATCAATCATGGTAAATAATTATGTGCAATAACATATACATAGACTTTTATATTATAAATAATTCATTATTCTAAATTTTTGTACAAAATTTTATTAAAACTAATTGCAAACTTATGAGCACTTGAATGAGAAAATTTATTAACTAATTTTAGTCAAAATTAAAAAACTTTGTGAAAACATTCAATACAAATTGAAATTGTATATTTTAAATAATTTGAATTAATAATTTTACCAAAATTCGAAATCACTATTTATTAAATTTGGTTTTATAGCAAAGCTAATTGCGTTTTTTTTTTTTTTTTGCTTACGACAAACCATTTGAATTAGTAAAATTTAGTACCAAATTAATTTGCTTCAAAATTTATTCGAATATAACACTGAAAAATATTAGAGCAGTAATGATTTAAAAAATAGAATTTTACACATTTTTTGGAAATAAACTAAACCATTCCGAAACTTAAGTGACAAAATTATTAGGCTGACAAAATTTAAAAAAAAGTATGTTTAAAGTTTAAAAAGTGTTGCAACCTTCTCTTTTATATATGGGCATTATGCATGTATATATTTTGCAATCTATTATTTTAATAGTGAGCTAAAAATGGCAAATAATGTATTAATTATTATTATTATATACATGCAAATGACTTTTATAATGACCTTCGCCAAATGCCTGTTCCTATATAAAAAAGTCTTTGCATATCTCTTCCAAGTAAAAACTTTTATGAAGTCTTTTGTTAAGCACCTTGAAAAGTTCCTTAAGTGTTATAAGGATTATATTATGAAAGAATATTAAATATTGTGTAAAGACTCCGACGAGCATAAGCTTATTAATAATTCTTCAGAATGTTTAATATTTAAACTTTATCGATTTCGAAGGACAGAATTGAAATCGTCTGAGACGTTAGGAAGAAATATTCAGTTGATATCCAATATATATATATATATATATATATATATATATATATATATATATAAATGCATCATTAACTTTTCGAAGGGTCAGTTATAGTAATAGCAAAAATTCTAAAAAGAAAATTTTTGCTTATTTCTACGTTTCAAATGTTTCTGAACATTTTGGCATACCTTAGAAACAACGAATGTGTGTGTATGATGTGTGCGTGTGTATGCTTGTGCGTATACAAATTTTTGTCGACGATTATGAGAGCATGGATCAACCGATTTGAATGATTCAAAAAAAAATTCGATTCCTATTGAAGTGCTGCCTAGTTTTTGACAAAGACAGGTCCAGACGTTTCAAAAATTCGGCGAACTTTTATCTACGTCTATTCATATTGTTTTACTTAAAATAGAAGCTAAAACTGAAATTGAAACAAAATAGAAGAGATATATTTATAAAGAGCAGTTTACAAAGGATAAATAACAAGAGCACAAAATGAAAAATATTATATAGAAAAAAGAAAACAAAATAACAAAACAGGAGCTTCTTTGATATGAAATTTAAACTTCTGGCGCGTGATGATAAGCGAAAAATAATACTCAGATAACGACAAGGAAAATCCTGAAAAAGTTTTCCAGATTTTTTCCATTCTTGCGAAGAGCTATTTACACTTGACAGAATGATTTTTTAACATCTTTTAAAGTATACGGAAAATTGTTTTAGAAAAAGTTAAGATTTTGTACGAATGAGTAATAAAATTAGGTGTTGAAATGCGTTTTAATAAAAATATATCACACCTTCGTAATAGGAAAAGTTTTGAGGAAGAAACATTTAATTCTGTGCCAGCCGAGTTTTATTTTTAATCACCTATGAAAGATTTCTTATATTTTCTAATATTTGAGCAACAAATTTGTATCCAACAAAATCTATATCAATATTTTAAGTTTTTTTAAAAAATAAAAAATGCTTATAATCCGCTGGAGTAAACCTTGACGAAACCATTAAAGAATTTTTGAGCAATGGTCAAATATCCAATTTTGAGAACAGGTTTTTGTTTATCAAAATTTCGCAGACAACTGCTCTTAATGCCATTTTTTATTGAAGCAAACAATTTAAACTTCAATATTTTAATTAAAACAAATCCAATTTGTTGTAGAAACAAATATTGGCAAATTAGGATCGTAACTAATATATATCCATAATTTGTCATAGAACTAAATATTAGTAAATTACGATCGTATCTAATATATATATATATATATATATATATATATATATATCCATAATTATTAATGCATTTTGGAGCAATGCTTGTGAATTGGTGCTTCTGATCAAAAATCGAAACAAATCTTGCAGTCACTCGTCTTTAATTTTATTTTTTGAATTATCAACTAATACACCAATATTTTAATTCTAACCATTCAAATTTGTCAATGAAATAAATAATAAGCGAAAGCATATTGGATCCATCATTAAACATAATCAAGAAGTTTTTGAGAAATGCTCATGAGAAGGATATTTTGGTCCAAATTTTGAACAAATTTTCCAAAGGCTCGATCTCAATTTTTCAATTAACAAATCCTCATATTTGGATTCCAAAAATTTCAATTCCGCAGAGAAAATAATTCAGTATCATCACTAACATTAATAATGAGACAT
This sequence comes from Ctenocephalides felis, assembly GCF_003426905.1. Taxonomy (NCBI): domain Eukaryota; kingdom Metazoa; phylum Arthropoda; class Insecta; order Siphonaptera; family Pulicidae; genus Ctenocephalides; species Ctenocephalides felis. The sequence continues at coordinate 21,594,223 of NW_020536999.1, forward strand.
TTTTGAGAAATTCTCATGAGAAGGTTCATTTAATCAAAATTCTGTTCAAATATCGCAGGCATTTATATGAAATGCAACTTAGATAATTAAACTTGATAAGAAATTGAATTCCAAACTTGTAAATCCAATTTGTAAACGAAATAAATATAAGCAAAAGCTTATTAAGATAATATTAAGAAGTTCCTAAATAATACTCATCAGATAAATAAATTATTTTGATAAATTCTGCAGATACGTTTAGCAGATAATTGACCACTAAGATTTTTTCAGCACTCTCAACTTTTTAATGTGCAAAAAAATGTTTATAAAAAATTACAAATGTTTGAGAAAAAAAGTTTAGGCTTGAAGATCAAGAACTGTATATTACTGGGAAACAAAAACCAGGGACATTTTGTGGAAATGGAAAATATTTTATTCTAACAGTGTTTTAATATGATAACATTGTCTTCTCATGAAATTAATGAGTATCATAAATGAATACTAAGATACAAATAGAAAATTTCAACACAATTAAAATTTTTAGAAAATTATTATCACACTTAATAACTAGCGATGTATTAATATTATTGTTATTATACTTAATAATTTAACGTATCAAAAATTTAAATGTTAAAGATTCAATTTTTTTAGAACTGAAAAAAATCGTTTTTTGAGATTTTTAAAATTTTTGAAAATCATTGACCTTTTTGAAAAATTTGATTTTTTTATACTTTGGAATATTTTGGTAACTTAACTTTTTTTCAAAGCAATCCCGATGAATAAATACTAAGATACATATGGAAAATTTAAACAGAATTTAAATTTTCAGAAAATTATAATTCTTAATAACTAGTGGCGCATGGCATAGTTAAGGAAAATTCTGGAACAATCCCGTACCAAAAATTAAAATTTGCAAAAACGACATTTTATTTTAGAACACTGAAAAAAATTAGTTTTTGAAATGTTTAATTTTTTTTGAAAATAATTGAACTATTTGAAAAATTAGATTTTTTATACTTTAAAGATTTCGGAAATTTTGAACTTTTTTCCAAAGCAATGGCGATATGTTAGCTGTTTAGAAACGGAATATGGAAGCGCGTGAGCGCTTTGACGCAGTATAAAGGACATCATAGAAAAGTGAACAAAATATGTTTTCAATATTAAAATAACTGTAAAATACATGATAATTTGATGTGTACACGTCTAATGATCATTTTTGCCCGCCAAAAGGCATTTTTGCACTTTTTTATTGGATTTCCGAAATCGCTAGACTTGCCTTTCCAAAATCTTCATAGTTCTTCAATTCGTCAATACCAATAAAATGTTCTGTGAATCATACAAATCGGACGCTCCGTTCTCTCAAAAAATCAATTGCCATTTTTGGCACTTTTTGCCCCGTATCTTCGAAACAGCTCGAACTGCCTTTACCAAAAACTAATCAGCTCGTTTTCCTTATCAATACGAATCCAATGTTTTTTAATTATTCAAATGAGTTGACTCGTATTACCGAAGTCGTCGACGAAAATTTGTATCCGCACACGCGCACACACACACGCATACATACATACACACAAATACATCCACTATTTCTAAGGTATGCCAAAATGTTCAAAACCTTTAAAACGTAAGGATATATAAAAATGTTTATTTTCGATCTTTAGCGATTACTATAACTTACCCCCTACGGGTATTATAAGTTAAAAATGTATTATTTTCCCCAATTTCATGATCTATGCTACTAATCTGTTTTATCTAGACTATGTCAATGTACGTTTTTAATTATTTTTCGACGATGTAAACATTATAAAGTACATATAAAAAACATATCCAATCTCAGTTGTGTATAAATTGAAAGAATTTCTTTCTACAGAAATACTCGAGCAGTCCCTACGCTTTCGCCTGTGATGTAATTATGTTCTTATAAGGAGCGTCTAGAAGCTCGCACAAGTTATTGAGTTTCCACATTCACTTTGAGTTTGGCAAAAAAATATATAATGATATACTGAAGCTCACGATAAATAACATTTCTTAGATCTTGTAATTAAATTTATTTTAGGATTGTATATCATTATTTTCTAACGTTGTTTTATGTTATCTCGTGAAGCGCATGGAAAAATTGTATTAAAAAAATGTACGTCGAAGAAAATTGTATTATATACAATGAGATCTTGTATTGTATTGAACGAGAGATCTCGTTAATTATTATAAATTTTATTTAGTTAATTAACGTATAAGTATGATCAAATATTAAATAACGAGTACAGGTACAATATGAATCGATATAACTTTTTACTTTGCAAACAAACTTTCATTAATATAACTTATAAGTAAACTGAGTTCTAAGAAAATTAAGAAGTTAAATTAGATTAGAAAATATAATTTGAATGTTAAAAAAATATTTTTTAATAAAAGTTTCTATGATACCAGAAACAGAAAATTAATAAAAGGAGCCACATAAATCAAATATGCGTTACATTTCAATTTTAACACCAAGCTGATATCAATAATATATCTAGAAAATAAGAATTGAATAATTTGTATTGAAATAAATTATATAACAAAGCTTGAAGTTGTTATACAGTAGTATGAAACATTTCTTACATAGTAAATATTCTTCTATTTCTTGCAACAGTAAAAAAAAAAACATAAATTAGATAAAGATGCAATAGATATATAGATATTTTAGTGTTTCAAACGATTTATGTAAACAAATTTCAATAACCATAATGTTCATTATAAAAAAATTATAAAACACGTTATAAAATATTAAAGTTAATTATCAATTGATTACTATTTTATTAATGTATTAAAATTAGACGATATTTAATTTGGTAATTTATATAAAGTTAGACTAATGGCTTAACGTATTATTGAAATATCGAACTTTTTTTTATGTGTCATAAGTTAAAGAGAAAATGAGATAGGAGAAAGGTAATTCTATATAAATGAATAATAGAAATTAAAAAAAAAAACGAAAAAATTAAACTGAATATATAAATTTCACCAAATAGTCATTTCCTATGTGATATATCAAAAAGGTAAAATACAAATAAGAAGACCCATAATTTCTTAATAAAAAAAATCCCTTGTATTTCCAAAATCTTGTTACAATAATCGTGTTACAATTTTATATTAAATAAAAATTAAAATTAGTCAAGTCTTACTTTCATAGTCATTCATATTAAGTGAGACTAGAAGCTTAATATAACATTCAAATAAGGATTTTTTTTATATATTACAAATTTAAAAAAATCGTAAAGAGTCCTATATAAATGCATAATAAACATTAAAAAAATACGAAAAAATTAATTAAAATTCTAATTTAATTCGTCAAAAAAGTAAAATACCAATAAAAAGATTCATAATTTTCTTATCATATATTTCCCTATATTTCCAAAATCTTGCTATAATTATCTCATAGATGATTCATAATTTCCTTATAATATATTTTCTTATATTTCCAGAATCTTGCTACAATTATCACTATTACAATTTTATATCAAATCAAAATAAAATTTTATCAATGTATTTTAATGAAACCAATCAAGTCTTACTTTAGTAATTTATATTAAATCTAAGTGAGACAACTAACTCAATTTAACGTTCAAATAACGATATTTTTTATATATTTTACAAATTTAAGAAAAAGAAATAGTTATCGGAATGGTAAACCTATATAAATACCGAAAGAAATAAATTAAATACCAGCAAATTGTCATTACCTATGTGATATATCAAAACGGTATAATACCAATAAAACGATCCATTAAAATCCAAAATTTCTAAAAATTCCAAAGCTTCCAAAATATTGTTACAAGTACCTCTATTAGAACTTTAAATTAAATAAAAATTAAATTTTATCAATGTATTAAAATTAATTAAGTCTTACTTTAGTAATTTATAATAGGTGAGACTACAAGCTTAATTTAACGTTGAAATAATGAGTTTTTTATATAATACAAATTCAAGAACAGAAAATATTGGAAAAGTAATATAAATAAGCCTATAAAAATATGATAAACATTTAAAAATGAATAATTCTGAAATCAACATATAACTACCAATAAATGATAATTTCATAGTATAGCTTATTTTTATTATATTCCCAAATTCTTAATACAATTATCTCTGCTACAACTTACTAAAATTAATCGTTGATAAAAAATAATTTGAACTCAACTTATGGTATAAATTTTGAATTTTTTGCTATATAATATAAATTTTAGAAAAGATGAGAAATTAAGAAACATAAAATCTATATAATTATTTAATAAAAATCAAAAAGGCATAGTAATAAAATAAAAATTAGCTTTTGATGTGGTAGGTATCTTAAAAAAAGTGGAATAGTAATAAGATGATTCTTAAATTCCTATTTTAGATTATTATTCATGTATTTCCAAAACTATCTTACAATAATCTTTCTTACCGCTATATATTATGAATTTAGTTCATAATAATAATATTATATTGAAAAATACTGTTTATTGGGAAATTATACCTAATTGATGTAAAACTAACGTATGTTTATTGATGAATCACCAATAAAAATGGAAAATTTATAACTAGCGAAAACATGAATTTTTTTCTCAGAAAATTTATAGATTCAGTATAGTTTTTAAAATAATTAATTCTAAGTTATCAAATATACATTAATCTTTTCTATTTTTTTCAGAGTGCGGCCCTGTTGGCGGTGACAAACGTGTATGAATACTTGGACGACACTTCAATACGTCGGATGGTCCTGCCAAGGACTCGAGCCGTCTACGAGAAAAACGCTACGGATGTCAAATCGTAGCAAATGTGCTACAATGTATCGAGAGGACTCTCGACAGATTGGAAAAATCTCAAATCATCGACGACGTGTTACCCATGCTCTGGGAGGTCAAACTACAGGACCCTGAGGTCACACTGAGGGTTGTCAGTGAGTAGAAGATGATATATTGATAATTATTTATATAGGTCCTTAATAAACTGAAAAATCTAATATAGAAATTTAGTGACGACCTGGTATTGCGTGAAAATTAATTAGCATGAATTGTAATATTGAAAAAAATTGCAATATTGTGTAAATGTAATGATTGGCTTATAGATTGGAGTAGAAATTGTATATAGATCAATATTTGTGATTTATAATGACTGCTAGTGAAAATATGTGAAATCAACATAGTAGTATATAAAAAGTTATTCTGACATATAAAAAAAATTGTATTAGGATAAATGCTCTATGTAAGCTAAAAGAAATATGTCGTAATCATCCAAGTTGTATGCGACTGTGAAAGATTAATATATAGGGATCTGCTCTCATCGAAAAAATCGCAGAGTTGCATTTAGAATTGTTTACTGTTCAAATTCAAATTTTTTTTTTGGTAATTTAGCAATAAATAAACTTAACATTATCTATAAATAGTATTGCAAGCTCTGTGAAAAATTATGTCGTAATAAGCGAGCTTCAAAATTGTATATCAGTATGACTGCGTATTAGGATTTACCAGTATTTTGGATTAATTTAAGACATTTATTTTTTTACATGCACAAGTACCCAATTGGTTTGAAATCCAAATATTAGTTTTATAAATTCCCAAGTTATACTTAAAATTTAGCATTTTACTCAAATCTATTTTTGGTAACTAAACTTTAGCAATAAAAAATATTAAATAGCACAAGATATTATTTCTCATATAATATCCTCAAATTCATGTTTTTTTTTTTCATGTTAATTATAAAATAAATCGTACCGTATATAGGGTATAATATTTTTTAAAATATTTTTCATAATACAGTGCTCACTCTTAAAATTATTGATTCTGAATGTATTTAAGTTTTGAATTTTCATTTGAATAAAAAGTTAATTTGATAAAGTATTTACTTCTGGTACAGATCCACCTTTAAAAAACTAGTTGCAACAATGATATCATTAAAAATATCAATATTTAGCATTTGCATATGAAATTAATAAAATGCATATATAGGATTAAATAAAAAATATGCGTTAATTAAATAACATAAGGTCTTTGCCAAATTTCAAATAAAAATACAAAAATTTATAACTCGCCTCAAAATGACTATTTCAAAAATTCTCAACGTTTAGAAAGTTGAAAAAGTATTGAAACCTATTTTCAAGCAAGAAATCATTTTTATCACTATCAGAATAAATGTATAATTTTTTGGAGTATTTTTTCATAATAATTTGCACTATATAACACTAGAATACGAGTATATTCCAATTTTACTAAAGTTTTGAATCTTACATCCTTATTGCAAAACATTTGACAGCTATTCCCTATTTATCGTATTTCACAAAATCAATAATAGTTACACAAACCTACTCAAATATATATATATATATATATATATATATATATATGCTTTGATCTATAAATAGACTTCAACTTTGAACTTGCAAAATTCCAACAATATCAATATCCCATTATATGATATAGAATATTCATTCACTCTACAGTTTCTAAAAATAATTAACTATAGGCGAAAAATAAATTTATATGGAAATTTCTAGTAAATATCCACTTTCGGTAAAATTCATAAATATAATTGATAAAAGTATTAAGTTTAATAAATAAGTTTTGAATTTCTACGAAAACAAAAACACCAATCTAAACTAGAAACTTCTTGACTTTATGAAGCTTGTTTGCGTTTATTAAATTGTAATTAGGAAACTTGCTATACACACTTTCTTGAAACCTTGTGAAATTAATTCAATATTAAATTTAATTTGGTAGTAATATTTCAAATATTTGAACTAAATCAAACTATCTAAACTAAATCGTAGGAACTAAATCAATCTTTCAAATATTTGAACTTAAAATTCATCAAGCAGGTACATTATATTGATCTTTCACACTCGATTTACTTCATGTTTCATCTTATAAGAAACATAAAATAAAATTCATAGTTTTAAGAATACTATATGAGAAAACATTTTATGTACGATATAAAATTATTTATTGCTTTTGCACTAAAAATATCGTTCAATGTTATTGGGGCGCACGAGGCGCTATGCAGGGTTGATGGTAAAATTTTTATAAAATTGTAATAAATAATTTGTTAAAATTTATGTTTTTATTTTGCAGATATTTATCGCATAATGTTGAGTGACAAAAAGTATGGTCTTTCGGTTAATTTGATGGCAACACGTGTCATGCCATCGTTGCTGCCACAAACCGTAAATCCGCAATTAAATTTGGAACAATTCACTATTTTATTAGAGGTATTTATAAATTTATAAAAATAGAATAATTTATTTATAATATATATATATATATATATATATATGTTTTAAGGATTTATAATAATTAAGATATAGATAATTAAGATTCAAAGTTCAATTTGGTGGTATAATAAAAGCCGCACCAAAGTGCGGCCGGGTGTGCTAGTATATATATTAGAGTGGTCCTCAATAACGACATTTTTTTAAATTTTTTGCTCCCAAGGGCTCACAAATGCTTCCAAATTAATAAAGAATTTTTTTTAAGTTTTAGCTCTTTATTAAAATTTAGACAGTCCGCAATTCAATTAAAGTTTCGTATATTTTTTTTAACATTAATTAAATTCTTGCGCCATCTGTGATAGCGGTCTTGTAATTTTGATGCCAATTTATTACTGATAGTTTGAGTGTGAAAACCACCAATTAAATAAATATTTTGCTGCAAAATTAATTTTGATGCGATGATTAATAAATATTTCGTTAAACAGCCCACATAGAGGTTAAAGGTTTCATAAATATTTTTAAGTGCCATAATATTCAAGTTTAAAAATACTATCACAGATGGCGCAAAAATTTACATAATTATGTATGTTAATAATAAGTATACGAAACTTTTGAATTGCGGGCTATCTAAATATGTTAATATTAAAAGCTAAAATTTTTGGAAGATTTTTTTTCATTAATTTGGAAGCATTTGAGCCCTTCGGAACAAAGAAATTCGAAAATTTTTATATTAAGGACCACCCTAATATATATATATATATATATATATATATATATATATATATATGTATATTAAATGGTAGAATCTTGGATTTGTGTATTTTGTATATATATACGATACGATACGATATCGTATATATATATATATATATATATATATATATAATATGAATAATATACAAAATATATAATTATAAATATATGAGCGGATATATTTATAGAAAAAAACGAATATCTAAAGTACTCGTACGCTAATAATTTTACAGTCAAATGAAAATTAATCTCTAACCTTTTGAATATCCAATACTTTGCAATGACTTGAACTGGAACAATCTGCAAATAAAAAATATATATGTAGACAAAAGAAGCCATTACAAAATATAATGAAATTTATATACATTTATATTTAGTATATTGAAAATAAATTCATTACAGTTGTGCAGAACAAAAATAAATATTTGAAATAAAATTTATTTCGTAAAAAAAAATTATATGGCAATAAATAGTATATTAAAATATACAGAACTAAACTTCAGTAATCTATTATTCTTACCTTAAATGTTTCCAAGGAAAAGCATTTCTTCGCAAATAGCTCAGCATATAATTTCACTTTAATTTACGCGCAATTACATTGGAAATATTTAAACAACACACACATGATTTACGCGTTATTTACACATATTGATTTTAATAAACACTTTTTCAAATTTAACACTGCTAGAAGAAATACATGGGTTAATTGAAATGACATGAGTAATGGTATGATCCAGATTTTGTACACAATAAATATACAAATTTCAATAACAATTTGCAACCAGGACAACCACAAACCCTTGAACCTCTTACAATCCCTATACGATTTGGTGCCTAACTGAATTTTGATAAATTTAACGAATATTTCAGAATCGCAGGACTATCTACCAAAGAAAATGTGGTTGCAAATCTACATACAGGACAAAATCACACGGACAAAATTATAACAATTATTAGATAACTTTGCACACTACGTGATAATTATTGTAGTTTATGATAACTATATTTTTATATAGAAATATACCTATTTAGAACTTGTGACAAAGATTATTATTTAATCAAAATTCTACTAAATTTGTGCATCGTTATAAAATAATTGAATAATTTGTCAGTAGTATCTTTAATGAGTCGTATGCGACAATATTATTGAATCAACATTAAAAACCTCTTTTACAGAATCAAAATTAAAGCTGCATCTATTTTTTATGTTCAAAAGTGAGAATTTTACTGTGCAAATATTTAAATTACATTCGCATACAAGCTCATTGAATCAATTTCACAAAATATGCCGTACACAAAAAAATCATTTTACTGTGTTAATTATTTTCAAATTTAAAATTGGAGTAATTAAAAATTCCGAAAGTTATTTTAACAAAATAATATAAAAATTACAAAGTATTACAATATGTGAAAATGATTTTAGCATGTGATCATACCAGTAATTTAAAAAAGTTTGAAGCACTCACCCTACGCGAACAAGCACCGATTCTTCTGGGACATCGGGATTACCAATTTGTTGTCTGGAAGAGAAACAATATGTTTATATTACAATATAAGATATTTATTCAAAATTAGAAACAATTGTGAAGTATTATGATTAGTATCATATTTATTTACCTCTCGACTCCCAGAAGAAGACGTTTATAAGAAATCCTGGTCACAGCACGGAAGAGCTCAGCACACGATTAGCAGGAAAATCACTTATTTTAAAGGAAGAAAAATTAATTCGTTAATTTAAACTGCACTTCACTAAACAAAAGCACTTGAGAAATTATGCATATACACACCAAAAAAGCACTAAAATGCGGATTTACTAAAAATTGCAAAAATTCGCACCGAAACACACTCGATCGTAATACTGCGATAAGTATACAGTCTACCTGGAAAACCTGAAATAAAATAATAAATAAAAATTTTAATCAGAAATTAATTTTTTGTGATGGCTATATAATAAATACATATCACAAGTATAATACTCGTATATAAAAATATGGTAGGTTTACGAAGACCTTTAGTTTGTCGAAATTCGAACTATGAAATAAAATACCGAAAACACCACATCACTAATCCTAACAAATTTGTGACGCAAATTCATAATCTAATCAAAGATATTGTATATACATGTATAATTTTGGTAAACTTTATAAATTTTGAAATTCATGTGTGGCATACCTTTCACTACATAAACCCGCCAAGGGGGTAGCTGATGTCTGATGAAAAATTTGCTTGATTTATTCTTATACGCATATAAGAGCAGGGGCACAATATTATGTCATTAAATAATAAATATAAAGAGAAATCTTAACTTGATTATATCATGTTCTATATAATTGCTGCAATACAAATTGCTAACAAAAAAGATAATCGCGCAAATCGAGGATCATGATTTCTAAAAGAAATTGCCAAAACGTGTAATAATAATACAGTAATAATAGGAGCTGTAATTTTTATATGTAAGCATGCGACAAATGCGTCAAAGACATAAAAATATTAATTCTAAAAATATTAGTAGTATACATAGATTCGTTCATTTTTTCGTGTCAAACCATTTTTACTATTTATTTTTATTCAAAGCCTTATACTGTTCAACTCAACCTGAGTATAAATTAATAAAAGTCTTTAAGGACAATGCGCAATTCATCAATTTGCGCAACTAATAATGAATGAAGCTGATGCTAAATATAATAGTAACAAGAATCTAAACTCCCTATCACGAAACACTGTGGTTTAGGATGCCTTCGGTAGTTACTAGTTCAATTAATCAACTATATATTATTTTTTCAAAAAAATATTACTGGATTCTAATAAATACACATAATTAACAACAATCTACGTTAAATAAATTACTATTCAATAACTATTGAAGCCGATGCATGAGGATTATTGTCCACGAGGTGACTTACTTGCATCATGCGATTGCACCATCTCCACGAGGTTTGTAAAATTACTACACGAATCAGGTAGTCACTATTTAAATTTATAGACCTTGAATTTTTTTTTTCAAAAAATATTGCTGGATTATAATAAATACACATAATTAACAATAATCTACGTTAAATAAATTACTATTCGATAACTATTAAAGCCGATGCATGAGGATTATTGTCCACGAGGTGACTTACTTGCATCATGTCCACGATGTTCGTGAAATCACTACACATATCACAAAACTGAACAAAATATTCAATTGAAGTTTATTAACACAAGCACTTTTACACGATTAAACAAATTAACATCATGATTAAACACGATTAAAATAAATTATTTGTCCGACCGACGGCACTTCTAAACAGAGATGTTGTTCCTTCCGTGGCTGCAGCGTAAAGGACTTGACCCGATCACTGTCGATTTGTTAATGAAAAAACGAAGACACCCGAAATTTTGCAATTCTAGATCAGATATCATTTTCAATTGCATTGTTATTAGTTCAAGTGCAGGTGGTGCCTTCAGCCGTGAACTAATTTTTGACAGTTCTTCAGGAGGCATCGTCCATCGTCTAACAATTGTGCAAAAGAGATGATATGATAGACAATGCCGAAGACGGTCGAAGTCGTTTCGTAATAAATCGCGAATTTAATAGTAACTTTAGATATATGTTCGCTTTGCACTCAAGCATTGCTGATAACATGCATTAAATCTATATTTTTAACGAAAACAAATTAATTTCGCATGAATATTTAATATTATCTGAATTATAAAGGATAATTGTCATTATATCGAATGAAACAGTTTTTAATAACAAAGATACCACAGAAATTTGATTACAAAATTCTTCACAAATAATTTTCTACATATTTAATAATTAACTTTACATTTACTACATTATATGAAAAATATATCAAATGGAATACTTTTTACTGTTACTTTATATTTTATTTGAACAACTATGTATATTACTAGAAATTAATAATCAAATCTTAATTATTACGTTTATAAATAATAATTTTAAAAATAAAATCTCTATTTTGATGAATTTGGAATTAAAGGCATAGATAAAAAAATATCTAAATTATATAGGATTAGTAATTCAAAACAAAAGCAAATAAAACGGATTTTAATATCAAATACAGAAAAGAATTTTCATAATCAAGTTCTTCCTTCATAAAATGACTTTACATTTACATTATATGAAACATATATTAATTAGAAAAATTTTTACTTTTACTTTATATTTTTTTAAACAACTAATCTTTATTACTAAAAATTAATTATCAAATCTTAATTATTGTCTTTATAAATATTAATGTTATACTAAAATCTATACTTTTAACAAATAGAAATTAGATTTAGCATGAATATATAATAATATCTAAATTATAAAGGAACAATAATTTATAATTAAAAGCAAATGAAACGTATTTTAATAACAAATACACAACAGAACTTTGATGATAGAATTCTTCTTGAATATTATTTTACATAATCTATGATAGACATTACATTTACATTATATGAAAAATATATCAATTGAAATTTTTTTCACTTTTACTTTATATTTTATCAACTATGTTTATTACTGGAAATTAATTATCAGATTTAAACTATTACCTTTATAAAAAATAATTTTATAACTAAAATCAATATTTTTGTTAAATAGTAATTAAATTTGGCATGAATATATAATAATATCTCGATTATAAATCAAAATTAAAAATTTGAAGGTAAATTAAACAAATTTTATATAACAAATGCACAATAGAAAGTTGATATTCGAATCAAAATTTCTCAAAAATTTGACTTTACATTTACATTATATGAAAAATATATAAAATCGAATACTTTTTAGTTTTATTTTTAATTTTATCTATACAACTAATTTTTATTAATAAAAACAAATTACCTAATTAATTAATACATCGCAATTGTTTATAAATATTAATTTTATAACCAATATTATTACTTCTACTATTAATTCTTCGTGTTTTTCTATATATTTATAGTTGTTTTTTATTTTGAATAACGTGTTATTATGTTATTATTAATATTTTTTATTCTACTTAATATTTTAGTCAATAATTATCAGTAATTTTCAGTACTGGAAAATAATTATTGTTTGAATAAAAACTTAAATAAAATACCAATGAATTTTTTGGATCATTAAGATATTTCATGGCATAATTAGAAAAAAAAAATTATTATTTTCTTATTCTGAACTTCGAGCCACATTTTGTCATAAAAACATATCGGAAGATATTGGACTTCTTCGAGAACAATTTAAACCAACAAAAAAATTATATACTTAATCAATATTAATTTTGTTTGAATTAATGAAATAAACTTAAGTTAAAAAAAATTTTAGTTATTTAAAAATTGAAAAAAAATCACGTGTACCTTTAATTTGACTATAATATTATAAAAGTGAATTCCTTCAAATGTTTGAATATAAATGAGTGAAATATATAAACTTTATTTATACCAATTTTAGAAGAACCAGATATTATATACTCCAACACGTGAATATTATTTAAATGAGAAACTAATTTTTTAAAGATATATATATATATATATATCTTTAAAAAAATTTCTATCCTAAACTCCGAAGAGTAAATACATAGTTTCGACAACTTGTCAAGTTATCATGATTATTAGTGTGTTTTACCATTTGTGATGTTTGTGTTAAAAAATACATATCTTATCAATGTGCACATACTCATACCATGGATTAATAATGGTTTCATATGCTATATTAGGATTAACTTGATTACCACTGAATGATGGCTAAGATGCTAGCCGAAACGTATGGATTTTAAATAAATAAATTTTTTAAAAAAACTCATACTATTTTTATCGATGTTACGCCCGAATATTAAACTCAAATTAAACATATATATATATATATATATATATATATATATATCGTGAAATATATATATATATATATATATATATATATATATATAACAAATGTATTCTGAGTGGTTATAAATATGAACAAACAGCACTCTTTTTTGCACTAATTTACTTTATATTTTATTCCGGACGCGGATAAACAAAAGCCTAAATAAATAATTATTCTTTCGTAATTACGATAAACTTTCAGAACCAATATTTTCCTTCCTTAACTTAACTCTTCTGTGTACAAAAATTTACATTTTCCCCGATTCGCCGTATATTCCAGCCCATGAAAAATATATTAACTCTACCCCTACATAATATTAAACTCTGGCAAGACAGAAAGTTTGCTATTTTGTATAAAATTTCTCATTAAATGCCGAAGTTTCGCTGGAAGAAACTCTTGTGTAAGCAATATGTGCAATTAAGATTTATATTATCTATGTGCCGACGCCGGTTAATAAAGTTACTTTCAAACATCTCAACCTGTTTATGATGTCTGCAACATCAAAGCTAAAAATAAATTAGTAAACATGATGGTTGAAAGAAATGCAGTTACATGTATGTTTTATATAGTCGAATTAATTATCTATCTCATAGCAACGTTATGGAATGCATTAAAATTTTAATGAGGTCTAATGAGATTTCAAGTATAACGTAGAAAATCTTACAAGAGTTCATGTAACAAATTATCCTAATTATAAAATGTTTGTATAATTTTGTTCTTGGATAGACCTTAGACCATCGCAAAATCGCAATTTTTAAACATAGTTTTGTGAAAAAAATCAACGTATAATTAATATAATCGAAATTATAAAATTGATATGACAAAAAATTCTGTGAAATAGAAATTGGAAAAATCGCATACACACACATATATATATATATATATATATATATATATATATATATATATATATATACATATATTAATTTAGACATATGAACAAACAGCACTCTTTTTTTGCCACCCTTTCATTTTTACCACACCCATTTGTAAGCCATCATAGAGGTTATATTTTTGAATCTAACTTGAAAATAACAATTCATCTTATAAAACAAATAAGCAACGTTTACTTAAAATTATTTTCAGGTAACAAACTAAATACAATAGCACAAAGTCAAAAAACTACAAAAGAAAAAAACCCTTTGGTATTAATATTGATACATTCCTTCCCGAATATCTCATAATATTAATATTGTAAGAATTAAGGTGATAGTTGGTTCCACTGCTTTTGCCTTTTATTTAAATTAATGCCGTTAAAAAAATATACTTTGCCTACTTTTAAATATTGCACACTTTTAAATAATATTTTTACTTGAAACCTTATTTTGCGTACTAAAGATAAATATCGACCATTTTACCAGCGGACCTTTAAGCCCCGCTCTACCCTATACACACATGCTTCTTGCAATATTTATGTCAAAAATCAATATTATCAAATCTTCTGCTAGAAAAAAAAATCTTCTCTTTGGAAAAGTTGAAAATTATGCATTTGGTGGCAAAGAAAGAGCAAGAATAATTTTCATCAGAGACTATCTTTTTACGTTAATGCAGTATTTGAATTTTCAAAATCTGTTCGCGGTTTCTAGGCAAAAATCTTTAATGCTAATATAATTTACTGGTGTATATACTTATTCTTATCGATTCCCAAAAATTTGCTGATTAAATACGTTAAGTCAAATTTTCCTTTACATACACACAGGCTTTTAGCAACCTCAACCTTAGATATTTTCTTTAATCATATGCAAATATTCACAGATCTAAATGACGTAATGAGAAATAAGTAAAACAATATAATTCCCTATATACCAGATTTAAAAAAAAGAATTTTATTATCGGTTCATCATGTTACGATGTTCAATTTAATTTCCACCAGGTTCTGCAAGAGATGTTAGACCTAATTGACCGCAATCAGAGGAACAAATTGAAGCTGGATAACCTGTCTTTGCCTTCTCCGGAAAGACATAGACCACTTCGACATCAATTCAGTTCCGACAACATGCATGTTCCGCCCTTTAACATCCCCAATTTGCGAATCGAGCAGAGGAAGACCAGCAGCGCCCGAAGACATGGCCAGGAAGAACTCGGCAGGTAAATAAAAAACCAAAAAA
>NW_020536999.1:21611126-21686202 GCF_003426905.1 Ctenocephalides felis
TTTGAATTTCACTATTTTTTTTAAAAGTTGTACATGAATATAGTATAAATAATATTGCAAATATTAAATACTAAGTTGTTAATTTTAGTTTTGAAAGCTCTTTTTGGTGTATAATTTTTTATACGTTCTTATTTTTTTATCCAATTTCAAAAAACACATACAACTCTCTTGTTGAGAATTTAAGGTTTATTCCAAATTATAATAGTCCTTTCTGACATTGCTCCATTAAGTTCAACATATATTATTGCTATTAAATAATTCCAATAAAAAATATATCAAATGTAGATAGGCTAACCATTGGGTTGCTAATCACTTAGCTAAGGAGGAGTATTATTGCATTCTCTCATACGACCCTTGAGATTCAGGTTTAAAAGCAACTTAACATGATATTGAATGATAATTTTTATGTTAAATTAGAATAAATCTAATCTTATATATCTCCATCATTTTATTAACTATAAATATTCTCCTACAATAAAAATAGTTTGCAGAACTGTCCAACTTTGTTTATATTGAGGTCGGTTCCAGATGTGAGCAGAATTACCACTCATGAATTTAAAAATACATTCAGATACAACTTCCGAAATCGAATGGTATTGAAAAAGTTCGATTGGCAATGTTCCATTTAGATTTTAAAAAATACTTATGTAATTGCAATAATTATTTATCAATAATATTAATCGAGATTTCATAGTTGGAATATTTTTTCGTAACACTTGTTGAGTTGGCTGGTATAATCGACACGTGTTGGGAAAAATTTAGTGTGTGTGTGTTTTGCATGAAAATTTTTACAATTTTGATAAAATATTAAGGAATTTAAATTTTATTCATCGGTAATATATCTATGAAAACTAAAAATGTTATAGAACTCTGCATGTTTTTAGAAAAATAAGTTTTTGGAGCACTTTTTCTGGTCCATCGTTCGTTTGTTTGAACGGATTTATCAATTATATTAATATGGTACATAAGAAAGCAAATTTTTTATTGTTATTTTTATGATTAGTTAGATCACACCTGACTAATTATTTGATACAATTTTAGTCAAATTGAATAATTAAAATCTTTAATAAATCATCAAAAAAAAGTTATCTAAATCCACATCATCAAATGGTCTAGATTTAGTTTGAGAAGTATTTCGAAATTCAAAGTTCTAATTTTTTTTATATTATTTTAATTAATTTATCCACATTTTTATTTATAAATTATATATTATAGATAATTATGTATGAAACATTATGGATAAAAATATTGGAATTATTTAATACTACTATTTTCTCTCAGCATTTTTTGTATATAAAAACACATAGATTGTGAGAAGCACAAAAAATATTATAAATAATGTTTATTATCGGTTTTTTATATTTTTGCATAATAATTAGTATTACGTGGTTGCTGCATAAATACTATTTTAGTGACAATAAAGATAAACATTTGATTTATTTGAAAACCAATATCATTTTTAAATATTTTACTTATTAAATGCTATTTTTTTAATTTGGCATATAATTTGCTACTGTCCTTAGAAAACATATAGCATATAAAATAAAATATTTTTTAATCTAAATTGCTACATATTTTAATTAACCACTGAAAAATGGTCCGAACATATGGATTTTGAAATAAATTTTATAAAAAAATTTATGATGTTATGCCGGATTATCAGACTTTGTTAATACATATGTTAACATCAAATTCAAAATTATATTATTTAAAAAAAAACAAATTAGGTAAACACGAGTAGAAGTTACCTGTATTACTTCAAAATTGTATAAAAAATTGAGTAAGAGCAAAAATTAGTTTTTATTTAGAAGATTGATATGAAGTCAAAATTCTATAAGGACTATTACATAATTTTTAAGAAATAACAACTTTTTTTAATAACTATTTATAAATATTACCATAAATGTATATAAATATATTTATAAACAAAAATATAAAAAAGGACACAAATGAAACACTGAATCATTACATTTTATATACAAAATACTTAAACATTAGACGTTGTATTCCCGAATCAATTATCCTAGTATCAATTTATATTTGGCAACATTTGTATTACAATCTAGCAATTGCTAAACAAATCTGACCTGGTCCTTTACCAATTTCACAAATCCCTATTATTTAAAGTGTCATCAACCTAACTAGGACATTTAAACTATAAAAACTTGGCAAGAAGTATTGTTAAAGTTCCGAAATAAACTTACTTTTATATATATCCAGTATCCCAGGCCACTTTTAAATAAACCGCTATTGCTTAATTATCACCTCTTCGCATTTGACAAATAATTTTCCTCATAAAACTTTTCCGTTGCACTTAAAAACTTTCTGGTACAAAATAATATACTTTTCACTTAAAACTAACTACTAAAACGATCTGTTTCTAATATAAATCCACGATTTGCGACTTCACAGATTCATCTAAATAAACTTAAACTAAGACACTGTCTCGTCGAGTAACTTACTGAAACTTTGTCTTGAAGTCGAACCAACCGAATCAGTTTGAGGTTTGTAAGGAAGTCGAAGTTAATTTAAGTATGGGATGGGTGAAAAAGTAGGGTGATGCCGAAGGATTTGTTGGCTCGGTCGCTTCTGGTGAGCGAATCAGGACGGAAAAACACGAGGAATCTATTTCCGTACGGAACGTGTCCGTCCGTCCGGCGAACTGGTGAAACAAAAGATTTTTGTCGCCAGAATTTAAAGAAGATTAGTGTATACCTACCAAAATTAAGAAAAAAGAGTGCGCGTATGGTTCACACGCGATTGATGTAAAACTTATTTGCAACTGTACAAGATGGCATTTAAGTAAGAATAAATACATCATATAACAATTTTGAATAATGTTCATTAGTAATATGGTAACACTCGTGATGCACACATTTGTTAGTGTCAATCATTATACACATTTATATAATTATAAATTATAAATTATATATTTATAATGTCATTAAAAATATGTATGATATTTAAAAACAATAATGTAATTAAAGTCATACTACAAATATGACATGATCGGTTTGTCATTGTAATTAGCATTTAGAAATGAACCTTCATTAGAGAAGTGAAGTAATTGCTGATTAATAAATTCTATAATATTCGTTCAAACAGTGGATTATGTTAAACAACGCCTAAACAAATATTGTTTTTGCAACTTGAAGAACTTCATGTAATTGAAATTAACATACATTCATTGACTTGTATATTTTAACTCTTTCGCTGGCGATATAATCTCATTCTTTGAACAGCTGTAATATCTGTCTTGCCTAAAAATATTTTCCATTTTAATAACTTCAAAGATTTATAGAAACTACGAATAATACATATAATTATTTACGGGAGACAGGGTAAAATATTCTTCTGATTCAGGCATTTTTCATTAAATCAAGATTTGGACTACGATGTAACTTTAAAATGTTTATTCATGTATTCCGGTTTCCTTGTTGATATCAGTACGCATACAACGTTGATGCCAGTGAATGACGTACAGTTCTGGCGTAACGCATTTCCGTTGCATTTGTACGGATTTACACCCTAGTCGCGCCTAAAGGTGTTTTACTTCAAAAACATTTAAAAACGGTTAAACTCATATTCAGGTATCATGAACTAAATACAAGAGTTCTTGAGAATTAAGCAGATCGCTAGTTACACATTTTTTGCCTTTTACTTTAAAATAGTAGCATTGAAAATTATATACTCAGCTTGTTTTGAAATATGACTTTTTACTCGTCTTATTAATAAGCTAAACATAAAGTATTTTATGAAATATTTTCAAATTTGAGATAAAAATACAAATTCGAGTATGCCAAATCTTAAACTTTTGGATGCAGAAATGGGATACAATTCTCTTTAACTTTAGATTGAACTAATAATGTAGTTGCATTGTTTATTATTTATTGTATTTTTTTTAGTCGCAATTCCTTTTTGTTTAATAAAATCATCGTTAAACTACCTTGTACTAGAAAACATACAAACTTTATGAATTTTTTGAAAAGTTTTTATTTAGCGCCATCATTCTGGTACACTTAGGTTTTATTAAATGAAAATAAAACAAACTACTACCAAATTTTGGAAAAATCTTCTTTCATTAATAGTAATTTTTCTTTTTTTAAAAAAAAAAACAGTTTATATACATATATTTGTTCTCCAATACATTCTACATCAAATATTTGTGTTTTTTTATATGGTGTAGTTTTGTATCAATATATTTCACATATTTTCCATCCAGTTAACCATCAAATTATTTCTACTTGAAAAATAATCAAAACTAAATGTGTATGTACTTGATTTCGTTTTAATTTTAATAAATCTTGTGATTTGACCATTTCATCAACAACAAGTAAGAATAGATATTTGTGTAAACTTTAATTAATTACGTTGTCAGTGTAAACTGATACTGCAAATCCAGGTTTATGATGATTGTGTGTGAAATCTTATTATTAGATTTAATTTTAACATAAATATTTAGACAGATCTTAAAATTTCTTGGCGTCATCTTGTAGAAGAAACAGATTTTAAAGAAACTGGTTTGGAGACTGAATAAATATATAAAGCTTCATATCAGAAGATATATAGATACATATGGATATAGATTTAGTTGAAAAATTAAAAATTATCAGAAATTCAGAAGCAAAGATTGTTTGCATGCAATTTTTTCTGTAAATTATTTTCACTAGTTTTTAGTTGTATATTTTTGTTTTGACAGAAAACCTGATGATGGAACTTATCAGAAACGTCGTAATTACGTATACCGCTTACAACGAGTTTTTTTGTCAGAAATATGTAACATCACACAAACTTACTTAAACAAAGCTTATAAATATAATATAACAAAATATAACAAATCATAAATTTTTGAACAAACGCTTTTTTATATTGAATTTACCTTTTCCTTTCTCTTTTCGTATTTAGTCTTACTTACTTTTGGCTCTTTAAAAGCAATTAGGTCTGCATATCATATTGCTTCAATGAAGTAATGGAAACTTGTTCGAACAAACATACTTTATTTTTCTCCCTTTGAATCCTATTTCAAAATCAGTAAAGTTTAGTTGTTATGACGACTGGCACTATCGTAAACTGGCACAACTGTACCCAGTCTTCCCTATTTTGCATATATAGTTGTTCTACACATTTGGTTGGCCTAGTAGTAATTTTTTAAAAATGAAATACATAAATTCTGAAACAAAACTATTTTTTTTTTCAAAATTATATATTTTATTATTACATGCACTCTTTCAACATAATAGCTACACATTTGTACCGAATATTATAACATTATCATAAAATTTATAATTTGATCTGAATCACATTGAATATATTTTTTAATTTAGGTTTTACACATTTCCTTCATCTGATTGATTAATAATATAATTATTAATTATTAATTAATACATAATTACACTTAGATGTCAGGTATACATTGGCATATAAGATTTGTTGATATTTCATACATATACAATAAGATTTACTTTGGACTGGAAATAATTTTATACTTACATATAATTTTTGTTTAAATTTAAAAAAATATTTACAAAGGTTAAGAAATTATTCAAAATTCTTATTCATTAAATTGCTATAGTCGATTTCAAAACACTTATTAAATCTGGGGTCTATTCAGGCCTTAGATATTCTAAATTGTACATTAATTTAAAATATCATCTAGAATCTACATTTGAACATCGTAGAGCATTGAGTTACATTTTTTTTCTTAAAAATGTTATTTTTTATGATTTTTTTTACAAATATTCACACGTATTCTGAATTGCTTGATAACGGTTTCTTATTTTTATATTGAGATTCAAAAATATATTAGAAATTTCTATAGGGTGTTATAGAAATTTGATTGCTAATATTTAAAAAGTTTGAATTGACGTTTGTGCATTTATTCATAATTAGATATACATTTATTTATTATATTTAACTAGAGTAAGTGATTGTTTAAGTTTCAGTCGAATGTAGAAAGTTTTGTGCAAAACATATTTTTTTTAAAATACTTGTGCAAACATTTTAAAGCAACAGTAGTAAGATTAGAGTAATATATTGATAGTTAAATTTTCATGATTTTTGTCAGAAATTAAATTGTTAATAAACATCAAAACAATGAGTGCTAGGAATTAATTTCATTCAAAGTTTATTTTAATGCTAATTTTTAGTTAGCAGTTAGTTTTGAGTAAATTTTGTTAAAAAAAAATTATAATGTTATTTTAAATTTAAGACTGAGATTTTACATATCCAAAAAGTAAGTAATATTTTTCAAATTTATTTATAAATTATAAAAAATATCAATAGTTCCAAAACATTTCTAGCTCTCACTTTAATCGATGAAACTTTTGTAAAATTATCTAAATCATTATAGATATGGTTTTAATAATTTTGTACAAAACTTTATAAACGTCCTATGATGAAAGTTCAAATGATTAACAACTATGATTTAATTTATTTCATTAAATCATTAAGAATGAAGATATGTTGCTTGAGCGCAAAAAATGTTTCATTTTCTTTCATTTTTGGAAAATTCTAGTTGAAATCAATTTTTGCGTAGAGTAAATATTTAGAAGTTTATATTGTCAGAGCTGCTTAGATTGTTTTCTACGATATTGGATTGTCATGGGCAACATATCAATGATAATTTTCATGTATTTATTTTTGATACGAATGAATACTTATTTTAAACTAGAAATTAAAAATCTTATATTCTATATGAACAATATGTCACATATGTGGACTAATATTTACAAAAAATGTGCTCGGGTGGATGGAAATATATTAATATGTGCGAGCCTTTATTGTAATACTGTTTTTTTTTAAATTTGGTATCAGGGTAATTGATAGAAAAAAACTAACTTATTTTTGAAAAATTATATTTGTCAGTAGACTCTTGCATCGGTATAAAAATATTAAAGAAACTCTCAAGTAGTATAAATTCTTTAACGATAACTAGATTTAAAAAAATATTGATAATTTTTTATTACATATATGTAATGTAATATAAAATCACCTAATGAACAATCAAAATTTATATATATATATATATATATATATATATATATATATTAGGGTGGTCCTTAAAATGGTCATTTTCGAATTTCCTTGCTCCCAGGGGCTCAAATGGTTCCAAATTGATAAAAAACAATTCTCTGAAAGTTTTAGCTCTTAATATTAACGTTTAGATAGAGCGCAATTCAATCAAAGTTTGTATGGAAAGAGCATGGAAAAAATTTTGAAAATTTAAAAAAAATGTGTTAGGTATAACTTAGCGACAAATGAATGAGTTTTATTCATTCAATTGTTCGCTAAATTACATCTAAAAAGCATTTTTAAAAATTTTCAAAATTTTTCCATGCTATCTCCATACAAAACCTTGATTGAATTGCGCTCTATCTAAACGTTAATATTAAGAGCTAAAACTTTCAGAGAATTGTTTTTTACCTATTTGAAACCATTTGAGCCCCTGGGAGCAAGGAAATTCGAAAATGATCATTTTAAGGACCACCCTAATATATATATATATATATTAATTTGTTTTAAAATTAAAATGAATTTCTCTAATCTTGAACCATTCAAATCAAACAATGTGAAAAAAAATTTAAAAAAGTATATAATTTTTCAAAATTTTGTATCGACTTTGTGATACCTTTGTATAATAATTTTGAAAGTAATATAAGTTATAATATGATATTTCAAATCATACATTTTTTTTTCGAAAAAAACTATGCTAAAAGTAATTTTTTTGCGACCAATGAATAATGTGGCCCTTAAAAAATTTGACTTCAATGATCCAAAAAAAAAATATTAATTTTCGAAAATTTATTATGCATATATCTATTCACGGTATATAACAAAAACCTTTTTTTGCAAAAATTTTAATATTTCTGTCTGATACCAAATTTTGAGATTGTCTGCTTAGAACAAGAAAGTACTTGATCCTCAAAACTTTACAAATAATACTAGATAAATATTTTATTTTCGGGACAGTGCTTCAGAGATAATTTTAATAATTTTTGAACATTTAGAGTATACAAAAGATTGTCTATAATATTATAGTAATTTTTCCATTTGCTTTACACAAAGTTGAACATGCTACTCCCATTTGATATTCTACAATCTATTTATACATTGAGAATTGAAATGTTGTAGAGATATCTTGTTCAGATTGAAATTTGGCATTTTTCAGGAATAAAATCGTTGCATATAATACAAATCACATTTTCCAGATTTTGTTTCTGCCAACGATTTTATTATATTCGTAACACCGACTACTATTTTACTTGATTTTTATTATAAACAAATATGTGACTTCATTTTCTATTTAAATATATTTTCTGCAACATATAAACTATATAGTACGTCATAATATTATGCTACTCAATAACTTTTAATTTTTCATATATAATTTTATTCGATTGTAATCATTTTGGTCAAATTATTCCCTATAGAATGGACCAGCCTATTAATTTTAACAAATCCGTAGATCCAGCCCACGATTTGTTATATCTAAGACAATTATGAAAATTGAGGCAAATGTATAAGCAATTTTATGTCAAAATAATGGTATTTATATTGCAAAATTGGGTTTTGGAAAATTCTAGCAGAACGAGGTAAGGTTGCATTTGGTAATTGATTTTTTGGATTCATTGGTACACATGTCAAAAACGTATTTTTTTATTATAGTATTATATATTATAGTATATATATATATATATATATATATATATATATATATATATATGTACAAATTTCTTGTGTACTATACAACAGCAAAAAAATCGATTCTCAAATGCACTTTGCCAGCAAATTTTTATTTTTAGATATGCATATCACAATTCTTTTTCAGTGATTTTTATATTTTATTTTAGTGTATATTATAAAATTGCAGTTTATGCAAAATCTATTTATAAAAAACTGATTTACTTGCTTTTATACATATGCCTCGAACATGTAAAATGACATGACATGAAAGTGCTCAAACAATGAGTATGAAATCATGAGAGTCACATATATTTCTGAATGTTTGGAGTGAAAAATAATAAAAAAACTTCTGGATAAGATGATTAAAAGTAACTTATAATTTGTTAAAATAAATATCAAATTTTGCGCAAAGATTTTTATAAAAACTCTTACAAAAACTTGTATCACAACTTTAAAATGTTTACTATCACAAATTAAGGGCAAATTTTGTGATAACAAAGACGATAACATAGCGTTGTTATGGTTTCTTGGTACTAAAAACTGTGAAAATGCTATTTCCTGTGTAAAACACCTGCTCCCACAGCAAATAGATAGCATTTTCAAAACTTTTAGTACCAAGAAAGAAGATAATTTAGCGTTGCCATGATCGTCTATGTTACCACATAATTTGCCTCTAAATCTTAAGTAGTGAGACAAAAATTTGTCTGCTCACTGACTTATTAACAGTCATTTAAGCTGAAATTAGGTAAGAATCTTGGAATTCGAGATTCCCAGCAGTAAGTCTGTTAATTCTTGTATTATGCACCCTGAAAGTTGTCTCAAAACCTACACATGATAGGGTGTACGCAAGATATGTAGGTTTTGAGACAACTTTTAGGGTTCCAAAATACGAGTAATTACAGTCTTGCAGCTGGGAATATCGAATTTCGAGGTGAACTTGCTATAACGACTGGACTATAATAACAATATTTATTATGCCATTTACTTGAAACTTTAAACAAAATAAAATGAAAATCAAATTAGATAACAGTGGACCCCAATATGTCCCTGTGTCCCTTATAAATGGCATTCAGAAAAATATGTTCCCCATGTCTCATGATTAGAAGGTGCAACGATGACAAATACACCAAAAACAGCGATTAAAACACGAATTTTAAACATTTCAAAATATTTTTTTTCGGTTTTGGTCTGGTTTAGATTAATGGCATTTGACTGGGGGGTAGCCTGACTCGAAGTGTTCGCCAAATTTGGTGTCAAACTCGCTCTAAGTGCGCCCAGAGAACAGTTGATACTGCAAATATCGAAAAAATGGATTTTGTTTTAGCTTTGTAAACACTGTACAAATGTTTTTTTTAACATCGATAAAGAGGAAAAAGTTAATACTTTTCTTATATATATAAAACATCGAATTCTACTGATAAATGCAACAGTAAACTTCTACTTTTGTATCGTATATTGTTTTGTGATAGTCAATGTGTAGATTTATATATATATGATTCAATACATTAAGTGTGACACTAACACTAATTTTTTAGAATTTACGCTTTCTTTTGAAAATAAGAAAATACTAAAAAATGATAACATTCATAAGATTAAATAACTTATTATAAAATGCAATTATAATTTTAGTTAGTTTTGACTAAGCAGTACCATGTCTACATTTTCGCTCTTTTACTAAATACCGATCAACACAAATAGACCACTAAGTACAGGCAGCCCCCGTGGTAAAAAATCGACATTCAGAAAACTTTTTGGTAAAACCATTTATTTCAATCATATATTTCCATAAATGAATGAGAAAAATAAAACGCCGTCTAAAAAATTCATAAAAATAACTATTTAGATGATGATGTATGAAACATACAAAAGCTTGAGGTAAGAAGTTTGAAGATGAAGACTCTATTACCAATTTTTGCTGATTAATTTATTATTAAGGGGGCTACATGTCCATAGGAATGTATATGATTATATGTGGTAAACATATTTATTTGGATTGTGTTTTTTGATGTTACCAAATCGTTTTCTGAATGTGTCTATCTGTTGATTGTGTTCTGATGTTTAGTATCAATATTTTTTCGTAAATTTTGAAGTTTGGTTGTAACTAATTAAGTTACACATAACACAGACCAATTAGAGAATAAGTAGGAATTTGCTTTGATTTTAAGCATGATGAAGAAGATATGGATCAGAGAAATTTTACTCGCACAGGAAACATTCTGTTTGTTTGGTAGATGGTAAATATACTTAGAAAGAGGCCATCCACTTGCTCACCTCATATTTTTTTAGCATAAATTATTATTTTATAATATATTTTTTTAACATAAATATTTCTAAGTAACCACAATTTAAATTATCAGTTGAAGATATATTAAAGACATACTAACAAGTAAAATAAATTGGATCAATGTAATTCAAATGGACACCCAAATATGAACATAGACAAAACTTTGAAAAATGAAGAATGGATTTTAGCCAAATTTTTGGTTCATTTTGTGAGCGTAAATGGACAGCCTCATCAAATATACTTACAAAAACCATTGACAATAAAAATATACATCAATATCAAAAGATTTAAATCCATTGATCTATGTTACATGTGCAAGTTTTAAGGAAAATTTGTGCAGAAAGTAAAAAAGAGTGAATACATAGACAGTACAGCTGGACATCACACAAATGAATGATTACACAAGCTTAATGAATAGATGAACAACAATAATATTATTTTAATTAACAATTAATAAATATTAAAATACAATTAACACTGAATAAATGATACACATACTTCATAATTTGGCACTTAAACAGAAATATTTAAATCCTATTCATACGCGGTATTATTTATATTGAATCCATAATCATTGATCGGATGTGATTTTCAACATTTAATTAATAATTAATAATTATTTGATTGATATGTACAATACGTATTTACAACAATATCTTTATAGCAATTTAATTTCACAGGCAATTTACATTTATATATTTATAGAGTCATGCTTTAATCGATAATTACGTATATTAAAATAGACTTTGTCTCTTTTTTCTAATATTAAATATATTATTTTATCATACAGGTATCGTTTTTGCAAATTTCGGCGGATTTTTGTTTATCGTAATCTAGTTTTAAAACTATCATCGGTCTTGATCGATTTTTTATAAAAATAAGAGAGTGTTTAATATAAATTTCAATATTAATAATTCCCTAAATTTCAGCAGAGATAGATCTTATGCAATTTCTAATATCGATTTTGTATAATCATAGTTTGATACATTTTATAATATGAGTAAAATCTTTATTTAATGTTTGGGATTGTACTAGTGCATAAGAGATTTTATTTTATTCTGTAAGATTTACTTCACATAAAAATTTCAATAGTTAACTAAAGTAAAACTCGTTAAAAATTAAAACGCATTAGTTTTATCACATTATAGTCCACACAAAATTATAATATTTAATGTAATAGTACTCGTTTTTTGAAAGTAGAATAAAGAAAAGTATTGTTTTTGTCCTTTATGCATAAGAAAAAATTATATCAAAACTAATATAAATATTAGAAAAAGCAAAATTATTTCCATTTTTGAGCCAGGAATATACAAGAGATTTTGAATATTGGAGTCAATTTTATTAATTACAATGCGTTTTAATTATGTATCTGAATAAAGATAAATAAATAAAATATATAAATTAAAGTTAATAATTGTATAGACTTTTAATATTTACCCTTACCACTCGGTACTGATTTATAAAACAATCTGCCAGGAATGCGGTGCCACATTCTGACGAAAACATACCTGATGTAAATTTGTGGACATTAAAGAACGTCTATTTACGTCAGTATGTTGAAGTTCAAATCAATTTCCACAAGGCATACCAATCTGCCCATTTTACGGCTGAATTGGCTCCTTTTTCTAAGAATGAGCAAACTTTTCACCTCACGAGAGCCGCATTTAATTTTTGAAATTTTATGTCGCACTCTATAATATTTTACAAAACTTGATATGAACTTTAAAATATAAAAATTTTTAATTGAAAAAAAAAAACTATTTGTAAATTATTGCAACAGCAATAGATAATACATGATAGTTACATTATTGATAAAAAATATTTGATATAAATTAAGATATTTAAAGTTCCCCATAAAGCCCTCCGGCCGCGGTTTGCTCATCCTTGATCTTTTCTATTGTACATATGGCCTGACTTATGGCCTGACTGCACCACCAGCAACCATATGGTTTTTGACAGTATTTAGTGCAATTTTGGATGAAAACTGCTACCTTACATAGCCTTGCCATAAAATTAAGAATGATCAATCGTTTTAACTCACAGGCCTCATTTAATTTTTGTAATTTTATGGCGGGTCGCAATCTATAATAATTTTCAAAACTTGATATAAACCTCATAATATAAAAATATATAATGGGAAAGGAAAACTATTTGTGAATTAATGCAACAGCAATAGAATACATAATAATTACATCATTGATAAAATAGATTTGATGAAATAATCTCAGATATTTAAAGAGCCGCGTAAAGCCTTAATACGAACTGAGCCATTGTGTATACAAACTATCAAGTGACAGGTGAGCACAAGGACCTATGTTGACCCCTCAGAAAGATAGCCGAGTAGAAAGGGTTAATTTCAAGCGCAACAAAATCAATAATCCTAATCAGGTTTCGAAATAATAAACAAAGTAGTCTCAATAAACCCCTGTTTGAGCTCGGACTAGTCCGTAAACGTGATATTCAAAGACGGACACTTCCTAACCGCCTGCTGCATAATACTATTAGATCTCTCTCTGCTGTTATCTCGACTACTGGACGAGCCATTGAAATAGCCGCCACCGAAACCGATACCGGAACCGAGACCCGCCCCCGACCCTCCACCTCCGCTGGAACCGAAATTGAATTGTCTTACCACGCCTGAACCGATCTGCTGCAGCAGTCCGGTTGTGCTCCCCTGCTGACTGGACGCCGTCGACATGCAGCCAGAGGTGCGCCGGGAACGAATTGATTGCATTGACGAGGAGAGCAGGAACGGCACAGAACTCGAAGTGTTTGGCATTGAGCCGCCCTGGAAATGGATCGAGGGATTAATTGGTAAATTAGGAAAATGATTATTAAAATTGATTATAATGTCATGTAATAGTATCCTGATCTCAGATTGGCAACTAAGTAAGTGCAGATTTTTGTTAGAAAATCGACATATTTGTGAGGAAAAATATTATACCTCATTGTCTATTTTGTTCAATGACTTTTTGTCATCTTTTAACATCATTATCCCATTTTTAAAAAACTTCTGGTTTTCATTAGAATCAGATACAACTTGAGAATATTCTAAGAGTTAAATTTTTTACCATTTAAGAAGTTTGGTATTGATCGAAACACAAAGTAATCAAAAGGTAGATGGCCAAACCTATGTGGTGGATTAGTATGAGTATCAAGTTTTAATTCGTTAAACAAATTTTTTGATTTGTTTTATCATTTCACGCTGCTTTTTTCAACTGCATTATATAATTTTCTTAGTTGCTCAATGTAGGCACCATATTTGATCTTTCAGTCGGGTTTTAAGAGTACAAGTAGAATATTCCTTTTTACTGAATTTCAACTGGATGATCAGAGCGTTTTACATCTTTGAGTGGAAAGTCACCGGGACGAAATTTGGATAACAAATTGCCATTTTTTTAAGGCTTCGACTCCATAAACTGCTCATATTTTTGGTGTACTCAAGATACCTTGCATAAATATAAATAGCAAAATATGACGTCAACCGAAAACTACGCATCAAAAAGTGTTTTTTACTGATTGAGAGCTGAATTGACTACTATTCACTAACAAAACCTTAATTTCAATTGAAACCACCTAAGCTTGAAACCCAAACTTTCTTAGTTGCCAACCTAATATGATATTAATTTTCTAATCTGAAGCTTTCTCTCCAAAAAATATTTACATATGTAATATTTTATTTATTTCATAGTACGCATTGCTTATACCTTATGTATTAGAACTAAATAAATGAAAAATTAAATAAATTTTTGAAGATCAAAGGCTTTTAGCTCAGGAAAATAAAATTATAAATAATAATAGATATCCAGAAAATCTGATTAATTTATTTATATGCTAACAGAATCATGAGTAAAAATTATATAAACACTCTACATATTTCATTGAATTATATTAGTTACAGTCGTTTCGAGACTGTAATTTGTTTTATAGGCAGTTCATATTATAATCATAATCATGAAAAACCTTACTTGAAATTTAAGACTGTCAAAGTTTCTAAAGAAGGAGAATTTTGCTTTTCCGGAACACCGAAAACAAATTTTTGAGAGGAGAAGAGGAAAATAATTTCAGAAATGTATACATATTTAAAGATAAGTCCAAAATTGGTTGTAAATTTATATTCAGAGCAAAAATATGAACAACATTAAATTTTTCGATAGTAAGTATTTTGTTCTCATTAAAGTTTTTATTATTTCTAAGAATTTGTAACTTTATTATGATTATAATTAATGATATAAATTTGCATACCAAAAAATCAATTAAAAATTTCTGCAATTATAAATACGATTATGTATTTCATCAATAAAAGTAATACTTGCCATTAAAATTTTCGGAAATTATATTCTAATTATTATTTAAAAATTATTTTATTTCAACTTTAATCACTTTAAGCAACATTTATCATACAAAATACATTAAACAAAAATAAAATACAAAAAATCACATTGAAAATACTCACGATCATGCTCCGTGCAAGCTGAAAATGAGACAGATAAAACATTTAAAACATTGAAATGATTTTAACGTTTTATTTAACCTAAATAATTCTATTCAGTTGAAACAAATAAATATTTTCAACTTCAGTAAAAAATATGATTCTGAAAGTATGTAAATTCAGTAGGGCCTTAATAAATTTTATCTTACACATTTGATAAAAAAAAACAAATTTTATAATATACAAACGAATTATGATATGGTACATTTATATGATTTGTTTAATAGTTACTGATATGAAACAAGATGCAACATTATAACGTTTTGATAAAACAAGGGCAGCAAAAACACACAATTTATTATTTATTTTATGATAATGCAAATATTATTTTATCGGCCAATCACATTAAGCACCATTCGTAATAATAAAATTTTTATGGGGTGTTTTTTTGCATAAATTTATTATATCGTGAATGACAGTTGATGGATCATAATGAAATGACTGACAAAATGTATTCTGAAGCTTTTTGACGGTTTTATTAATTTAATTGAATTGATCAAATATGCCAGAGCATGATAAATAACAAGCAATATAATATTTAATTTAATAACCAAACAGGTGTTACAAAAATAAGGTATATATAGTGAGTTTTAAAATTCAAACAACGACTGATTTTGAGAGCTTTTTTAAAGCTTTTCAGCTGTAAATAATCCAAAGAGTCAATAAATAAACATAACTAAACAATTGATAATTATTCGTTAACGAGGTGATTTTTTATCATGATTATTTAATAAATTAGTTCTGCAATTAAACAAAAATAAATTATGCTTGCATGAAAATTATTGGCCTTACTAAATTCGTACCACAAGGTCGCACTTGTCTTAAATGTTAAAAAAAATATGTAGGCGATGAAATATCCTGCTTGATTTATGCAATAAACATATGTATAAAAAATATATATTCATATATATAAACAGCACAATTAAATTAAATAATCCATAACTTGATGAACACGACCATTCAAACATTGTTGAGACGGCACTGGACAGCACTGACAAAACCTGACGAATAGATTGAAAAAAATGGAAGACTTAAGGACCCATTGGAAACTGACCAAAAATGACTAATAATTAACTATAACTTATTTTTATAAATTTATTATAATTTATGTATTTTTTCCATTTGTGACTTTTTTTGGTTTTTGGGTATTTTCCAAAATGGATCCTTAAACAGACACCATAGGCGACTTACTACATAATTAGATGTTGCTGGTACAGATAAACTTGAACCGGAACCCAGTCTGGCAGCAAACTGTAAAATACGATATTGACTAACAATCTAAAAATAACTAATTATTAATAAAATGGTAAAGAATTATTCATAATTTTTCAACCACTAAATAACATCATTGCTATGTATGTACTTGTGTTAAAAAATATCAAGAAAATTTGATCAATGTCAACTAATGGAAGGGAGCAAGTAGTAGTTGGAGAAAAAAACAGTAGCAACAAAATATGTAATTAATTTTTAAAGTAAAACTTTAGGTTGCGACTAGGGTGTAAATCCGTACAAATGCAACGGAAGTGCGTTACGGCCGAGTCGAGTGCCAATGATTCGTCAATCGCTCTCGATGATATCATTTCGATATGGGTTGATTGTGATAAGTTGTCGTATCATGTGCGAGGCTTCTTTGTATGCATGACTTTGTATGTGCGTACGTCACCGAAAGCGTGAAGCATATTGTTTATTTTTCGGTGTTTCTTGTCGTTACATTTTAAAGTTAAATAGCAGTACAAAACTTGAGTTAATAAAACATATCTGGATCTGAAGAATATTTTATCCCGTCCCCCATAAAAAATTATAGTGCAAATAATAAAACAAATGAAAAATCTGTGCCGTGTAAAAAACGTAAGTTTATTGATTAGAAATTATTTCTATAATATTCGTAGGTTCTATTAATCTTTGACATTATTAAAATGAAAAATATTTTTTAGGCAAGACAAACACTTGCTGTACAAAGAATGAGATTATATTGTCAGTGAAAAAGTAAAAAAAATACAAGCAGTCAATGAATGTATGTTAATTTCAATTACATGAAGTTTTTCAAACACAATTACCTGATGAGTGAACGAAAACAATATTTGTTTAGGCATTGTTTAACATAATCCACTGTGTGAACGAATATTATAGAATTTATTAATCAGAAATTACTTCATTTTTCTAGTGAAGGTTCGTTTCTAAATGCTAATTACAATGACCAACCGATCATGTCCTATTTGAAGTTTGACTGTATTACATTATTGTTGTTAAATATTATACATATTTTAATGCTATTATAAATATATAATTTATATTTTATCATTATATAAATGTGTATAATGGTTGACAGTAATAAATGTGTGCATCACGAGTGTTACCATATTACTAATAAACATTATTCAAAATTGTTATATGATGTATTTATTTTTACTTAAAAGCCATCTTGTACAGTAGCAAATAAATTTTACTTCAATCGCGTGTGAACCTTACGCGCACTCTTTTTTAAAATTGATATTAATGAGTCATCATTAAATATTTACATGCAATATGATTGCAATCTACAAAACAAGTATAGATATCTATTTTTAAAATCAGTACTTTTTAGTTTAGAAGGTATCAGTTACCATAGTCGGTATAAATAACCAGATCTACTCCAATATTACAATTTCTATACAAAATGAAAAATATCACTTTCATCCTTCAAATTCTTCTTTTATTCAACACTGAAACTACCTTTTCATTCTCCTAATGGCTTTAATCTATCAACTGTCGCGTTTAAAGTAATATCCTTGGTCTAGAAATGGAAACTTTAAAAAGACAATCATGTTGCCAAGAATGAGAATTCCTCTTTATCGAATTAAACTTTACGAAAAGGATTAAAATGCAAATTATAAGATACTGGCAAAGAGAAGGACGAAGGAAACAATAAATTACAAAGCGTGGAAAATTTATATACCAAGAAGAGGATAATTGGTAATCTAATTTTGATAAAGAAATATTTTGCATCCAGGAGAATGGTAGAAGTTGACACTGGGGAATAGAATGGATAGTTTATGTTATTTGTATCTTTATTATTAGATTGATCCATTTTGATTTCCAAGAAACTTTATATTTGCCACAATATTTCTACTATCCAATTTGGGCAACTTTTAGAACCTAACCATTATGAGGGCATTATATAAAACCGTTAGTGCATTATTACAATTTAATTATAACCAAACAAGTGTTATGATTTTTTTTATCACCACTCACCGTAGGTGGACTAAGATTAACAGCAGACCCTCTTCTTTCCTGAGGTCCTATACTGCTGTGTCTCCTGATTGGCAAACCTCCTCCTGGTGTGCCTCCTGGTGAAGAGGCGCAAGAAGGTGCTATCCTGATTTTCGGTGTCATCAGAGTATTGTCACTCAAACGACGATTGGGAAAAGCGTTGGCCACTCGAAGAAAATTGCTATCAGGAGACGATGGTGAACCTCCAGTAAACCACCAACCGCCCAACATGCCGGAACCTGTTCGATGTATGCTGGCTACATTTTTGGGAAAGGGAAGCCGGGGAAAAGTGACATAGGAGAAGAAAAGAGAAAATTCGCCGTTTGATTATTTTTTGTTGTTAATTTTGATAATGGACAGACCAATGTGCAAGACGACATCCAGATTTCTGGTGCGGAAAACAAAAATTGGAATAAAGTTACAAAACATTGTGGAGACGAAAATAATTTTGATGTATGAAAAGTGATTACCACCAAATTCATAAAGCAATTTAAAAACAATAACAAAATTAATAAATCAATACGAATCTGTTCAAAATATGTTTGTTCATATAATTGTGTGGTTATATAGATTTTGTTGTTTTCGAAGTGCAAATGTAGATATTTAATGTGTAGTTACTAAACATAAAATACAACAAAAATGTAGAACATGTATCTAGAAAAATTATTTTGAATTATAATTGCTTCACAAAAAAAATCATAAAAGTAATTACTAGGCAAATTTTCAATACCAGTATGGAATCAACTAAAAATGTTAATGAATTAAAATATATTTTTAATTATTTTTATGTCATGTATGTTTGAGTCATTTTAAATATTATAATTTTAAAGTGTAAATGTGTATATTTGTAGATATTTAATATATAACAAATACAGAATAATTAACCAAAGAGTACAGAACATTATAAAACATTAACCAAATTCAAATGCAAATATACATAGAGATTTCCGAACTGAATAAAATATTTTAAAAAACATGTAATTTATGTAAATACACCAAAAATCGTTGTGCAACAAATGCGTATGACAAAAGTTAATAAAATAGTTGATCATTGTGCTCGAAAATAGCATATGTAATTAGTGCTTTCATAAAATTTACAATTAAAATTTTGATGATGATTTTACAGCCAATTACGGCGATTCGTGGAATATGGGGATGATCAATGTATATAAACATATATATATATATATATATATATACTTATAAATAGTGATTTTTAACGATCGGATGTTATATCAATAAATGAGAATTTTTGATTAAAATATAATTAAAATATCTACGATTTGCCTTATATCCGCGCTAAAAATATTGAATTTGATCAAAACTAAGTTTATAAAAATGCACCAACATAAAATAAGTTATAAAAATAGTAAGGAATTTTTTATATTTATTAGTTAATTGGTAAACTAAAATCTATCCTAACTCGGTATATCAAAGCTTCCAAAATTTTCAGCTTTAATATCTTATTTTATCCATTAATTGGTTACGAGAAAAAATTGTTTCTATTTTTTTAAAAATGTTTGGATTTTTTTTAAAAATCAGGTAAAAAATAAATACACGTGATATCTTTCTATACCCCTTCCGCCCCACGTGATATTTTGTGATTTTTTATCAAACCCCCTCCCCATAGAAACCTCCTGGAGGACGCCCCCTTATATCATAAAAAATATATTTTTAAACAAATAATAATTTGAAGTTGCATATTTATATATCTTATTTGCGACTAATATTTGATTTTCACGTAATATTTCGAAAGTTTCCAAAATGTATATAAATGCAATGCCAATTAATTACGATTATAAATCTGTCGTTAAGTGAATAAGTCAATTTTCTCTATTTTGTAAGGGTTGATTTCAAAGCTTCTATCCGTATAATATCGAGTATTTGAAATTAATGGTTCAAATTTTATATAATGTATCTAATTAATGTCTAATATATTTTGTCCAGTACTATATCAAGAGCGATAGTTAATTAAAAACTATTTTAAGAGCGACTTAATGTGAGAAACTGTTGCAAATAATTAATTGTTGAGCCTAGTAAAATTATTCACAAAAGTTACAAAAAAAGAGCAAAATCTATCCAGATTCATTTTAAAATATTTTGAGATTGCATTGAAGTTCATACCAGAATCCTATTTGAATTTTATCCATAACTTATTAGATTGTCATTGGATTCCTACCAGAATCAAAATTTGATTCACATCAGAAACTGGTGAGATTCTTATCAGATTCATATCAAAAATTAAATATATATAATAGTATAGGCATGACAGATATAATATATTGCATTTAAATAAACCATAAAATGAAAAATAACTATATATAAATCATATGGTCATAAAAACCATTTAAACAGATATAAAATAGTATGTAAAATTGTTCACACGGCCAAATCTATTTTTAAGACAATTTTACGTTTTATTCCAGCGAATTTCATACTATACTATTATGCGCACATAATAATATTTATTTTATTATATCAAATATATAAATGTATTCAAATATATAAATGGACTTAAGATAGTACATATTATTAAATTGGGTATTAAAGTCGAAACTATTGTGCATATTTTTATATCAGAACATTTTCTCTTCAAGTCATATTATTATTGATAGAACGCTCGATCGTTGGAACTTAGTTTTTACAAAAGTATGAATTATATATATATATATATATATATATATATATATATGTATCATTTAATATCACAGCAACAACAAAAAAAAATCTATTATCCATGGAACTTTTCCAAGAAATATATTTCCGATATAAATCGATCCGTCGTACTACATTTAAACATTCAGACTCTCAATTTAACATTTTCTCGATGGTTCTGTAGCTTTTGCGCATTCCATCTCGATAAAGTTGTAGTCGTTTCTAAGAAGTTTCTGTAGAACCATCCCTTATGGTGGAGTTAGGGGTTAATAAGAGAACAAGAGATATTCTCGGAACATACTGAATAAGTAGAGCTTAAAGCTTTTAACATTTCAAGGATTTAACGCAGCTTTTAATCTATGCGAAACAAAATTTAAATTTTACAATGTGTTCAATGGAAAGTGGAAAATTACACCCGAAGGGATTATGTTGGAAAGATAGAGGATATGTTTTTAATAATTGCCTTGTTTTTTATATAAATTTCATTGCAATTATAATTGTATGATAGTTGCTATTTAAGCATAACTGAAAATTTATGCTTTTTTCATTTTTAATTAATTTTTTTTACTTATAAATTGATATTATCTGGTAAAACAAATTTTCAATTATAATTTATTCAACTGACTTCAATTATAATCTTTTCGACAGAAACTTTAAAACAGTTTCAATTATACTTTCTTGGAAAAGTTACAAAATTTGTAAATAACCATAACTGAAAATTTATGCTTTTTTCATTCTTGGAAAAGTTACTTTTCATAGTAAATTGCATGGCAACATTAATATCAAAATCCAAGTAATAATTAATATAAATTGGTATAAACTGTCCACGTAAAAACACATTTTCACACACACATACACGCACACCCCCACCCCCACCGACACACACACACACATATATATATATATATATATATATATATATATATATATATTTGAATAGTCAATGAAGAAAAGTCAAAATGAAACTCGAAACGTGCACAAAATTTTGTTAAAATCATTTTAAATAAAACTTGTTTTTTCTTTTTATAAACTGATTAGATGCCAGTATAAATAATATGCAATTATACATTTTACCATCTGAATATTAATACACATATACAAATACACACATACCCACATATGTATATTTATT
Organism: Ctenocephalides felis; assembly: GCF_003426905.1. Lineage (NCBI taxonomy): Eukaryota > Metazoa > Arthropoda > Insecta > Siphonaptera > Pulicidae > Ctenocephalides > Ctenocephalides felis. The sequence goes on from NW_020536999.1 coordinate 21,633,621, forward strand.
AAAATATCAAATTAAAGAATTTCTTTAAAAAACACTAAAAATATGAAACACAAAAGTGCATTGTATTGAAAGCATTGAAAAGCTCAAAAATTAAAAAAATTATGATAAAATTTGTGGCCTTGATTTTTACATTATTTTTCATATTATTTATGTTTGATTTTGTTACAAAATTTTGAAGTAAACAAATTTTACAACAATTCTGAAAATTAGCTGTAATTTTTTGCGATCACATTATTATTAGGTTGTCAAATATCTCCCTTCCGCTTTTTTGCTCTTGGTTTATAATACAAAAAGGCGGAAGGGAGATATTTGACAACCTTATATAAAAAATATTTTGTATCATATGAAGATATATGAGGTATCAGGTAAAAAAAGTTATTTTCAATTGTTTGAAAAATTAATATACACTTTATATAGTATGTGCAAAAATTTTAGTAAGGATGGTAAGAATTTAGTCAGATTCCTGTACAAAAAATAATACTTTTAACAATTTCATTATTTTCTTAATAAATACTTCTAACTATTTAAAGGTCACTTCATAAATTATTAGGTGTTCAATATTCGGATCAATATTAGTTGTTATAAAACGTTTCCTGCTCGAATCACCAAATTATACAACGATGCTTCAAAATTAATTTCAAATAAACATTATCATTATTCCTCAAAGCCACAAAATTTTCTTGGTTCTATTATTCACCTGCCGAGTTCTTCCTGGCCATGTCTTCGGCGCTGCTGGTCTTCCTCTGCTCGATTCGCAAATTGGGGATGTTAAAGGGCGGAACATGCATGTTGTCGGAACTGAATTGATGTCGAAGTGGTCTATGTCTTTCCGGAGAAGGCAAAGACAGGTTATCCAGCTTCAATTTGTTCCTTTGATTGCGGTCAATTAGGTCTAACATCTCTTGCAGAACCTGGTGGAAATTAAATTAAACATCGTAAACATGATGAACCGATAATGAAATCCTTTTTTTAAGAACCTGGTATATAGAGAATTATATAGTTTTACTTATTTCTCATTATGTGATTTGGACCTGTAAATATTTGCATATAATTAAAGAAAATGTATATGGCTGAGGTTGCTAAAAGTCTGTGTGTATGTAAAGACAAACTTTGACTTGACGTCACTAATCACAAAATATTAAAGAACATTCGATAAAAATAAGTATAGACACTCGTAGATTGTATCAGCATTAAATTCTTTTTTGTCAAAAATCTTGAACATATTTTGAAAATTCAAATACTGTATTAACTTGAAAAGATAAATAGTTTTTAGTAAAAATCAGCCTTGCCATTTCTTCGCTATTAACTGCACGATTTTTAAATATTTCAAAGAGCAGTTTTCTTTTTTCTGCCAGAGAATTTTATAATATTGACTCGACTTTTAACACAAATATTTTTAAATTTTTGTGTATAGGCTAGAGCGGGGCTTAAAGGTCCGCTGGTAGAAAGTCGATATTTATCTTTAGTACGCAAAATATAAATAAGGTTTCAAGTAAAAATGTTATTTAAAAGTGTGCAATATTTAAAAGTAGGCAAAGTATATTTTTAATGGCATTATTTTAAAATAAAAGGCAAAAACATAGGAACCAACTATCACCTTAATTCTTACAATATTAATATTATGAGATATTCGGGAAGGAATGTATCAATATTAATACCAAAGGGTTTTTTTCTTTTGTAGTTTTTTGACTTTGTGCTATTGTATTTAGTTTGTTACCTGAAAATAATTTTAAGTAAACGTTGCTTATTTGTTTTATAAGATGAATTGTTATTTTCAAGTTAGATTCAAAAATATAACCTCTATGATGGCTTACAAATGGGTGTGGTAAAAATGAAAGGGTGGCAAAAAAAGAGTGCTGTTTGTTCATATGTCTAAATTAATATATGTATATATATACATATATATATATATATATATGTGTGTGTGTGTATGCGATTTTTCCAATTTCTATTTCACAGAATTTTTTGTCATATCAATTTTATAATTTCGATTATATTAATTATACGTTGATTTTTTTCACAAAACTATGTTTAAAAATTGCGATTTTGCGATGGTCTAAGGTCTATCCAAGAACAAAATTATACAAACATTTTATAATTAGGATAATTTGTTACATGAACTCTTGTAAGATTTTCTACGTTATACTTGAAATCTCATTAGACCTCATTAAAATTTTAATGCATTCCATAACGTTGCTATGAGATAGATAATTAATTCGACTATATAAAACATACATGTAACTGCATTTCTTTCAACCATCATGTTTACTAATTTATTTTTAGCTTTGATGTTGCAGACATCATAAACAGGTTCAGATGTTTGAAAGTAACTTTATTAACCGGCGTCGGCACATAGATAATATAAATCTTAATTGCACATATTGCTTACACAAGAGTTTCTTCCAGCGAAACTTCGGCATTTAATGAGAAATTTTATACAAAATAGCAAACTTTCTGTCTTACCAGAGTTTAATATTATGTAGGGGTAGAGTTAATATATTTTTCATGGGCTGGAATATATGGCGAATCGGGGAAAAATGTAAATTTTTGTAAACAGAAGAGTTAAGTTAAGGGAGGAAAATATTGGTTCTGAAAGTTTATCGTAATTACGAAAGAATAATTATTTATTTAGGATTTTGTTTATCCGCGTCCGGAATAAAATATGAATCAAATTAGTGCAAAAAGAGTGCTGTTTGTTCATATTTATAACCACTCAGAATTCATTTGTTATATATATATATATATATATATATATATATATATATATATAGAGCTGAAAATTTTTCTAGACTAAAATACCCTGTCAAAATCTTCAAAATGATTAATTTCTCATTTAAATAATATTTACGTTTTGGGGTATAAAACATCTGGTTCTTCTAAAATTGGTTTGAATAAAGTTTATATATTTCACACATTTTTATATTCAAACATTGAAGGAATTCACTTTTAGAATAATATAGTCAAATTAAAAGTAAACGAGATTTTTTTCAATTTTTTTAATAACTAAAATTTTTTTAATTCAAGTTTATTTTATTTATTAATATAAAATTAATATTAATTCAGTATATAATTTTTTGGGTTGGTTTTAATTGTTCTTGAAGAAGTTCAATATTTCCCGATATGTTTTTATGGCAAAATGTGGCTCGAAGTTCAGAAAAAGAAAAAAATTAAATATTTTTTTTCTAATTTTGGCTTGAAATATCTTAATGATCCTAAAAAATCATTAGTATTTAAGTTTCGAAGCAATCAATAATCATCTTCCAGTACTGCAAATTAGTTATTTAACTAAAAATATTGAGTAAAACAAAAATATATCCTTTAATATATTTTCCACACAATGGCACGTTATTCAAAACAAAAAACGACTATAAATATATGGAGAAACATAAAAAATTAAATTAATAGTTATATAACATATAATAAATATTTATAAAAGTAATAAATAATGCTTGATAAGTAATTTCTAGTAATTAAGTTTATTTGTTTATTTAAAACATAAAGTAAAATTAAAAATTATTTTATTTTATTTATTTTTATATAATGTAAACGTATAGTCAATTTTTTTCTGTTGTGCGTTTGCTATTAAAAATTTGTTTAATTTACTTTTAAATTTTTAATTTTGATTTGTAATCTAGATAATATTATATATTTATACCAAATTTAATCACTATTTGATCTAAATATAATTTTTTAGTTATAAAGTTAATGTTTATGAAAATAATAATTAAGTTCTGAGTTTTAATTTCCAGTAATAACCATAGTAGTTTAGATAAAATATAAAGTAAATATAAAAAGTATTCTAATTAATATATTTTTCATATAATGTAAATGTAAGGACATTTTATGAAGGAAGAACTTGATTATGAAAATTCTTTTCTGTATTTGATATTAAAATCCGTTTTATTTGCTTTTGATTTGAATTACTAATCTATATAATTTAGATATTATTTGTTATCTATGCCAAATTCAATTCCTATTGATCAAAATTAGTTTATAGTTATAAAATTAAAGTTCATAAAGGCGTTATTTAAGTTCTGATAATTAATTTTTAGTAATAAAGATTAGTAGTTTTGATAAAATATAAAGTAAAACTAAAAAGTATTCTACTTGATATATTTTTCCACCCATGTAAGTGTACGGTCAAATATTAAATTTGTAGAAAATTATTTATGAAAAATTTCATAATCAAATTTCTGTGGTATCTTTATTAATAAAAACTGTTTCATCCGATTTTGATGATAATTATCCTTTATATATACTATTATATATTCATGCGAAATTAATTATTTTTGGTAAAAATATAGTTTTAATACATGTTATAAGCAATGTTTGAGTGCAAAGCGAACATATATCAAAAGCTACTATTAAATTCGCGAATTAGTACGAAACGACTTCGTCCGTCTTCGGCACGGCCTATCATAGCATCCCTTTTGCACAATTGCTGAAGAACTGTCAAAAATTAGTTCACAGCTGAAGGCACCACCTGCACTTGAACTAATAACAATGCAATTGAAAATGATATCTGATCTAGTATTGCAAAAATTCGGGTGTCTTCGTTTTTTCATTAACAAATCGACAGTGATCGGGACAAGTCCTTTACGCTGCAACCACGGAAGGAACAACACCTCTGTCTAGAGGTGCCGTCGGCCGGACAGATAATTTATTTTAATCGTGTTTAATCATGATGTTAATTTGTTTAATCGTGTTTAATCATGATGTCAATTTGTTCTATCATGTACAAGTGCTTGTGTTAATGAACTATAATTAAATATTTTGTGTAGTTTTGTGATATGTGTAGTGATTCTACGAACATCGTGGACATGATGCAATCGCCCTGATGCAAGTAAGTCACCTCGTGGACAATAATCCTCATACATCGGCTTTAATAATAATGGAATAGCAATTTATTTAACGTCAATTATTGTTAATTATGTGTATTCATCATAATCCAGTAATATTTTTTTGAAAAAATAAAATATAGTCTATTAATTTAACTAGTAACTACTGAAGGTATCCTAAACAAGAGTGTTTCGTGATCGGGAATATTTAGCATCAGCTATTTGTTTATTATTGGTTAGTTATAACTTCATCTTAAATGCATATTTTTGACACTCGGTTTACAGGAGTTTTGTATACATTTATCTGTATGGAATCTCGTCAAATTAATACATTGCGTATTGTCCTCAAAGACTTTTATTAATTTATACTCAGTTTGAGTTGAACAGTTTTAGGCTTTTAATAAAAATAAATAGTAAAAATAGTTGGATACGAAAAAATGAACAAACATATGGATACTACACGGTAATTATATTTTTTTTACTTAATATTTGTATGTATTTGACGCATTTTTCGCATGCATATAAAAATTACAGCTCCTATTTTTATTACACGTTTTGGCAATTCTTTTTAGAAATCCTGATGTAAACGTTTACTGATCTGAAACTTCGAGTTTCGACTTGCGCGATTATCATTTTTGTTAGCAATTTTATTGTATACAAAACGACATAATACAATCAAGTTTAGATTCCTCGTTGTATTTACTATTTGAAGGCATCATATTACGAATTTAGCGAATATATTATCAATTTTAGGTTATCAGCTACCCCTTGGCGAGTTCATGTAGTGAGAGGTATATCACATATGAATTTTAATATTCATAAAGTATGCCAAAATTATAAATGTGTATATATATATATATATATATATATATATATATATTTCTTGGTTAAATTAAGAATTTGCGTCACAAATACGTTAGGATTAGTGCTGTGGTTTTTTCGGTATTTCATTTCATATTTCGAGTTCATACAAATTGACGAGCTCCGTAAATCTAGTGTTAAACCATAATTTTTATGTACGAGTGATATAATTGTGATATGTTTTTATTATATATCCATCACGAAATATATATTAAATCAATAATTTACAATATTTCTGATTAATTTTATATTTAATTTTATTTCAGGTTTACCTCATTTTCATGTAAAGACTGTATCTTTATCGCAGTATCACAATCGAGTGTGTTTCGGTGCGAATTTTTGCAGTTTTTAGTAAATCCGCTTTTATAGTGCTTTTTTGGTATCTGTTATGTGTTTATAATGCATAATTTCTTAAGTGCTTTTGTGGAGTGAAGTTCAGTGTAAATTAATGAATTCATATTTTTTTCTTGAAAATAAGTGATTTTCCTGCTAATCGTGTGCTGAGCTCTTCCGTGCTGTGACCAGGATTTCTTATAAAGGCCTTCTTCTGGGAATCGAGAGGTAAATAAATATGATACTACTAATCATAATACTTCAAACTTGTTTCTAATTTTGAATGAATATCTTATATTGTATTTTAAATATATTGTTTCTGTTCTAGACAACAAACTGGTAATCTCGATGTCCCAGAAGAATCGGTGCTTGTTCGCGTAGGGTGAGTGCTTTAAATTTTTTTAAATTCAATGGTATGATCACATGATACAATCAATTTCACATATTGCAATAATTTATAATTTTTATATCATTTTTTAAAAATATTTTACGAAATTTTTAATCAATCCAATTTTAAAATTTTAAAATAATAAATCAGTAATTTTTTTGTGTACGACATATTTTGTGAAATTGATTCAATGAGCTTGTATGCGAATGTAATTTAATTTTTTGCACAGTATAATTTTCACTTTTGAACATAAAATAGTACATAAAATTTGAATTTTGATTCTGTAAATGAAGTTTTTAATGTTGATCAGTAATTACTGTCGCATACGACTCATTAAAGATACCACTGATAAATTATCCAATTATTTAATAACGATGCACAAATTTTATAAAATTTTGATTGAATAATAATCTTCATGCTGCAAGTCCTAAACAGTTATATTTTTATATAAAAATATAAATTTATTCTAAATTACAATAAATATCTCGTAGTGTGCAAAGTTATCTAATAATTGTTATAATGTTGTCGGTGTGATTTTGTCCTGTATGTAGATTTGCAACCAACATTAATTTGGTAGATAGTCCTACTATTCTGAACAATTCGTAAAAATTCATCCGAATTTAGTTAGGTACCGAATCGTATAGGGATTGTAAGGGGTTCAGGGATTTGTGGTTGTCCTGGTTGCAAATTGTTATTAAAATTTGTATATTTATTGTGGACAAAATCGTGATCATACCATTTCTCATGCCATTTCAATTAACCCATGTATTTCTTCTAGCAGTGTTAAATTTAAAAAAGTGTTTATTAAAACTAAAGTGTGTAAATATCGCGTAAATCATAAGTGTGTTTTTTAAATATTTCTAATGTAATTGCGCGTAAATCAAAGTGAAATTATATGCTGAGCTATTTGGTAAGAAATGCTTTCCTTAGAAAAATTTGAGGTGAGAACAAGAATAAATTATTGAATGTCTAGTTTTGTTTATTTTATCGATGATCATATAAACATTTTGAACACAACATAAATTTTATTTCAAATTAATATTTTTGTTCTGCAGTACTCTAATGAATTTATTTTCATTATACTAAATATAAATGTATATAAATTTCAGTATATTTTGTAAAAACTTCTTTGGCTACATATATATTTTTTTTCATTTGCAGGTCGAACTACCTACCAGGTTCAGGTTATAGCGAAAAATTGGGTATTTGAAAGGTTAGAGATTAATTTTCATTTGACTGTATAATTATTTTTATTACAATTTTTATGTTTGTGTATCCCACCAACGTACGAGCATATTTATTCATTTTTCCTATAAATATAACCGCGCATATATCTATAATTATATATTTATTTTGTATACATATTAGGCTGCTCCTTAATATGGAAATTTTAGAATTTCTTTGCTTCCAAGGGCTCAAACGCTTCAAAATTAATGTAAAAAAATCCTCCAAAAATTTTAGCCATCAATATTAAAAGTTAGATAGTCCGCAATTCAATTTAAAATTTCGTACACTTATTATTAACATACATCATTAAGTAAACTTTTGTGCCATCTGTGATAGCATTTGTTAACTCGAATATTATTATATTTATTTATAAAACTTATTTATAAAACACCTAACTTCCACGTGGTCTGTTTAACAAAATATTTATTCATTATGTCATCAAAATAAATTTTGCAGCAAAATATTTATTTAATTGATGATTTTGGCACTCAAATTATCAGTAATAATTTGTCATCAAAATTACAAGTCGGCTATCACAGATGGCGCATAAATTTACTTAATGATATATGTTTAAAAAAATATACGAAACTTTAATTGAATTGCGGACTACATAAATTTTAATATTAAGAGCTAAAACTTAAAAAAAAATTTTTTTTGATAATTTGGAAGCATTTTTGAGCCCTTGGGACCAAAGAAATTCAAAAATGTTCATAATAAGGACTACCCTAATATATATACTGGCACACCCGGCCACCAGATTGAACTTTGAATCTGAAGGGCAATCAACAGTTACAAATTCTGTTGATCAAAAATTTCCTTAAAATTTATTTATATATATATATATATATATATATATATAAATATATATATATATATATATATATTATGAATAAATTATTCTATTTTGATAAATTTATAAATACCTCTAATAAAATAGTGAATTGTTCCAAATTCAATTGCGGATTTACGGTTTGTGGCAGCAATGATGGCATGACACGTGTTGCCATCAAATTAACCGAAAGTCCATACTTTTTGTCACTCAACATAATGCGATAAATATCTGCAAAATAAAAGTATCAATTGTTACAATTTATTTACTAAAATTTTATAAAAATTTTCACCATCAACCCTCTATAGCGCCTCGTGCGCCCCAATAACATTGAACGATATTTTTAGTGCAAAAGCAATAAATAATTTTATATCGTACATAAAATATTTTCTCATATAGTATTCTTAAAACTATGAATTTTATTTTATGTTACTTATAAGATGAAACATGAGGTAAATCGAGTGTGGAATATCTGTACAAAGATCAATATAATGTATCTGCTTGATGAATTTTAAGTTCAAATATTTGAAAGATTGATTCAGTTTCTATGATTTAGTTTAGATAGTTTGATTTAGTTCAAATATTTGAAATGTTACTTTCAAATTAAATTTAATATTGATATAATTTTACAAGGTGTGGAAAATGTGTTTATAGCTAATTTCGTATTTACAATTTAATATATGCAAACAAGTTTCACAAAGTTTCTAGTTTAAGTTGGTGTTTTTGTTTTCATAGAAATTCAAAACTTGTTATTTATTAAATTTAATAATTTTATCAATTATATTTATGAATTTCACCAAAAGTGGATATTTATTGGAAATTTCCATCTGAATTTATTTTTCGCTTATAGTTCATTATTTTTAGAAACTGTAGAGGGTGAATGAATATTCTATATCATATAATGGGATATTGATATTGTTGGAATTTTGCAAGTTCAAAGTTAAAGTCTATTTATAGATCAAAGCATATATATATATATATATATATATATATATATATATATATATATATATATTTGAGTAGGTTTGTGTAACTATTATTGATTTTGTGAAATACGATATATAGGGAATAGTTGTCAAACGTTTTGCTATTTGGATGTAAGATCCAAAACTTTAGTAAATATGTGTTATATAGTTCAAATTATTATGAAAAAATATTCTAAAAAAATTATGCAATTATTCTGATAGTGATAAAAATTATTTCTTGCTTGAAAATAGGTTTCCAATAGTTTTTCGAAACGTTGAAAATGTTATCATTTTTGAAATAGTCATTTTAAGTGAGTTTTAAAGTTTTATACTTTCATTTGAAATGCGGAAAAAATCTTATTTTATTTAATTAACGCGTATTTTATTTAATTAACGCGTATTTTATTCAATCATATATATACATTTTGTTAATTTCATATGCAAATGCTAAATATTGATATTTTTATTAAAATCATTGTTGCAACTAGTTTTTTAAAGGTGGATCTGTACCAAAAGTTAGTATTTTATCAAATTAATTTTTTATTCAAATAAAAATTCAAAACTTTAAATACATTCAGAATCAATAATTTTAAGAGTGAGCACTGTATTATGAAAAATATTTTAAAAAATATTACACCCTATATACGGTACGATTTATTTTATAATTAACATGAAAAAAAAACATGAATTTGAGAATATTATATATATATATTTTTTTTTTAATTTCAATAATTATTACAACTGCTAATTTATTAACATCAAGTAATATTGATAAATAATAATATAAATTTAAATAAATAAAAGAGCAAAGGATAAAATTTACATAAAAATAATATCCGTAATATGATAGAGAATATTATATGAGAAATAATATCATGTGCTATTTAATATTATTTATTGCTAAAGTTTAGTTACCAAAAATAGATTTGAGTAAAATGCTAAATTTTAAGTATAACTTAAGAATTTATAAAACTAATATTTGGATTTCAAACCAATTGGGTACTTGTGCATGTAAAAAAATAAATGTCTTAAATTAATCCAAAATACTGGTAAATCCTAATACGCAGTCAGACTGACATACAATTTTGAAGCTCGCTTATTACGACATAATTTTTCACAGAGCTTGCAATACTATTTATAGATAATGTTAAGTTTATTTATTGCTAAATTATCAAAAAAAATTTGAATTTGAACAGTAAACAATTCTAAATGCAACTCTGCGATTTTTTCGATGAGAGCAGATCCCTATATATTAATCTTTCACAGTCGCTTACAACTTGGATGATTACGACATATTTCTTTTTGCTTACATAGAGCATTTATCCTAATACAATTTTTTTTTTATATGTCAGAATAACTTTTTATATACTACTATGTTGATTTCACATATTTTCACTAGCAGTCATTATAAATCACAAATAATGATCTATATACAATTTCTACTCCAATCTATAAGCCAATCATTACATTTACACAATATTGCAATTTTTTTTCAATATTACAATTCATGCTAATTAATTTTCACGCAATACCAGGTCGTCACTAAATTTCTATATTAGATTTTTCAGTCTATTAAGGACCTATATAAATAATTATCAATATATCATCTTCTACTCACTGACAACCCTCAGTGTGACCTCAGGGTCCTGTAGTTTGACCTCCCAGAGCATGGGTAGCACGTCGTCGATGATTTGAGATTTTTCCAATCTGTCCAGAGTCCTCTCAATGCATTGCAGCACATTTGCTACGATCTTGACATCCGTAGCGTTTTTCTCGTAGACGGCTCGAGTCCTTGGCAGGACCATCCGACGTATTGAAGTGTCGTCCAAGTATTCATACACGTTTGTCACCGCCAACAGGGCCGCACTCTGAAAAAAAAGATAATAGATCGATGTATAATTGATAATTCATTTTTTTTTAAACTGCATACTGAAATTTTCCGAAAGAGAAGCTAATGTGCGTGCGAGTTATGAATTTTTTAATTTTTATTGGTGATTCCTCAATAAACATGCGTTAGTTTTATACCAATTATGTGTAATTTATCAATGAACAGTATTATTCAGTAAATTATAATTATTAAAAACTGATTTTCAATTTATAGGTGTAATAAAGATTATTGTAACATGGTTTTCATTGTATTGTAATACATAATAGGAAGTTAAGGATCATCTTGACGGTATTTAATTTTTTTGAGATACATCAGTAATAACGATATGTAAGAATATATTCTGTGCTATATTATATACAATATTAATAACTATATATTATTCTATACAATCTAAAAAAATGAAATTGCAAAGTTAACTTATTAAATGTATATGACTAATGTTGATTAATATGACTTATTTATATTACATAGAAAAATATTCGAAATTTAAACCATAGAGTTCAAATTAATTTTACTAACGACTAATTTTATTACAAAGATAAAGTTAAATTTGTATTATAAGAAAGAAGTTGTAGTAGAGATAATTGTAATGTGACTAAAAAACATAATTCAAATAATTATAAATATAATAAAAATAATTATAAATAGAATAAAATAATTTACATTAAGAAATTAAGGATTATTTATTGGTATTTTGCATTCATGACATATAACATTAGTCATGATGATATGCTGATTTTTAATTAATTTTTAAGTGTCTTATATATATTTATATACACTTACTCTTCCAATATCTTTTTTTTTAATTTATAATATATACAAAAAATAATCGATTTTTTGAAAAACAAATTAAGCTACTGTTTGTCTCACTTAAGATAAATTGCGTTAATAAAAGTTAGAATTAAAATAAAAGTAAGAAGCGATTAATGTTAAAAATATATAAATTTAATTTTTATTTAATATCATGTTGTAACAAGATTTATAGATTTATAGATGGAAATATAAGAAAATTTATTATTAGGAAATTACGGATATTGTTATTAGTATTTTACTTCTTTGATATATATCAAATTTAATTCAATTTAATTCATTTCTTTGTTTTCCTTTAATTTTTATTAATTATTTATATAGGTTTACCGCCTGATCTTTTTTTCTCAAATTTGTAATAAATAAAAAAAAATCATTATTTGAACGTTAAATTAAGCTACTAGTCTCACCTAATATAAGTGACTAAAGTAAGACTTGACCAATTTTAATTTTTTATTTAATATAAAATTGTAACACGATATTGTAACAAAATTTTGGAAATACAAGGGAATTTTTTATTATAGGTTTTCTTATTTGTAATTTACCTTTTTGATATATTACCTAGAAAATGACGATTTGCTGAAATTTATTTTTAATTATTATGCATTTGTATTTGACAGGTACTCCTACCTTTCTGATATCTCTTTTTTCTTCAATATGTAATAAATAAAAAAATATCGTTAATTGAATATTAAAATAAGCTACTAGTCTCACTTTTTTTAATACACTGATAAAATTTAATTTTTTATTTAATTCAAAGTTGTAACACGACAATTGTAACAAGCTTTTGGAAATATAAGGAAATTTATTATTAGGAAATAATGGATATTCTTATTGGAATTTCACCTTTCAGATATATCACATAGGTAATGACAATTTGCTGATATTTGATCCATTCAATTTCTATTATACATTATATATTTTTTATATATTCTATTATACATCTATTTTTTACTATAAATTTTTATTATACATTTATATAGGTTTACCTTTCTGATATCTGGATAAAATAGATAAAAAAAATTATCGTTAATTGAATGTTAAAATTGTAACACGATAATTGTAACAAGATTTTGGAAATACAAAAAAATATTTCATAAGGAAATTATGGGTTTTCTCATTTGTATTTTAACTTTTTGATATATCACATGGGTTCATTACAGATCTGCTGAAATTTATAAATTCAGTTTATTTTATTGTTTTTCTTAATAATTATTATTCATTTGTATAGGTATACCTTTCTCATAACTGATTTTTCTCAAATTCATGATATAAAAAAATTATACGATATTTCAACAATACGTTAAGCTATTATTCTCACTTTATATAACTTACCAAATTAAATCTCGACTAATTTTAAAACACTAATAAAATAGTAATCGTATTAATCGATAATCAAATTTAATACTTTATAACGTGTTTTATAATTTTCCATAAATAATGAGCATTATTATCAATGAAATTTGTTTATATGTATCGTTTCAAACATCGAAATACATGTTTTATTTTTATATAGTTTATATTTTTTTATTTACAGTACAAGCTAGAAAAATATTTCCTGTGTAAAAAAAATTATAACAGTGTATAACAAATTCAAAATTTGATATACAATTAGTTTCAATAAAATAAACCAATTCTAATTTTCTAAATATATTATTTATTTTAGCTTGGTTTTAAAATTTAAATGTAACGCATATTTGATTTCTATAGCTTCTTTTATTGACCTTCTTATATATGGTTTTATAGAAATATTTATTAAAAAAATATTTTTCAACATTCAAATTATATTTTCTAATCTAATTTAACTTTGTTCTTAATTTCTTAGAACTCAGTTTACTTATAAGTTATATTAATGAAAGTTTGTTTGCGAAGTAAAAAGTTTTATAGATTCATATTGTACCTGTACTCGTTATTTAATGTTTGATCATACTTATACGTTAATTAACTAAATAAAATTTATAATAATTAACGAGATCTCTTTTTTAACGATTTTATCGCACATTGTATATAATACAATTTGCTTTATCGTACATTTTTTAAATACAATTTTTCCATGCGCTTCACGAGATAACATAAAACAACGTTAGAAAATAATGATATACAATCCTAAAATAAATTTAATTACAAGATCTAAGAAATGTTATTTATCGTGAGCTTCAGTATATCATTATATATTTTTTTTTGCCAAACTCAAAGTGAATGTGGAAACTCAATAACTTGTGCGAGCTTCTAGACGCTCCTTATAAGAACATAATTACATCACAGGCGAAAGCGTAGGGACTGCTCGAGTATTTCTGTAGAAAGAAATTCTTTCAATTTATACACAACGGAGATTGGATATGTTTTTTATATGTACTTTATAATGTTTACATCGTCGAAAAATAATTAAAAACGTACATTGACATAGACTAAGTAAAACAGATAACTAGTATATAGGTCATGAAATTGGGGAAAATAATGCACTTTTAACTTCCCCTAGGGCAATTTGGAGTAATGGGCCAAAAATCGAAAATAATTTATTTGCATATCTTCACGTTTTAGAGGTTTCTGAACATTTTGGCATACCTAAGAAAAATTGATGTGTGCGTGTGTGTGTATGTTTGTGTGTTTGTGTATTTTTATGTGTGCATGTGCGGATACTAATTTTTGTAGATGACTTCGGGAACACAAGCATCCGTTTTGAATGATTCAAAAAACTTACTGCTTGTGTTAAAAAAGAAATTTAAATTATTTTTCCAAAAATTTTTTTTGTGTATAACGAAAAAAAATCAGATTTTATATTTTTATTCTGGCTAAAGTTCTAAAGCTCACTTATATACTTTAAACAATTGTAACTTTGTATTACAGTTTATATAATTCTTATAAATATTAGTCAATTTACAGTATTTATATTAATCTAATTTATTTAAAAACATTTAATATTCCAGTTCTAGCAATTTGCCTTAAGGTACGACACACCACTAGTTAAGTATAAAAACAATTTTCTGAAAATTTAAATTTTGTTGAAGTTTTCCATTTGTATCTTAGTATTCATTTATTTATGATACTCATTAATTCATGAGAAAACAATGTTATCATATTAAAACACTGTTAGAATAAAATATTTTCCATTTCCACAAATCATCCAATTTTTAATAATCAGTTGTTGATCTTCAGGCCTAAACGTTTCTTCTCAAAAATTTGTAATTTTTAATGAACATGTTTTTTTTTGCATATTAAAAAATTTAAATCTTTCATTGCAAATAGAGTGATGAAAAAATCTTATTGATGTCAAGTATCTGCAAAATCAAAAAGACCTAAAGATCAAATGATCTTTAGGATTAGTATTATTTAGCAACTCCTCAATATTTTATTTGATGAATCGTGGTTAGCTTTAGCTTATTATTTAATTTTGGAATTTAATTTGTTTAAGTCATTTAATTTACTAAATCGTATTACATATAAGTCTCTGCGTTATTTGATCAGAATTTTCATTAAATGAACCTTCTCATGAGCATCTTATTCATACTTTATTAATGTTGGTGGTAATAGTGATTCAATTTTGCTTGGAAATTGGAATTTTTGGAATTCAATTATGAAGATTTGTTAACTGAAAAATCGTAAAGGCAAGTCTCTGATAAATTTTATCAGAATTTTGTCTAAAATATCCTTCACATATTAGCATTTCTCAAGAACTTCTTCATAATATTTAATTATGGATCCTAATATGCTTTTACTTATTATTTATTTCGTTGACAAATTTGAATGGTTAGAATTAAAATTTTGGTGTCTCAAAATAATTCAAAAAATAAAATTAAAGACAAGTGACAAGAGATTTGTTTCGATTTTTGATCAGAAGAACCAATTCATTAGTAATGCTCCAAAATGTATTAATAATTATGAATATATTAGTTATGATCCTAATTTGCTAATATTCATTTCTACAACAAATTAGATTTGTGCTAATTAAAATATTAAAGTTCAAATTGTTTATTAAGTTGTTTCATTAAAAAATGGCATTAAAAGCAGTTGTCTGCAAAATTTTGATAAAAAAACCTATTCTCAAAATTGGATATTTGACCATTGCTCAAAAATTCCTTAATGGTTTCATCATGGTTTACTTCAGCGTATTATAAGCATTATTTATTTTGTAAAAAAAATAATTATTAATAAAAATTAAATAATTAAATTAATATAGAATTGGTTAGATATAAATTCATTGTTCAAATACTAAAAAACATGACAAATCTTTCATAGGCGATTAAAAATAAAACTCGGTGGGCATAATTACAGAAAAAAATTTTTCTTCTTCAAAACTTTTCTTATTACGAAGGTGTGATATATTTTTATTAAAACGCACTTCAACACCTAATTTTATTACTCATTTGTACAAAATCTTAACTTTTTCTAAAACAATTTTCCGTATACTTTAAAAGATGTAAAAAAATCATTCTGTCAAGTGTAAATAGCTCTTCGCAAGAATGGAAAAAATCTGGAAAACTTTTTCAGGATTTTCCTTGTCGTTATCTGAGTATTATTTTTCGCTTATCATCACGCGCCAGAAGTTTAAATTTCATATCAAAGAAGCTCCTGTTTTGTTATTTTGTTTTCTTTTTTCTATATAATATTTTTTATTTTGTGCTCTTGTTATTTATCCTTTGTAAAGTTCTCTTTATAAATATATCTCTTCCATTTTGTTTCAATCTCAGTTCTAGCTTCTATTTTAAGTAAAACAATATGAACGTCTAGTAGATAAAAGTTCGCCGAATTTTTGAAACAGCTGGACCTGTCTTTGTCAAAAACTAGGCATCACTTCAATAGGAATCGAATTTTTTTGTTGAATCATTCAAATCGGTTGATCCGTGCTTTCATAATCGTCGACAAAAATTTGTATACGCACAAACATACACTGACCCTTCGAAAAGTTAATAATGCATATATATATATATATATATATATATATATATATATATATATATATATATATATATTGGATATCAACTGAATATTACTTCCTAACGTCTCAGACGATTTCAATTCTGTCCTTCGAAATCGATAAACATTCTGAAGAATTATTAATAAGCTTATGCTCGTCGGAGTCTTTACACAATATTTAATATTCTTTCATAATATAATCCTCATAACACTTAAGGAACTTTTCAAGGTGCTTAACAAAAGACTTCATAAAAGTTTTTACTTGGAAGAGATATGCAAAGACTTTTTTATATAGGAAAAGGCATTTGGCGAAGGTCATTATAAAAGTCATTTGCATGTATATAATAATAATAATTAATACATTATTTGCCATTTTTAGCTCACTATTGAAATGATAGATTGCAAAATATATACATGCATAATTCCCATATATAAAAGAGACGGTTGCAACACATTTTAAACTTTAAACATACTTTTTTTTAAACTTTGTCAGCCTAATAATTTTGTCACTTAAGTTTTGGAATGATTTAGTTTATTTCCAAAAAATGTGTAAAATTATATTTTTTGAATCATTACTGCTCTAATATTTTTCAGTGTTACATTCGAATAAATTTTCAAGCAAATTAGTTTGGTACTAAAATTTACTAATTCAAATGGTTTGTTGTAAGCAAAAAAAACGCAATTAGCTATGCTATAAAACCAAATTTATTAAATAGTGATTTCGATTTTTGGTAAGATTATTACTTCAAATTTTTTGAAGTATACAATTTCAATTTGTATTGGATGTTTTCACAAAGTTTTTTTAATTTTGACTAAAATTAGTTAATAAATTTTCTCACTCAAGTGCTCATAAGTTTGCAATTAGTTTTAATAAAATTTTGTACAAAAATTTAGAATAATGAATTATTTCTAGTATAAAAGTCTATGTATATGTTGTTGCACATAATTATTTACCATGATTGATTTCAGAATGTTATTGTTTGTTTGTGAAATTAAATTTTGTAATTTTTATATTACTAATAAAAGATTTTATTTTTACCAATATGGGTCGCATGCTCCCTGTCTAGTGCTCATTATCGGTTATAAATTATTTATCGTATCACACATAAACGGAGTCAATGTTTGATGGTTATTTGCAAACATAATTGTATTTTAATACAATTTTAATAGAACTCTAATGTCCATGGAAATAAATGTCATTATTACAGGATAACTTTCAGATCAATTGTAAAAAAATAATTTAAAATATGTACATTATAGGATGTAGATCGATTACATATATAAAACCAATGGTAATTGAATGTTGAAAAGTTTAATTAATAATGATTAATTGTAGAACATTTATTATGACATATATTACATTTTTGTTCTAATAGAAAAATTAGTAGTAAATAGTAATTTACTGTAAACATTAGGTTTATCAACAAAATTTGTGTTCCACGATTTCCTATTACCAAAAACATCTGAACTTATATATGTAAAAAAAATATTATTTTACTTCACTTTCTCGAAAATTCCTAAGTTTTAACACTTGTTCTACATTTTTGCACGTTTTTCTCAACTGAAGGACGTGTTAAGATTTATTTATGGCCTATATAGAGAGTTTTTCTTGTGAAACAAAACGGAAAGAAAAACGTTGGTTTTAGGTTTTCATGCGTGAGTAAATTGATCATCATACCAGGGGTTGGTAAATAATATTGGTAGAGAATACGTCATTTTTATTTTGATATTTACTGAAATGTCTCAAAATTACTGACTAGCCTCATCGAAAAAAAAAAATACGAATCATATTGCATATGCCTATCCCCTATCTTAATGGAATTTCATACAAAATGGCCATATGTAAAAAAACTTAAGTTACTAAATTCAGTCATGGTGATGTCAGTTTTTAGTGTCCCTTGATCATCTAGCGGTAACGTTCAGAATAAGAATTGTAATTCATAATTCTTTGACATGACAACTATAAAAATAAATGTTTCATCCCCCTGTATCATTTTCTACGTAAATGTGTGTCTTCAACCCTTACCTGCACTTGTATGGTGGTGCTTTCGAAAGCGTTGAATAGTAAAGGAAGCATTTCAGCACGTATATCATCTCTTGGAGTCTTCTCCAGGATGACGTGAAGATATTCCAATAAAGTTACCGTCGCCTGTATCGACTTGGGAGCTGTAAACATTGATCTGGAAAAATTCAAGGAAAATTTGACATTAAAATGCGGAAAAGTTGTAGTTTAAGATATACTGAATAGTTGCTTATTCTATGTGTGCGGAAACTGAGAAATAAATAAGCAAGCTTGAAAATATATACTGAACATGAGTAAAATTGACACACGAACTGATATTGATCGATGGAAAGTAGAAAATTTTATTCCAGTATTGAAGCTCTATAACAAAACAAACCATGGCCTTATACTTGAAGACTAATAATCTTCAAAAATGATGCGGGGTAACTACATTTCAAAGTAGCAAATAAATAAAGTAATCTTATTACTATTTTACCTAAATGTGGGCAAAATGTAGGTTTCATATTCCTCAACTGAACTTTCTTGCACCAAAAGTAGAACCGGTTGCAAAACAGCTGCTAAGACTTCTGCAGTTTTCATTTCGGCCTGAAGGCAGGGCCAAACATGTTGCCACCATAATTTCTGAAATTAAAAATGTTGGATGTTTTAAAATCATTACTGTATTATTCCTATATTTTTGGAGAAGCTTATAGAGTGCTAGGTTGGATTTTAAGATGAGAGAGTTAGGACAGATATATGAATCATCGGGTTACTTACTTTATGAGTATAATGAATTCAATTAATGAATAACTGATGAAAACTCAATAAGAACGATTTTAGAATGCTTAATTTGTATTGTATGATTCTTTTAAACGCGTGTTATTGCAATTATCCTTTAATTTTCCCTAAATTCCCAAAAAAATTGGTTATGTATTGGATGCATACATATGCCCAATTTGGACTATTTTCATAATAAACTGAAAACGAAAATAATCTTGGATGTAATGTTCAATCAATCTTGGATCATTTGTTGTCAATTTTGAATCTTGGATCATTTGTTGTCAATTTTGAAATTTATCTCATTAGTTCTTAATATTGGATTCATTGGGGTCAATCTAGGAAGCATTATAATCAATCTGGAAATCATTGTAGTCAATCTAGGATTGGTTGTGGTTATGGTCAAACTAGGATTGGTTGTGGTCTATCTAGGATTGGTTGTGGGCAATCCAGGAACCCTATCAATATAGGATTGATAGGGTTCAATCTATGATTGACTCCGATCAATCTATGATTGTCTGTAGTCAATCTATGATTTTATGGTCAATCCAGGTTTGATTGTGGTCAATGCAGGATTCATTGTGGTCAATCTAAAATTGATTGAAGTCAATCCTTGATTCTTTGTGGTCCATCTAGGATTCATTGTGGATTATCTAGAAATCAATGTGGCAAATCTAGGATTTATTGTGGCGAATATAGAATTTATTGTCGTCAATCCAGGATCATTGTGGTCAATCAAGGATTGATTTTGGTCAATCTAGGATACATTGTGGTCAATGCAGGCTTCATCGTGGTCAATCCAGGGTTGATGGTGGTCAATCTAGGATTTTTTGTGATCAAACTAGAATTTATTATGGTCCATCTAGGACTGATTGCGGTCGATTTGGGATTGATTGTTGCAAAATCTGGGTTATATTAAATAAATAGGCTCATTCTAGGATATATTGGGCTCATTTTAGGATATATTGGGCTTATTCAAGGATATATTGGGCCCATTCTATGATACATTGGGCTCATTCTAGGATATATTGGGCTCATTCTAGGATATATTGGGCTCATTCTAGTATATATTGGGCTCATTCTAGTATATATTGGGCTCATTCTAGGATATATTTGGCTCATTCTAGGATATATTTGGCTCATTCTAGGATATATTGGGTTCTTTATAGGATATATTGGGCTCTTTATAGGATTTGTTGTGGTCATTCTTGGATCCATTATGGTCAATCTAGGGTTTAATCTGTCCTATTTTGGACGTATTTTAGGCAATATTCATTGTTCTGTTTATTCCTATGATTCTTCATCAATTTTTGTTTTATGGTCAATCTTAGTTACATGTTTTTTGGTCAACCGTAACTATCACTTCAAATATTCTTAGAATATTTTGTTATCCATTTGCTATCCAACTATGGGCTTCATATACCATGTGTAAATTATACATTTAAATTGAAATATAAATAAACTAATAATATTTTATCACTAACCCATTTACAGGTATGAAGGAAATATACACATTTCAAATTTAGGTTTTTTGCACCACTGTTGCAATCCATGTCGTATTTTCTGTGAAGTTTTTATCCATAAATGTTTTCGTTTATCATTGCTATACGATTGCTTGTCGATTTAATTATTCATACGTTTGTGAATGTTTTTCGTGTCGACAACTCATAAATGCCTACAACTTTCATCTGGTATTAATATCGCGATTTTACGATAAAATCTGTGACAGGAACACCTTTTTATGTATTATAGATATATAAGGCCTTGTGAAACAATGGTTAAAACTAGAATAAAGAATTCAGTAATAAATAAAAATTGTATAAAAGAATAGCTAACAAATATAATTGCGAAATCCTTTTAAATATTTTTTGCTTGATAGACACACTATTGAAATTTATAATTTATATATGTAAAAGGGCAACTGAATTTTTTTTTTGTGTGATGTAAATAAATTAAAAGTTTATTATTCGATGTGGGCTTTGATCAGGGAATTCTAAGAAAAGTTTTGTTACTTTTCTGGCTTTTATGCATATTTGAGTATTTCGATTGACAGTTCTATTTTTAGATTAAATTCCATTTTCAAAGTTGATAATAAAATGCTTGAATTTATTAAAAAATACTGTAATTTACGTTAAACATTTTGTGTTAAATTTATCTAAATATACTACAAGTATACTGAAATTGTGGAAAATACATTATAAAACTTGACAATGAATTTCCAAACTTTTTTTTCTCATTTAGAAAAATAAAAACACAACTGGGAACGTGTCTTAAAAATTTGAAACCATCTCTGAAAAAACTGCTATATCTAAAATCAATATCTTAGCAATTCCTGAAATGTTTGAAGGTACTTTTTATAGTGAAAAAAAAAAATGCTGCTGATACTAAGTTTTATCGGCTTATATAGAATATAAACTATATTATAATATAATAATTAAATTTAAATAAATTAAATCCTTTTTTAGATAAAGGATTTAAAAATGCCACTTTTTATTTTAAATTAAACTAAAAGCCTCTCTCGTAATTATCATGTTCTATTCACAACTCTGTATATTTTACATCGTAAAAAACTTTCAGGCTGTTTTTTTATTGTTTGAACATACACTGTTAGCATTTTCATTTTGTTTGGTTCACAATAGCTCTTTTACTCGAACAGAATGTATTTGTGAAAATACGAAAATGCGATTTTCACGTTTTATTCGTCACAATGATCGACGATATTTTGAGAAAATGTGGAGAAGAAAAATTATAATGCAGAGCGTGTTCGAAATCGTTTTTCATACTATGTGATTTCCATAATTTTATATCGACACCTTTGTCAGAAAAGGATATGATATATAGCTTTGTATCTACCGGTATATCAAATATTTATACACATATATTTGTATATTAGTTCAATCTTATTAGAATAATTTCAACAAGTTTCTTACTAATAAATGTTATATCATAAACTTAAATATTATATTATGATGAAAAATGAGTGAAAAAACTAAATTTTATCTTAAAAATGGACATACTTATGTTCGGGTCCAAATTGAAACTGTATTTGAAATTATTTGCGATTCTGTTACATCTAGTTATCTAGATAATAATTGCGTACGTTTCTTTCATGATTGATTGTTAAACTGCAATAGATGCATCATCGAGAGAAATATCCCAAATTCGAAAACCAACTATCAAAATTTGTATAGAAAATTTGCCAGTTATTGCTTAAATATAGAAAAATATTTGATATTTTTTCAAATTTTATTTTATCTGTTCCTTTTTATTCCATAAGGGGCAAACACATAAAAAAATTTTATTTAGTCTCATTCATTACATTACATTACATTAATAAGGAATTGAAAGCTGCATTATTTACCCATCAGATTTAGTAGGATTTTATGAAGATTTTAATAAAAATAGTACGGATGATTATAAATGCAATTTTATTCAACTCTACATTCTAAAACCAAATATTTTTAATAAATTAAATCATTTAAGTAAATACAGTATACTTTTTATCTTTAAAAAATGATATAGTACAATAGAAACATTTTAAATTTTTTGCATGTCTTTGTTTTAGAGGCGTTTGAACATTTTGGCATACCGCAAAAAAATGGATGTGTGTATGTGTGTGTGTGTATGTATGTGTGTGTGTATGTGTGGAGACAATTTTTCGTCGATGATTTCGGGCGTACGGATTAACCGATTTGAATGGTTAAAAAAAACATTCGATTCCTATTGATGAGGAGACGTGCTGATTAGTTTTTGACAAAAGCAGGTACAGTTGCTTTGGAGATATGGAGCAAAAAGTGCTAAAAATGTCAGTTTTTAAGAGAATGGATCAACCGATTTGAATGATCCAAAAAACATTCAATTTGTAATGATTGGGAGAAGAGGTGATTAGTTTTTAGCAAAAGCAGGTCAAGCCATTTCGAAAATACAGAGCTAAATGTACAAAAAAGTGCAGTTTTTGTAAGAACTAAGCATCCGATTTGAATGATTCAAAAGACTTCCTGCTTGTGTTGACAAAACTATTGCTTTTGGAATAAAAATTTCTCATTTCAAAATTACCTTTTTTTCTATTTTTTTTATTTTTAATTTTTTTTCCAATTTTTTTTTATTTCCAAATTTTTTTTCCAAATTTTTTAGTATATCGAAAATAATTCAGATTTTATTTCTGGCTAAAGTTTTAAAGCTCACTTATATACATTATATAATTCTTAGAAATATTAGACGATATTACAGTATTTATCTTATTTGAAATCATTTAATATTTTTCGAACATTTAAATGCTGCCAAAAACAGTAAGTTTACTTAAACTATTGATTTTAAATAATAAAAGTACACAAAATTTATGTTACCAAGTATTTTTCTAGTACCTCCAAGCCTGTCTATTTTTTCCGAAAACGTGACTACTTCCCATAACCTCTCAATGATCCTAAATTATCGCGATCTTTGCGATCTTTACTACTTGAATAGACGTGCACGTACTTTTTTAAGAGTTTCCCATGTCATATATATTTCTATTTGTAGACCTCGACGCTTTTTGCTCGTTTTCCATCGCGGAAAAAGTTCACATTATTTATTTCGCGAGTTTTTCCGGAGTCAATAGAACAAAAGTTACATCGCTCGCCGGAAAATGTATACGTTCGAATGCGTAATATATATATTTGGGAGGTTGAAAAAATGAAAAAGCGTTCGTTTGTTGATTTATTCATATGTTTGCATGCGAGTTTTTCTATGTATAAATTTGTGAAATATTTAGACGTGTATTTGCATTTATGAAGTTTTGAATTGCTTCTCTTGATGAGAGATATTTTCAGTGATATATCGCATACAAAAGCTTATAGGTTTTTTAATAGCTTACTATTTTGAGCACATTTGTACCATTATTTAATGAGAATAGTTTTTATACTATTTCAATACAGTCAATTATTCTGTTAATGAGGTCCGCATAAGGAACATTTTAATAAATTGTACGTATTATATAAAATTGCTCTTTCTTTTTTAAATCCCTTTTATAAAATTGGTCTTTCTTTTTTAAATCCCTTTTATAAAATTGGTCTTCCTTTTTTAACTCTCTTTTATAATATTGGTCTTCCTTTTTTTAACTCTCTTTTATGAAATTGGTCTTCCTTTTTCAAATCCCTTTTATGAAATTGGTCTTCTTTTTTAAATCCCTTTTATAAAATTGGTCTTTCTTTTTTAAATCCCTTTTATAAAATTGGTTTTCCTTTGATTTAAATCCAACGTTTTACTCATTTTACTATTTATGCTCATATTTGTATTTTTTTAAAATTATTTAGTGTAATGTAAAATTTATCAATAATTAATATTCTAATACTGTTTAACAAATTCAATTTTAAGTGTCCGCATAAGGATAAAAGTATATTAGTAAATATTAATCTAAATTGTGTTGAGTTTTGGTATGATTTGAAAAGTTGAAGTTAGTCCTAATTATAATTATAAGATAATCCTAATAAAATTTAAAATTATATTTATTATAATAAATTAGTACTAAGATAATTCCTTTATTTTACTAATATTTATATGATATAGATATGGTAAATTTATACTATTATAACTTAGATTATAATATATGAGTGAAATTAATATTTTTTTTGTGAATTTATACTTATTTTTTATAAATAGGAGTAATAGTAAAATTAATTTTGAAAATAGTAAATTCTTTGAATTAGTCAAAAAGCACACGTAGAATATTTGCATTTTTTAAACATTTTTGAATAACTTATAATATTTATTAATTTATTTTTAATCTTTTAGTTTAATTGTTTTTCAAAAACCTTTTTGTAAATTTTCTACTTTTTAATATCAAACTATAATAATTAGTAGCATATAACAATTTATACTTGCAAAATTTAAGTACTCACATTAATATTTTATTAGCAAATTTTTTAATTAATTCAATGTTGATTATTTTTATAGTTTAATATAATTTCTATATTTGAAAAAAAAATTGCACCAGTTGA
The DNA here is from genome assembly GCF_003426905.1 of Ctenocephalides felis. NCBI lineage: Eukaryota > Metazoa > Arthropoda > Insecta > Siphonaptera > Pulicidae > Ctenocephalides > Ctenocephalides felis. Next base: position 21,659,425 of record NW_020536999.1, read on the forward strand.
AAAATAGGAGTCGCTAGGACAAAAATCTGATTTCATGACTCATCAAGTTGACCTTGGATAGAGGTTTTAGATGCCGACAATTCGTAGGCACGGCATTAGTAAGAACAAGTTGTAACGAATAACTCATAATGCTATTTTAGATTTCCATATTTTAATTATTTTAAATTATAGTACACACTGATGATTAGACAAACGTAGTCTCGAAACGTTTGTGAAATTAATATTATTTAATAAATTAGTGCAAAAAAGAGTGCTGTTTGTTCATATTTCTAAATTAGTATTTGTATCTGTAAATGTATATGTATATATATATATATATATATATATATATATATATATATATAATACAAATTTGTATATTCATCGTAATATCCACTTTGTACACACCCAAGTATGTAGATTTCATTTATTTTCGTATCTAATCAAAAAGCAAAATACGTAAGAAAAAATAATTTTGACTTTCTTAATACTCACCCTCGGTATATAAGGCAGCACATCCTTGAGTGTTGATCTGTAGAAATGAGTTTTTTGTGTGGGATCCTTCATGTTGATTACGTCTAAGAATTGCAAAGCGTGCACGGCCGGATCACTGTGGGATAAAATATACACAGGTGGATTATTCTGAATTAGAAAGTCGTCAAATAATTTATTTATAGGTGAAATAACGTTTTTCGTAGGCGAGGATTCAAAATTTCTCTCACTTATGACGTAGGTGTAAAAAATGATATAGTTGCCCAGTACCATCATTTTTTTTTTTTCAAAATTCAAGTGTACTATGTGCTTGTAAATACATGCCAAATTTACCATGATATTTCAAAATATAATAAATTTTTTAAGGATATATATCTTTCTCTTGATGGTTCTTTGTGATATTCAAAGTTACCCCCCCCCCCCCCTTCTTCTCCAAGCATCGCGTGTATTTTTAGTTACGAGACAAAATTGTAAAATGTCTGATTTTTTTGAAAATGTTCGGATTTGTTTAAAAAATCAGGTGATATATAAATAAATGCAATATCTAACTATATTCTCCCTTCATCACATGATATTTTTTATCAACACACAGTTTATTGTTCAATGTTGCTTTTTATTCAAAGACTCACTAATAAATATAATGACCAATGATAATTAAACGTCATTTCTTCAAAGATTTCGCTATATTTTCTCTATCAAATAAATTTTGTAACGTCGTTTATTTAAAAAAAACACCGATATTCGAATATTATCGCTTAACTCCAAACCGTATTTTTGTCGTATTGTGTATGAAATAGTTACTAACACAAGTTATTTTGTATAAAATAGTTACTAAATATATGAGACCACAAAAAACGATAAACGAATGTGGTTTTTCCTTAGAGAGCTCGTCATATTTTGGTTGTTTGTATCTTCATATATCTATAATAACTTTTATTTTATCATATAGTAATTTTTCACCTGTTCTGAAATAAACAAGTATAACAAGAAGGAAAATAATGACTTCAAAAATATAAAATATTTTAATGATTGTTAGAGTCTTTGAAAATCTGCCCTTAATTCTACCATATCTTAGTATGTACATTTATCGTTTTTTATAAAAAATTTCCATTATTTTTAATATCATATATTTGTTAATTCCAGAATAATATAATTCATTATGTAATTTAAATGATTGTCTTTGATAAATTCGATAGGCATGCAATTTGTTGTTATATTTTTGAATTTCCTTATAATAGACACCTAATTTTTATAACTTGATTATTTTAATGTAACATAAATTTCTTTTCAATCTTGCCCTGGCACCGTAGTTCTCTGACAAGCGAATTTGGATGATCTTCAAGACAACTTTTGTAATTGTTTTAATGTGTTTGTATTTCATTGTTTATTATGTTAATATATTCAATATTAACCAATGCGATACACACCTTAGAGCATTCAATTTTTTTTTAAATAATTTATTTTGTCACCTGTCAATTTTTATCATGTTTGATTTAGAAGCTGATCCTTATTTATTTTATGTTCATAAAAAAGCCGTATTTTTATCAAATTACGAAGAAACGATGCGACCAATGATTGCCAAAAATTAGTCATTTCCAAAATAATTGCAGATTAAATAGTGATTCCAAAATGTTATCTTTTATCATATTGTTAAGTGATATCTTTCATCACTATGTAAAATTTTTCCAAATAGGTTCAGAATAGTTCACCAAAACACGAACAAAAACTTTTTTTTTAACACTTGCATTTATTCTATCGAGAGACATTATCAAATTTTTGGTAAGTACTACCAATCTCTAAATCGAATCCAGTGATTGGTCGTCAGAGTATGATGGCTATGAACAAAAAAATTGGCACAATCATTTTTTTTATTTAATGCGTAATATTTTTGGCATTATTATGTATCTATATCGGTGTGTATGTGTAACTATGTATATATATATAAGATCATTATTGGATTCTCTCACAAGCGAGATACCTCGTAGTAAATGTAAATGAGAGTCAAGCAAGTGCTTTGGCAAGTTTCAGGAAGCTGAATTGTTGAAGTAACTTCGTTAAGACAATGCACGAGACCACTTTATACACTAAAGCACTTACAGTATTTGATACTTAGCGGACAAGAAGGTTTTACATAAACTATTGCACACTGCAAGTTTTCAAAATATCAAAACTTGAGAGATAGTTTTTTTGTTAAGAACAACGAAATATTTAATAAGCTTTTATGATATTGCATGAGATATGAAATGCCTGATACCAGGTGGTCCGTAACGTCGTTCATCTATTATCTTGATATACTAAATATATTATATTGAATTGACAAGACAGCTGATAAATTCAAGTTGGCTATTTAGGGAGTTTGGATCTATATTTTTTAGCAAAAATATATATTGATACTGCCTTATATCAGGTTGTCCATAACATCTTTTTATTCTCACCTAGATATATTGAATATAACATTTTAAAATGTCAAAAGAGCTTTATATGGTCTATTTAGGAGTCTGGATTTGTTGATGTTATTGCTTGAAAATATATTAGATCTATATTTTCCAGCAAAAATGGATATTGTTACTGCCTGATATCAGGTTGTTCATAGCGGATTTGTGTTATTTAGATATATTGGATATATTATCATAAACTGTCGAAGCAGCTGATAACTTCAAATGGGCTATTTAGAAGTTTGGTTTTGTTGCTAATTTCACTAAAAAATATTTTGGATCTATTTTTTCAGTGGAAATGGATCTCAACTATCTGATATCAGGTTGTCCGTAACGTATATTTATTCTCATGTTGATAAATTGGATATCGGATAAAAGTGTCAATTGTCGAAGAAGCTGGTAACTCTATGTGGACTATTAAGGAGTAATAAGGATTTAATGATATTGTCACTTGGAAATATTTTGCATGTAAATCGCTGCTGTCTGATACCAGATCGTCCGTAACTTCTAGCTATTGTCTCGATATGTTAAATATATTAGATTTTAACTACTTTAAGTGGGCTATTTAGAAGGCTGATTTTGTTGCTATGATCACTTAAAAATATTCCGGATTCATATTTTTCAGCAAAAATGAATTTTTCTACTGCCTGAAATCAGGTTGCCTGTAATATCTATTTTTATTTTAATATATTCAATATATTATAATAAAATGTCGAAACAGCTAATAACTTCAAGAGGCCTATTTAGGAGTCTGAATTTTTTGCTATTATCCCTTAAAAACATTTTGAATATTAGGCAGTAGCAGTATCAGGTTGTACGTAACGTGTATCTATTCTCATATTAATATATTGAATATATTATAATAAATTGTCAAAACAGCTAATAACTTCAGAGGTACTAATTGGAAGTCAGGATTTTTTGCTATTATTACTTGAAAACATTTTGGATCTACATTTTCCAGCAAAAATGGATATTGCTACTGTCTGACATCATGTTGTCAGTAACGTCTGTCTATTCTCATCTTGATATATTGAATATTTTATCTCAAATTGTTGAAGCAGCTGATAACTTCAAGTGATTCTGATTTTTTTTCAGTGAAAATGAATATTGCCACTGCCTGAGATCAGGTCGCCCATAACTGATTCGTATTATTATTTTGACATCTTGGATGTGTAAAATATATTCATTGAATTGTGAAAACAGCTGATTTTTCTAAAGGTTCTATTTAGGAATATGGACTTGATGTCGAAAAATTTTATTTATTTATTGAATTTAAAAAATCTCATTTCATTTATAAATTTACAAATTATTAATAGCAATAACATTTTTATCTCTGAGATTATTATTATTACCAACGTATACCTTTTCGCAATAAAGACAACATGATATGATTATCATCTGTCGTTTTGTTTTGATAGAACGAATTTAGCGTTTTATTGTCCAATATGGTTTTATTATTTTACGAAAATAGAATTCCTTTAGGAGAATTTCATTGTCTGTACGTTTATCGTAACAGATTTCACGTGACTTTAGTACATAATTTAATCGAACATAAACTGCTTTTAGGTTGGAAATTCAGTTTGTACACTAGGGTAGACATAGATAACAGACAGAAGGCTGATGTAGGATAGAAATAATAAAATAGCTAATTTTATTTTATATATATATATATATATATATATATATATATAATAGCAATAAGAAATTAACAATGTGGCTTCACAAATGGCTTCGCCATTAATATTTATGTAATACTGTAAATTGATTGATGTATTCATGCCAAGATATGGCTATTTTCATTTGAAAATACTATCAAAATTTTTTCAAGGACAATTTTATTGCTGTTAGATGTAAGGCTGTCCGAGGCGGGTATCGAACTTGGAATCTATTCCTTATAGTCTATAGAAATGGATGTCATAAATTTGAAACTACTTGCTATAGTAATAATGACATCTAAAACTCTGTAAAAAATCTATATTTCTTTCTGAATTAAATTTTTATTAAGAGTTTGTTGTATTTATTATTTTATATGCTTTCTTATAATTATTATCACTGCTGCAATAGTTTTTATTACAATTTCACTTAATCAATATAAACAATTGTATTTATTTTCTCATTAGTCATCATAAGTCTGTAAAAATTTGTATATTAATTCCTTAAGATCGTTGTATATACTTTTATGAATAATTTAAAAAACCTAGTGTAAGTGGCATTTTGATTTAGGATAAGTTACATTATCTTCCCGATGTGTGTAATAATCGACTTTATGGACCCAAATTGAGATTTAACTATTTGGATAAAATATTTAAACTTTTTTTTCAAAAATCCACTTGATGCTTTTACAAAGAAATAATTAATGAAAAATGTCAAAAAAAAAATTAAATTTTGACTTATCACATCACTAAAACGACTATTGGACACGAATTTCGTTTCACCAAATTTTTTTAAATTTTTATTATTTATTTCAAAATTAAACCAATTGTCCTAGGACCATAATATTTTACTATATTTAGTAAGACCATAATATATCTATGACAAACAAATTCATTAAAATTGTCAAAAAAAAAAAAAAAATTTAATTAAAAATCAAGTTTTTGCTTGCACTAACAACTAATTAATTAAAAATGAAAATTAAATTTTGACTAATTACATCACATAAACGACTATAGGATACATTTTGAATAATCACATTTTTTCAAATTTCAATTTTTTTTTAATTACACCAATTGTCGTAAGGCCGTAATATTTTAGTATTTTTAGTATGATCTCTATCAAAAACAAATCCATTAATAACGCCACGGCTAATTTTATCAAAAACTAATCAGCGCGATTTTCCTCCAATATCTTGCGAACAGTGTTTGAATTTTTAAAATCGATTTAGGAGTGCAGGGTAAAACGTAAACAAAAAAAATAAATTTTTTTGCTAATTATGAAGAAACAGCTTCGCCTTCAGTAATGTCTTATAAATTAATTATGAGTCTTTTACATGTCTATTTTCCCCCAGCTCTCCGTCTATTTGTTATTCGCGGTTGTGGATGAACTAGGGTAGGTTCAGGAGTTTATTGGGTTTGGCAAGATTTCACATCTCATCCTTTCTCGTGGTGGTTAACGGGAGGTTTGAGGGCGGTTTGTGGGCGGTTTTCCGATGTTAATGTTATCGAATCGGACGGATTTAAAATGCTTTTGTGCTCGGGTTATTTGTACGTAATCGCCCGGGAAATTCTCATATGAAAGCGAAATACTTAACCTGTTGCTAAAGGTGTAGGCTGAAGGTATCGTGAAATACCTGAGGTGTTAGAGATTATATAGATAGATTTAAAGGTTGCGTCGAAATTAATAATGAAGGAATAAAGGAATGAGGGTTAATTCAATCACTTTCTATAAATACTTGTGCTCAAAATATTTTTTCTTTGTTTGAAATTCAGTTTTAAAAAAAATCATCAAATATGAAATGAATCTATATGATCATAGTTATAATGAATTATAACTATTATAATGTTAATTATAATATCAAAAATAATATACTTGTTAATAATATCTACTAATCTCTAAAAATATTTTTTTGCTAAATATTTCAGCTTTGTGTCACAAATTAGTTTTGTTTACTTTTTTGGTTTGCTAAGTAAAATGAAATCTTATACTCTAAATATAATGCTCATAATATTACAATATGCAAAATAATTACTACTCTATGTGATTGATATTTGAGAAATTGTTTAATGTTTGTAAGCAAAAATATTCAAACGCATTATTTTGCATTAACATTTCATTAATGACTAAATTTAAATCATTTTCGATTAAAGAAAAAAGATAGTTCCTATCAAGAAAATGTTATGTGTAGTAAATACAAAAATTCAACCTAAAATTCTAATAAGCAAAAGGAATGATTTATAAAGTTTGTGTTTCTTTCATCATATTTATTAAATCTATATTCTTTTAAATTTTTAAATATATCAGCTAATTTTAAACAAACTTTTGTGCAATACATAAACAATGTATAAGTTTTGGAAATATGCTAATTAAAATAAAAAACTAGTGGGGCGTATGGCATCGTGTCTTAAGGCAAATTGCTGAAACTTTCCGTACCAAAAATTATTATTTTTTTAAAAACGATTAACATTTTTGAAAAAAAATTACTTAAAAAAATAGATCTTTGAGAAACTATAAATTTGACAAAAATTGAAATTGAAATTGAAATTTTGAATTTTTTTTCGAATCAATCGTACTGCTTTAACTGCATAGAGACAAAATGTCAAAGCGCGTAAGCGCCGCGTCGCCGTCTAATGGATAAACATTGGTACGGAACCCATAGGAATGCAAAAAAAAATTATACTGACTGTTAAAATCTCTATAAAATATCTCATAATTTGATGTGCATATGTCTAATGATCATTTTTGACCGCCAAATAGAATTTTCTTTTTACTTTTTGCATTAGATCACATTTTTTTAATTATTAAAATTGGACGCTCCGTCTCTTAAAAACTGAGTTACCATTTTTGGCACTTTTTGCTCCGTATTTTCGGAACGGTTAGACCTGCCTTTGCCAAAAGCTAATCAGCACGTCTCCTTATCAATACGAATCGAATGTTTTTTTAATTATACAAATCGGTTGATCGGTGTTTCCGAAATCGTCGACGATAATTGGTGTCCGCACACAAACACACGCACACACACATACATCCATTTTTTCGAAGTATGCCAAAATACTCAAAAACCTTTGAAACGTGAAGATATATAAAAATTTTCATTTTCGATTTGTTTGCGTTTACTATAACTTGCCCTACGGGAAGCTAAATAGTCGAAATAACCCCACTTATAGAATATAGAGGACAAAAAAATCATTTTCACTTTTTCGTGCACTAACAAATAATTATTTAACAGTACTTGTTATAAATCATATGGTCCAAACATTTGTGAATTTGAGCCACATCATTTTTTTTCGTTATCTTGCACGTTTACTACGATATGAAGGGACCACTTTCCATTCATTACGTGAGCGAATTTTTAAGGATTTTTAGACCACCTCCCTTTGGTGATACATGGTGATATTCAAAATTACCTCCCCCTCCCCCTACAAACAGCACGTGTATTTTTAGTTACGTGAAAAACTGTAAAAATTTTATTTTTTTTTGAAAATGTTTAGATTTTTTTTTAAAAAAAAAATAGTTAAAAAAATAAATACATGTGATATCTTACTATAGCCCTCCCTCCCCCACGTGATATATTGTGATTTTTTGTCCAACCCCCCTCCTCCCTAAAAACCTCACATGATTAATGGATGCCTTCTTTATTGATAGTTTATACTATAAATTTTACCCCATAATGAACTACTAAAATACACCTCAAATTTACCTAACCAAATAATATATGTCTACAAAGCAGCAAAGTGAAGTAAAACAAAGTGTTATTAATTAACATGAAGCATTTTCAAAATACCTGAAATATTTGATGAGCGAAAGGAGCTGCGCCGTGGGCCTCGCCCTTGCGTCGCGGCTCACAAGCCTTGAGGCGGCCTCTTGTAGGGGTATAGGGATGCGGGGAAGCATGTTATGGACGGCATCGTCCAGCTGAAAAAAAAAAACATTTTGATATATAATTTTTATTTCATATCTTAATATAATCCTATAATTATATAAATCGTATGACTCTTAATTCAATCACGTGGCGAGCATAGCTCACTGGTAGCGTGTTAGATTCACACGACAGGGATCTTCGGATCAAATTTTGACTGACTTAAAATATAGGAAAAAAATATGTATAGTTATATTGAAATCAAATAAAAATTGTGTTGTTAAGTATAATAAAAAAATAAGAAAAATAGGAATAATAGAATTCGAATAGCTGAATTGTATTAGAAGTAAGAAGAGAAATATTGAACCGAGCTGAAATTAAAAAAAGAATGAAGAAAAAATGGAATGAAGCTAGAAGTTAAATAGAATTAAAAATTCGAAACAGAGCAAGAATTGAAGAAATTAAGAAGAATAATAAGAATATAGAACAGGATTGAAAATGATATAAAAATTAAAATGTAAATAAATAGAAATGTTGTAGGTGGCTAAATGCTCAGAGTAAGCGAGGCCAAATAAAAAAATAATAAAAAAAAATAGTTCTATCTCTATAAACTTAAATTGTTCCTACTACTCGATTCAAACGCCTAAGGCTTAAAGGGATATTCTAGTCCAAAAAATTTTAAGGAATGGATTATTTTTTGGATACTTTCAAAGTTTAACTAGTCAAAAATATGAATAAAAAAGATTTTTTTAGATATTAAATTATTTTCGGAGATATAGTTGTTCGACCACAATAATCCTTTTGATTTCTTCCTTAGCAAAACTTTAAATACTGTAGACTCAATGTTCATTAAAAAGTCAATTAATTATATTACTTACGAACAATCTATTACTTTGAAGAACCAGATATAATTTGCTGTTAAAATTGCTGTATCACACCTAATATAAGTTAATTGAAAAAGTGAGTAAGTTTAGTATACTATATATAGTAGCAGTATAGTAGTAGTAGAGTAGTATATAGAGTTTAGTATAGATAGTATTTATTTGGTAACTGATGTAAATGATTCAACTGATACGTACAGAATGATTAAATTTCTTATAACTAGCTAGCTTAGTACCTATACTAGGCTAGAAGAATTATTTTATTGAAGACAGGTAGAAAAAGATAGATGTATGAAATTTATGAGGTTCGAACAAATACGTTCATCTTAAAACATGTCATCCTCAAATTCCTAAACTATTTTTAGAAAATTCGAGAATATCGACAATCGCTATTTTGTTAACAAAAATCTTTACAGCAGTTTATACAATTGCAAAATTAATCTAGATTAATATCTATTTAACTAATTTTTGTTTCTTCAATTTAAATCATTTGGAGGGTTAAAATCTTGTGTAGCAATTTATTTGAGATCACATGCCTTATCAATACCTAGAATATGAACTTTATAACTATCTCTTAATTTTCACATTTTTGTAACCTTTTGTAATTACTTTCTATATATAATTTCTTGGTATAATTTCTATCTTTGATTCCCGAACTACAATTTCAGCATGTCTGTATTTCATACTTTTGTATTATTTATGCAATATTACCGTACATTTTGCCAGTAATTAAAAATCTGTATTCAAAAGCATAAACTACGTAAATAATATTTCATATTTATATTTCAATGCAAATAATTTTATGTCATGAATAAATCCATTGCAGTGTTTAAATAAACAAATGTAGTTGTCATGCACAAATAATAATTTTTAATATTTGCACTAACTTGGTTATTGAGATTTATTACGTTCATTTTATTGCAATAATATTGAATTGAATTTAAAAAATGGGAAATATGAATATTATGCAATAGTAAATATTAGACAATTACTAGAAAACTAGCAATAGGGCAATATTAATTAAAGGTTAAAATATAAAATCACATTCGAATAATATTTTGAGTTTAATACGAATATGCAAAAATCCAGAATATTGAGAATTAAACTAAGGAAATTATATATCTGATAATCCAGGACATTTAACAAATAATTGCGATATGAAAAAATTATTATTATGTGAATAAAATTTGAATAAACTTTGGAATTCTATATTCGATATAAAATCCAGCATTTAATTTGGAGAACTTAGACATAAAATAATTCTGTTTCCACCTAAAAGATTTGTAATAGTTTTTTATATGATAAAATGTTTAAAACTAATTTTCTAAATAAATGCTCGAAATACAATATTTATTTAAAGCGACTTTTAAAAATAAATTTTCTCTTCAGAGTTATTTAACCTTTATCGTTTACGAAACTGAAAGCCCGGATGAGTAATTTTATTAACGCGTTGTTAAAAGGACTTGAAATTGGGTTGTTTGTACAGAATAAATTTGTATAATTGTAGAAAAAGGGGAAAAGTCTATTTATTTAAGAGTACATTTGATAACGCAAAATATTTAACATTTTTGTAATGATAAATAAAATTTACACACATTTCTGATAATCAGGCGAAATAAAGTATTAGTATACAATTTTCCAGACTAAGTAACTATGACTAATAGATTCAATAAGTAATTAGTTTTTATATAATATTGTGCTATTAATAAATTTTCCATTAAAATCGTTATTATATTTTCTTCACAAGATTTCCTATATGCTTGTAAAAACAAAACAAATGAAAATTCTCGAAGCTCGTTGTGGTTTCTCCTTGGCATGAAGTAAAAACGAACGAACGGTTAAAGGAAAATCCTGGAAAATTAAACCGCTATTCTCACTTTGGGAAAATCTCGTAACTGGATTAATGATTTTTTTATATTGGTGTATGTTTTTGTAATCCGACATCGTTTGGTGAAGTCTTAACGTGTCCGCTTGAGGTTTTTCGAATAATTACTTGTTTTACATTTTGATATATTCAAATTTGAATAGATACCTGAAAGTAATAAACACTGAAAGTGTTTATACAAAATATTTTTGTATATTTGTTACATACTTTTTATTATTATACGCCTTCGTTATTACGTATAATCGATATTTTCTTGTTAACAAGAAATGCCATAATTATGTTATTCTTTAATTCGTTTTTGAAGTTCTGCTTAATTTGTCGTAGAGTTATACATTTTGTCATAGTTCTATATGTATTGCATGTGTTGTTTTACAATTGTGTATATATTTTATATCAATAGGTGTCATACATTCATTTTTTTATACCTCGATTTTAATTTTTAATTTTTTATATTTATATTTTCATCGTTTTTCTTTCTCTATTTTTATTTATTTACTTCATTATTTTTATCAAATTGTCTTTTTTCTTTTAGCGTTCATTTTTATAATTTATTTGCATTATTTGCAATTTTTTCTTTTAACTCATTTTTCTATATATAAATTTACTCAGCTTCCTTCTTAAGAGTTTTTCATCTTCTCTTTTTCAGTTTTTTTTTTATTTTGTTTTACTTGCACTCTCTTATTCTGAAGTATTTTATCAAATTTTTAATATGCTAGTTTATTCTTTAAATTTTTGTGTTTTTTGATTTGCTTTTTTGAATTTATTGCTTTCTTAATTTTTACTTATTTTTTTTAATTATTATTTTCACTTATTTAAATAATTAAATTTTTCATTCTTTCTTATTTTTTATAATTTTTAGTTATAACATTTGTTAGTTTTTATTAATTTTTTTATAATCATAGTTTATCAAATTATTTTTTCATAAATTTTACATTACTTTCATTTTTCATTATTTTTACTTATTGTCATTATTTTTACGTATTTTCATTTTTTACTTGCAAATTTTTATTTTCATCTTCCATTACAGATTTTCATTTTCATCTTTTCTTACAGATTTTCATTTTCATCTTTTCTTACAGATTTTCATTTTTATTCAAGAATGCTAATTTTTGCTCACATACATTCCGTAAACTTTTATTTTTCATGTTCCCTTATATTTTTCGATTTTTCGATCAATCATCGAAATAAATTTTGATCAATTATTTGATTATATTTTTCAGTTTTGCTTAAATTTTTTCATTTTTGCTTAAATTTTTTAATTTCACCTATATTCTTTCATTTTTGCGTAAGATATTTTTATTTTCGCTCATATTCTTTCATTTTCGCTTACATCTTCCGCTTATATATTCTTTCATACTTGCTTATATTTCTTACATTTAGGTACTTTTTATATTTGTAACTTCAATACCCCTTTCTCTCCTTTATAATTTAGTATTTTACATATTTTATATATTTTCTTAAAATATTTAAGTATTATATCTAAATATTCATAAATTCATCTTATTTTTCACATTGATAAGTTTTAATATTTATAATTTATTTTATAATTATATAATTTTCAATATTTTGTTTTTTTTTTGTATTTTCCCAAAATTCTGAAAATTTAATTACCTGAATATTCATAAATTCGTCTTATTTTTTTCCATTTTGAATTGTCATTTTTAATATTTTGTTTTTTTTTTTGGTATTTTCCCCACAATTTTACCTAATTCAACACGATTTTTGTTATTTGCGTATATGTATACAATTATGTTTTTTTGAAATAATAAGTATATTCTATATTATCCTTTAAAATTAAAAAAAAATTATTATTTGTGTTTGCATTTTTTTAACGACCTGTGGGGTTAGTTACAGTAATCGCAAAAAATCGAAAAATAAAATATTTATATATCTCGACGTTTTAAAGTTTCTAAACATACCTGCCTTCTTTTGGCATACTTTAAAAAAAATTGATATAATGGTATTTGTGTGTGTATGTATTTGCGGATACAATTTTGTCCACGATTTCGAGAACACGGATCAACTGATTTAAATGATTCAAAAAAACATGCAATTTCTATTGATAAGAAGTCGTGCTTATTAGTTTTTGGCAAAGGCGGGTTCACTCATTTCAAAGATATAGGGCACAAAGTGCCAAAAATTTTATTTTCCTTTTGCAATGCCATGTACTTTAGTAGTGTAAGGTCTAATGTACCACTAATTTCGAATATAGTTAGTTACATGTGTTGATGTAAATAACATATGGATGGAATAACAAAAGGATATGTGTGAGTAGATTATATATTATGAGAGACAAATATTGACTGAACAGTGATGAATATTCTAGAGAGTGCAATTAGAGACAATAAACGAGTAATTGACAGACGAAAGTATTTACTGCTATAATTGAGCATACATTTTACATTATTTTTTATACATATCTGTCTACTCGTTGATACTATATAATCTTAATATATATAAGCAATATTGATTGTGTATTATATACAATATGTTTGTATTCATGTACTAAAAAAGGAAAAATAAACTTTCTCCAAAATAATACAACTTTTCTATATATTTTGTTACCTCCCCTTAAGAGAGAGGAGTCACATAAACAATATGCTTCTAAAGGAGTAGTTAGATATGAAGTGTGTTAATAAAGACAACAAAGTCCATCCAAAACATTGACTATCTCCAAAAAATTATTGCATTTTTTACAAAACCAGAATATGGTTCTGTAAATTAAACATCGTTAAATCTCGTCATCGCATTGTAGTGTGTTTTCCTCACATCGTAGTGGCACTAAATTCGCAATCTCTATTCGAATGGAAGTAGAGCGACATTTCCCGTTTCCGGACAGGTCGGATCCGGTAGACGTCGCCTTGCAACATCCGATTGCGGCGCAGACGGCGAGATAAATGGCGCTCTTCCACGATATTAATATAATATGAAACTTAAGATGAGTTTTAGTTGAGCTCTTTTGTTTGCAAATTGATAATAATATTTTATACGTAACGCTATTTACAAGATCTATGGGTATGGGTACACTATTTTAATAAAATTCTGAACGCTCGAGGCGCGTAAGATGATGTTCGGTGGTAGTAAATTCTGCAACATCATAGTATTTAAAATCTGTCGTCTGGATTTCATATTTCATTTATTTATTAACTTCCGGAAGGAGAAGTTTTTATCAGAAAATCCGATTCGCTGATTTTATGTTTTCTCGACGTTTCGAGCCATTCTGAATCGAATGACTAAATTTGGTAAAACTATGTGTGTGTGTGTAAACACATTTTTTGCCGTAAATCGAAGTTTTCTTGAAATTTGCGACGATCGGCCGAGTCGTTTCCTTGTCATTTGAAAAAAGTGTTAAACTTTTCGACCACATTTAAGCTCATACTATCTGATCGATTTTAAAAAATAAAAAACTGTTCGAAAGACATTGGTTGGAAATGATACTGATTAGTTTTACTCTACCGATTTCTTGTTATTAACTGTTGAAAAAAAAATTAAGCCGATTTTTGTGGAACTTTTTTTGGCGATATATATCATGGTCTTATAGAACTTACTGAAATATTACGGTCTTACAAGGAGTTTAATTTTAAAATTTTATCAAATTTTAAGGAAATGAGTAGTTTATTTGACGTTTGTTAAAATTAAATTTAGACAATTTACTTGGTATAACGATAGAGTACTTTGTTAATGAACATACGAAACCATTAAAATCTTACGGAAACTGGTTCAATTATAAAAATTATTGATTTTTGAAAATTTGCTTTTAGAAAATACTCCGAGTTAACGTGTTCCTTCGTTTTCAATTATGTGTAATAAATCCACTCGGAATACTTTTAATCACTCATAAATCAATTTATTTTTTATTGATTAAGTCGATTCTTTACACATATCGGGAAGTTCTTGTAACTTGCCTCAAGGCAAAATACCAACACCAACTAGTTATTTAGGTTAGCGCTTTTTTGGTCTAGATGGTTTCAATTGAATTTTCAGGTCGGCTGAAGTAACCTAAATACCTTTTGTTGATGGATAGTAGACATGTTAGTTATTCATCAATGTACAAGAGGTTTTTTATCCTTTGCGTAAATTTTGTATGCTGTTCATTGAAAGGTGAATAACCAAATCAATATTTCTATTATATTTTGCATTTTTATTTCTTCAAAGGTAAAAAGCATCAGCTCACGAAAAGCCATAGTGACCACAATGAGCTATGGCGACCAAGCTTTAAAGAAAAGTCAAAAGCGTTAAAATTAGTTTACCAAATTTTGTTTTGGTGAAAGATGAAAAACTCTGGTCATCCAGTTGATTTAAAAAAAATGTCTATTTTGAACTGTTACGACTAATCAAATGATCAATTCTGATGTCTACATTAAACAACCAACTGTATTAAATAATGCAATTGAAAGGAGCGACCTAGGTTGACAAATCGAAATGGTGATTTATTCTATTATTGACACCACATATTTTTGGCCACTCTGCAGAAATTACTGGAGCTTGGTTTGGGGATGTTTTGCTATATTCACCTTATAGTTCTAACCTTGCACCTTCTGATTAGGTTTTATTTCGATCCTTAAAAAACTCTTCGAACGGTAAATCGTTCAATGGTGATGATCAAATTGTGTGAGTCAAATTATACCCGAGTTTTTTGCAAATAAATACAAGAAATTGCATAAAAGTGAGATAATGATGCTGATTGATATTATGTATCTGTATTTTTCATTAATATATTCATATAATGTTACTTACCACTTCTAATTGTTTTAAATAAGCAGAATTTGAATTATTTGCTTGGATGAGAGATCTTCCAGAGTTGAAAATCGCACATATTACCATTCCTAAGGAGTACATGTCACTTAATATACTGCACGTTTGTTCTGTTTGCATTTCTGGAGCTGAAATAAAAAAACAATATTAAATTTAATAAATAAATCAATCAGTGGATATTTTGTTATCTATATCATTTATAAAAAAAATTGGTATCATTTTTTTTATTAAATACTAAAATGTTGATTGAAGAACTTGCTGATTTTTTGTCTAAAAAATAGAACTAAAATTTATTTTTTTTAGGATTTTTAGTCATTTACAAAATTGGTTTTTAATAGTGAATTTGTGAAAAATGTGAAAGTAAAATGTCATGTTATTACGAGATTTTATACCTTGATATTTTGTTAAAATTTACAGCTAATACTGAGTTATATAGGTATAAACACGTGTTCAAGCACGTACTACAAAATTTATTATCTTTTTAGGTATATTTTTTATAAATTATAAAAATTATAACTCGTTAAATTTTTATCTCGTACATTTGTCTTTTCTACATAAATTTATTCGAGAAAAGCTGTTGAAATTCAAATTGCGAATTAAATATTCCAAGACATGACTCTTGTCGAATGGATTATATTACTCATATAACAGAAGAGCATTCAGAACATTCTGAACATTCAGAATTATTAAATAAAGATTCACGTTTGACACATAACACATTTGCATGCTATATAGGGCAAAAGTAATCGAATTTTGTGTAATTTGATTTATATTTGTATGAGAAATTTATTACACACTTGTATAAAATACATACATACTCATAAGCATAAATATTCATATTCTTCCTACTTTTTAATTACATTTTGTAATTAAAATAAAAATGTGAATTAAATCTGAATTCGCAACTTATTACATTCTTATTTCCCTGATAACTTTGCCGGTAATTATAAATTTTCTTTTACGACTCACTTTTCACAATTTTCAGAAATTCATGACTAAGAAATGGCTAATTAAGGAAAAGAGAAATTTATTACGAGCATTAAATGAGGATTGCTTAAATTATTAATGAATGCTCTCTTGTACACACGGTTTTATGTAGATTTAGTTGGTTTACACAAATTTATCTTCAGAGTTAACTGATTTAATAATTATTTATTAATTAGTTTATAATAAAACTTTACAATAAACATTTTTCAAAATTTTTAATTTAAATGCTACGCCACAGAATTTGCTAATACACTTTTATGTAAAATCTATTTATTTTTAAATGAGTGAAATTTAAAAAAAATATTTCTTCCTATTAAGATTTTATAGTCATCTAAATTTAGACTTATTTTCAACTGCCATTTAGATTTATATATATCTCCACAAGACATTTGAAAGGAAAATGTGCTTTTGATAATTTCCACAAAGTATTCATCTTATATAATCTTCTTGAAATAGTTAGAATCATAAATGTCGTAATTGCTCTCCAGAATAATCTATTATTTACTTTGTCTCTAAATGAAATTCATTAGAAGAAACTTCAATGTGAATTCGCAGTTGCTGTGTTATTTTAGGAAAATATGAATATTTTGCTATTGCATGGGAAATTATATTCATTTCAGCATTTTCTTCTAAGGTAATCTTTTGATAATAATATTTTTTTACAAAATAAATTTCTACCAAAATATAGGGTTAATTATAGAATTCTTTCAAAAATCGAAAATTAAAATTTTTGCAAACTCTACGTTTCAAAGGTTTCTGAAGATTTTTGCATACCTTAGAAAAAGTACATTTATGTATGTATGTATGTATATATGCATGTATGTGTATGCTTGTGCGGATACAATTTTGTATCCACGATTTTGGGAGCACGGATCAACCGATTAGAATTATTCAAAAAAACATTCGATTCCTATTGATACGTAGACGTGCTGATTACAAAGCCATATGCCACTAGTTTAATTTTCTAAGTTTGCAAAATTTAATTATTCTATTTCAAGCGCCGTTCCGCATAATTATAATTCACAGAAAAATATTTGGAATATTTATATTTTATTTACAACATAGATCCTGTTTTTCAATAAAATTATATCCGTACATTTTTGTATTATCAGAATACCTGTGCACACAATTTCTAAAAATAACACAAATCGTATACTTTCTCCTTGTGAAAAAGGGCAAATAAGCAAAATATATTTTTTTCCGATTACGAATTTTGCGAGGCGTAAATTTTATTCGAATAATTGGAAAAGTATTACAGTCCCTTGAGGGCCTGTTTACAACAACTTGGGAGTTGCTTAATAAATGAACATCTTCTTTGTATATTGTGAAAAATGTAATTCTTTGAAATACTTTCTTAAAAGAAAACTGTGTTTGGAAAAAATCTTCAAAACTAATGTTTTATCTTAGCTTAATAATTAATGTAATTAAGAGTTCTGGCAGTATGCTCTGATATTAAGAGTTCCAGATAGTTCTCTCAAAACTCCTGCAAATGTTTTAATGATTTCAAATCTATGACATGCTATATAGGGCAAAAGTAATCGAATTTTGTGCAATTTGATCTATATTTGCATGAAAAATTTATTACATACTTGTATAAAGAACATACATACTCATAAGCATTTTATAAACACCTATACATCAAGTTTAATTCAGACGGTGTTCGGACGTCTTTTCGTTTTATTAGATTGGCCATGAAGGTGACAAACATCAGGGCATTAAGCTTTACGCGGAATGTTTGCTACCCCTGGTAGAGGGGGTAGCGGAGTGTTTTAATTGAACTAGATGTTCACTTCTAAAAGTAAAGTCCGCTTAACAACGTGTATAATAAATAATGAATGATAAATATACCTTCTTTTGTTATAACTTAGTGACAAATCAGTGATTATAATAAGAACTGCAACAAATACATAATATACAGCTAATCAGTGTTTAATACAGTCCAGAGTTACAAGGGTTAAATTATAACCCAACAACCTGAATTATCGAAGGAGAGTTTTAATAAATTCTATAACTACGTAACATAAAGAACAGACGTGAAACTTAATTTGTGCATAAAATTTTATTAAAAATGAATAAATATGAATGTATGATATTATATACATTTATATTTTCATAGGTACGAAGAGATAAATTATCACAATTAATGTTAAAAAAAAAGATTTAAATATCATAGCATAGATATTTTATTTTTGAGCGACATTGAGATTAACAAATATAAAATACTATAATTATTAATTCAGAATTCGCTAATTTTTAATCCGATTAAATATGATAGCATTGATAAAATAAGTTGATTAAATGAAATTGATAAAGCAAATAGTATATTAAAAATTCAACTTTCACAATTATTTGAACTAATGTGCAAGTTAAGTTAGCATAAGCTTTTCATATCGCTTTCCAATTAATTTTGCGTGTCTGTTCCGAAATTGCCAGTTAATTCGCGAGAATGGCAAAGTAGGAATTTCTACGGCGCCTAATTAGAAGATAATGCTCTTATAGATAAAATTTATGTTGCAATCCTATGGAGAATATGGCCAGAACTTGTGTCTGCCAACTTGTTAATCGCACCCGGGAAATAACTATTTTCAAAACCTAAGTAATTGCCTTGGGAAAGCACACTTATACCGAAAAGCTCAAATTAAATGAGCTTTTGCTATTGCGATGGAGAGTTTTTAATTAATTAGAAACGTTTGATCTCATTGTAATGCTGTAAGTTTTGATCAGTGGGATATATTTTTATAGTAGACGTTCAGAGATAGTAGAAATAAAAATCTATTATTGATTCGTAATAGTATTTTCTTTATTGACTTTTAACGTTAATGACTTGTTATTTACATAAACGTTTTTTGATTACTATTTTTAATATTTTTGGTTACTGTTTTTATATTCAATAAGCTACTTATTGTTTTTCATTAGTACGATTTGATTTTTTTAATCAAATACTAAATCAATTATCAGATTTTATTGCGTTGTTTTCTAATTTTTAGTAGTTGAATTGTTAGTAAATTCATAAGTAGAATATAATATTTAATCCATTTTGGTATTCAATTAATTAAAAATGTTCGATCTCATTGTAAATGGAAAGGAAAATTTTTTATTGTATACCATGAAAGGCAGTAAAAATATAATCCAATATTAATTCGTGATAGTATTTACTTTATTGATTTATTATATTAATAAAGTTACAGTTTCTTCATAAGCGTTCTCAATTAAAATTAATTGATATTTTTTATGATTAAAAAGGTTAAATAACTTATTCATTAGTACGATTTGATTTTTTGTTGAAACAGAACTTATTATTTATTTTTAAAGCGTTCTTTATTAATTTACTTAGTTAACCCTATATTAATTGATAGTATATTTTGAAATTGAATTTCAACAGTTTGAATAATTTTAAAAATTTTAGCAATTTGAAGTACTTTCAACCAGTTTCTGTATCAAGTTGTTTTAGTCTTGATAGGTTTTCTTGATTTCTTTAAAAATCTTTAGCCTTTTCTATTGAAGATATGATGATCATGAACTTTGAAATTAAAAAAAAACAATATTTATTATAAGAATATACTTACCAATATAATCTAATTGTGGTTGTGTCATTTTTGATAAACGTGACGTCCAAGCTTGACATGGAACTGGCTCTACTCCATCTGTTTCGTTAACTCGATCTGAAAAAATATTAAATAATTAATATATTAACAAAATACATAAATTAATTTACTAACTGAAATACAATCAAACTTCAACAAATATTAGACGCGTCTCAATTATATTTATTTAGACAAATATAAATGCAGTTAGAGTTTAGCCATCAAAATTTTGTATGTAAAATTTCTTTAGGCGCGACTAGGGTATAAATCTGTAAGAATGCAACGGAAAAGCGTTACGTTTGAGTCGTGTGCCAATGATTCATCATTTGCTCTCGATGATATCATTTCTACACGGGTCGATTGTGATTGGTCGTCGTGTCGCGTGAGAGTGTTCTTTGATTGTTTGCGTAAAAAAAATAAAAGAAATGAAAAATCTGTGCCGTGTAAGAAACGTAAGTTTGTTGAAATAATTTGTATTATTCGTTTTTACTATATATTTTTTGAAATTATTTTCATGGGCAAGACACATACTACAGCTGCTCAAAGAACGAGACTGTATCGCCAGCGAAATAGTCAAGAAAACAAACAGTAAATAAATGTATGTTAATTTTAATTACATGAAGTTCTTTAAACACAATTACTTGATAAGTAAAAGAACTGTTTTCATTCAAATGTCAAAGCTTACAATTTCATTTTACTGATCCTGAACGTAAAGTATTACAAAGTTGCATATTTTTATTGTTGTTCTTCAATAAGTAAAGTGCACAAAAATTGAATAGGCGTGATTTTTTTCATAAAGCATACCACTTATCGTCATAGAATATTTTTCCAACAAATTCCAGTCTGTCAATTCCGACAAATATTATGAGAATACTTGTATTTTTTTTATTCATATTTGAATTTAAATATACGTTTTGACGATTAATCATAAGACTTATTATACTATAATATACTTATTATTAAATTGGGTCAATTTTTTTTATTTCGAGCCTTACCAGTAAAATCTAGGCCCCCAAGTTTCCACGTTCCTTTTTTTGTGACTAAAATAGAAGCTGGACAAACATTTCGATGTATCACATGACCGGAATAATGTAGAAAGGATAGTGCTTCTGTTATCTGAAAAAAAAGATAGCAAATTTTATATTATTATTACGCCAAAGTATTTTAATTTTTTAATAGCATACATGTCATTATATAAAAGAATCTTCTAATATAACTTCATGTTTTCATTGCTATTAATTTTTGGGTTTCGATGCTCTAAGTCTCAGTTGTTAAAACCATTTGTTTTAATTACTTAATTTACCTGTATTTAACATATGTTTTTTTTAGTTAAGAACAACATTTTTTTATAACTTTGTGACCAAAAATGTGTTTGTATCATTTTATAAATTTCGAAATTTTTTACTGGATGGTATCTCATTAATTTTATTCTGATGACACATTTAGAGCCGAATCGTATACAAATATAAAGTTAGTCAAAATTTTAGGTTTAAAGTATATATATATATATATATATACATATTTATTTATTTATAATCTATATTTAACCCATGACACGAGACAACTTCTGTCCGGAATAGCGAATAAATCCGCATTTTTCCCAATTTTTATTTCCGCGTTTAAAATCCGGATTACCCACATTGCCCGGAGGCGTGCTATATGTCGAATCGATACAATTTGTATGGATTCAGTATAAAATGTACAAAAATTGTGACACGGTTTAAAATCCGAATTGATTTGCATGGAATTGTATGTCGTTTATTACTTTTTATTAATATTCAAAACCGACGAACAATTGCTGAATGGACGCGATGAATTATTGTTTTTAGTAGGCAATTTATTTAGGTAAATAATAATATGATAGGTTTGATATTAATGATACTATATGTCAAATGCACTTTTGTAATAGATAAAAATAAATAAATATACAGAAAACCTTCGTTTTCATTGAAGATAATATTTTGTCATTTCGTTCTGTAGACTTAGATAAATATAATCTTGATAGCATGAAATATTATATATATATATATATATATATTAATTATAAATATATATATATATATATATATATATTATAATATCAAAGCGTTTCATCGAAAAATAAGAAAAACATGCAACCTTTGAATCAACATGATATGCTTGTATAAATATTGATGTACGTAAATTGCCCAATATTCCGAGATATGTTTTTAAATCAAAATACAAGTAGAAAGTCTAATGGATATAAATTTTCCTATTATAAAAACGATATTTTCCTATTATAAACATCCATCAAAAAGTTTTGTTTAATATTTAAGTATTTACAAATAGAATACTCTTTAGGATAAATTAAAAAATGTATACAATTCAGTATTGATATTGAATACTTCATTATTACATGACGATAATCAAATTATTTATAATTAAAATAACAGAACAACTGAGAAAAATATTTACCACATAACTATATTTTTAGTCTTGATTAACAAAAATAAATTATAACAAAAAAAAGAATTATATTTTTGAAAGTATACAAATGATATACTTTTTTTTTAAATTTTGCATTAATGTAATGTCTTGTCTATATCTTGATCATTTATTTAATGCAGCAAATAATGATGTGTTCAACAAGCCATAAATAGAATTTTATAACAAACATCTTTACGAAGGATCCTATTTTCCAAACAAATAATAATGGAATTGCCTCGTAGTCAACACGTGGGTTGATTCTTCTACATTTGTACGGTGGAGAGCTTTATTCCTACTCGAGATATAAATATCTATTAATGAATATATTTATATATATATATATATATATATATATTAAATTCTCGAATGATATTACACTGATTTTTATGAAATTGTATGATCGTACATCATCTATTTTTTATAGTCTAAGTGACAAGGATTGCCTACCGTCAATTTTTTTTTTCATTCTTGGACCATTATTTTTTGTTTTATTTGTTTATATGACAAAATAAAAAGTACATAGCCATAAATCTTCACCCTCTCACCACAAAATCTTATTTCGCAATAGTTATTTCAGTAATGCAATAATTTTTTAAATCTCTCTATTGACTACAACAATAAATGTTTTCCACTGAATTTTGATTTGGATTTTTTTAACGAAAATCCAAAATTTTACGTCAAACAACAATTTAATTTTATCACGGGTTGTCCAAAAATATTATTTTTAAATTTTGGAATTAATTTTCTTTATTATGAATGTTTTTAATGCGTAATTCAAACAAATTTCATTTTTACTTATAAATATAAATGTAGTACATATAAATGTGTACTACATTTAGTACTCTAAAGTACTTTTTAGTAGTCTCTAAAAAAACTTTAGAGATATTTACATACCTAAACAATATTTACTATTATTCTAAGAATTTTTTGAGCTACTTTTTGTAGCTGAATAATATTTACTATCATACTAAAATTTTCTTTAGCTATTTTTTATTGCTAAACAATATTTACTATAACGTAGCTTTCCTAGCTAGCTACTATCTTTCCTAGCTATTGGAAAGCAAAAATAAAATTTAAAAACTAAAACAATTGAGATTGAAAAATTATAAAAAGTAAAAAGTGCTTACAATTCGGTAATCTTAGTGATAATAACAAAAAATGCCAAAACGTATGGTATGAGGATAGTAGTGTATACTACTCTATTTAATTCAAACACTTGTGGTTATAGCAATATTTTACAATTATTCTAAAATGAAATTATTACTAAAAAGTAAGCGTGCAATATATGCGTTATGTCAACTCCAGTTGATTTAAGTCAACAATTTTTCTGATGAAGATTTAAATAACTTAGTTATAATTTATAAGTCATTATTTATAAGAAAATAGTTAAGTTTATATTATCATTAAAATATTGTTGATATTATTAATAACGAATGAAAAAATAGCTATTAAGTTGTTTTTCTAACATGTCAGTATAGCATACAATATCTCGCTGACAATCGTAAATTCCACAAATATACTAAATGGTCTTAACTGGACAGTTGTAAATATAGTAGTGAACAAAAAAATATTGTTTTATCGTTATAAACGTAAAGAGAAAATGAAAAATCACATCTACACAAACTAAAAATAAATTCCATTCGATCACTTCGACAAAAACATTTACAATTCGGACAAAACAGTATCAGAAGCAAAAGAATAGAAATTAGGGCGCCGCCTAACCGTCTCCCGGCCTTCATTACGAGAGAAAGTCAAGGGAAACTGAACATCACTCGGGTTTCGCCTCTTCCGGCAATTACAATTAGTATTTAATTAAAAGTCAGCTTATTGGTATTTTATTTGAACGTGACATTACTGAGAAGCCGTATTATACAAAAATAAATTCATATACACGCCCACGTTTAAGAAAAACATTAGAAGAAGAAATTCAACCTTGGGGTATTTTAAATTAAAACATAATTTGGTGTCTACAAAATTGAGCTTCAGGAATATGAAAATTAGATTGGTGTTTTTATTTGTTGAGTGTTCTTGTTTTATCGTAAAATTATGATCATTAACACGCGTTTGTGGAAGTGAATGCTGAAAACTTAGACATTTTTTTATTTTTTTTATCGAAAGCATTGAAAATTCTTGATAATGTTAGATACCTATGACGGTATTCACTTTATAAGTTCAGTGGTTATGGACTATTAATTCACACAAATCTATTATTTCAGCAGCCTCTATTTCCCTATTTCAATCATCTAAGTATATATATTCCATCATAATTGACAATCAAATACAACATAATCCATTTACAATTATATTTCGCGAAGGTGTGCCTGCTCCCGCGTTCATTAATGCAAAGTAAACAGGCAAAGTTTGATGTGTTTAATTATCGAACCGAGAAATCACAGCTTATTTTGATTTCCAACAAGCCTCGTTTTCTGTTTGCATTACACGAAAATCATAATTAGTTTTTGGAAGATCGCTTGACAAAATCCCTCAAAACGCTTGGAAATTTGTCAATTTTGTGGAAAAGTTTTGGAAGAATTCAAATCTGCAAAGTATCAATCAAACTTATGCAAGAATAAAGAGTAATCTATTATTATTATTACTGATATTAATATTGAAACTAGTGGTGCATGGCATCGTCCCTTAAGGCAATTTGCTAGAACTTTCGGTAACGTAAATTAAATTTTTTAAAAGATCAGGAAAGAACAAAATAGATTTTTTGACAACTTTGATTTTATTTTTACGTTTTTGAAAACATTAGAAAATTTTGAATAATCCATAAAATGAAAAAAAAAGTCTTTTTAAAATATACTGATAGACTTTGAATAATTTTTTGTTTGTTTTTTTTGGAAAATTTGGAACTCATGAAAATTTTAGTAACCTATTTATGTCGGTCCATATTATCAAAAATATCTGATTTTCGACCTTTATTTGCCTTTGCAAAATAATTTTTTATTCTTTATTACAAGTGTAATGTTTTCTGCATCATTCAAATCAGATCGTTCTATCAAAAACTCGATTTCCATTTTCTGCACATTTTGGTCCGTGTCTCCGAAACGGCTGTACCAACCATTGCCAAAAACTAATCAACGCGTCTCCTTATCAATAGGAATCGAATGCTTTTTGAATAATTCAAAACGTCGATAAAAATTGTATCCACACATACATACATACATCCATTTTTTCTAAGATATGACAAAATGTTCAGAAACCTCTAAAACGTAACGTTTTTTGACAATTACAATAACTTACTTTACGAGAGGTTAATAATATTCTTGTTATCTTTTGTTGGAGTAAAAATTATTTAGGCATTTGCATTATTAAAAAAGAAAAATAGCATCAAGACAAGGATTGTGTCAAAAGAAACAACTAGAAGCAACATTTACTATACCAATAAATTAAAAAAAATATATATTAATGATACATCAAATATATGAACTTCTGTAAAAGAAAAATAATCAAAATATTCCATGAAAAAACCAATAAATTACTTTCTGAACAACCACACCATAAATACACATATAATCTTCAGGAATAAATAAGTTTTCTACTAAAATCACCAATTACAAACTAGACTTAAAAAATGTTGTTATAAATCTTGTAACCCTGTTAAATTTAATTATTCCCCAACATCTTTGGCATTAAGAATTTCATATATTTTGCAAACAAATTATAGTTTTAAATTAAAAACTATATTCTTCGGCAACCACAAAAAAATATTTTTATTGCTCTACTCTTGTAAAAGTTGCCAATATTTAATTCAACATTTAAAAAACGTATAGAGTAACAAATCGATCGATTAGTTTAATAGCTGATGGTGGAAACT
>NW_020536999.1:21687202-21742505 GCF_003426905.1 Ctenocephalides felis
TCATCGAAAAATAAGAAAACATGCAACCTTTGAATCAACATGATATGCTTGTATAAATATTGATGTACGTAAATTGCCCAATATTCCGAGATATGTTTTTAAATCAAAATACAAGTAGGAAGTCTAATGGATATAAATTTTCCTATTATAAAAACGATATTTTCCTATTATAAACATCCATCAAAAAATGTTTTGTTTAATATTTAAGTATTTACAAATAGAATACTCTTTAGGATAAATTAAAAAATGTATACAATTCAGTATTGATATTGAATACTTCATTATTACATGACGATAATCAAATTATTTATAATTAAAATAACAGAGCAACTGAGAAAAATATTTACCACATAAATATATTTTTAGTCTTGATTAACAAAAATAAATTATAACAAAAAAATAATTATATTTTTGAAAGTATACAAATG
The DNA here is from genome assembly GCF_003426905.1 of Ctenocephalides felis. Taxonomy (NCBI): domain Eukaryota; kingdom Metazoa; phylum Arthropoda; class Insecta; order Siphonaptera; family Pulicidae; genus Ctenocephalides; species Ctenocephalides felis. The sequence goes on from NW_020536999.1 coordinate 21,687,631, forward strand.
ATATACTTTTTTTAAAATTTTGCATTAATGTAATGTCTTGTCTATATCTTGATCATTTATTTAATGTAGCAAATAATGATGTATTCAACAAGCCATAAATAGAATTTTATAACAAACATCTCTACGAAGAATCCTATTTTCCAAACAAATAATAATGGAATTGCCTCGTAGTCAACACGTGGGTTGATTCTTCTACATTTGTACGGTGGAGAGCTTTATTCCTACTCGAGATATAAATATCTATAAATGAATATATTTATATATATATATATATATATATATATATATTAAATTCTCGAATGATATTACACTGATTTTTATGAAATTGTATAATCGTACGTCATCTATTTTTTATAGTGACAAGGATTGCCTACCGTCAATTTTTTTTTTCATTCTTGGACCATTATTTTTTGTTTTATTTGTTTATATGACAAAATAAAAAGTACATAGCCATAAATCTTCACCCTCTCACCACAAAATCTTATTTCGCAATAGTTATTTCAGTAATGCAATAAATTTTTAAATCTCTCTATTGACTACAACAATAAATGTTTTCCATTGATTTGGATTTTTTTAAAGAAAATCCAAAATTTTACGTCAAACAACAATTTAATTTTATCACGGGTTGTCTAAAAATATTATTCTTAAATTTTGGAATTAATTTTCTTTATAATGAATGTTTTTAATGCGTAATTCAAACAAATTTCATTTTTACTTATAAATATAAATGTAGTACATATAAATGTGTACTACATTTAGTACTCTAAAGTACTTTTCAGTAGTCTCTAAAACAACTTTAGAGATATTTTCATACCTAAACAATATTTACTATTATTCTAAGAATTTTTTGGGCTACTTTTTGTAGCTGAATAATATTTACTATCATACTAAAATTTTCTTGAGCTATTTTTTATAGCTAAACAATATTTACTATAATGTAGCTTTCCTAGCTAGCTACTATCTTTCCTAGCTTTCATTTATTGGAAAGCAAAAATAAAATTTAAAAACTAAAACAATTGAGATTGAAAAATTATAAAAAGTAAAAAGTGCTTACAATTCGGTAATCTTAGTGATAATAACAAAAAATGCCAAAACGTATGGTATGAGGATAGTAGTGTATACTACTCTTTTTAATTCAAACACTTGTGGTTATAGCAATATTTTACAATTATTCTAAAATGAAATTATTACTAAAAAGTAAGCGTGTAATATATGTGTTATGTCAACGCCAATTGATTTAAGTCAACAATTTTTCTGATGAAGATTTAAATAAATTAGTTATAATTTATAAGACATTATTTATAAAGAAAATAGTTAAGTTTATATTATCATTAAAATATTGTTGATATTATTAATAACGAATGAAAAAATAGCTATTAAGTTGTTTTTCTAACATGTCAGTATAGCATACAATATCTCGCTGACAATCGTAAATTCCACAAATATACTAAATGGTCTTAACTGGACAGTTGTAAATATAGTAGTGAACAAAAAAATATTGTTTTATCGTTATAAACGTAAAGAGAAAATGAAAAATCACATCTACACAAACTAAAAATAAATTCCATTCGATCACTTCGACAAAAACATTTACAATTCGGACAAAACAGTATCAGAAGCAAAAGAATAGAAATTAGGGCGCCGCCTAACCGTCTCCCGGCCTTCATTCCGAGAGAAAGTCAAGGGAAACTGAACATCACTCGGGTTTTGCCTCTTCCGGCAATTACAATTAGTATTGAATTAAAAGTCAGCTTATTGGTATTTTATTTGAACGTGACATTACTGAGAAGCCGTATTATACAAAAATAAATTCATATACACGCCCACGTTTGACGAAAAAATTAGCAGAAGAAATTTAACCTTGGGGTATTTTGAATTAAAACATAATTAGGTATAAAAATTAAGTTAAGGAAAATAAAAATTTGATTGATATTTTTATTTGTTAAATGTTTTTATTTAATCGTAATTTAATCGTATTATGATCACACGCGTTTGTGGAAGTGAATGCTGAAAACTTCGACATTTTGTTATTTTTTTATTGATAGTATTAAAATTTCTTGATAATGTTAGATACCTATGTCGGTATACACTTTTTGAGCTCAGTGGTTATGGACTATTATTTCACACAAATTTATTATTTCTGCAACCTCTATTTCCCTATTTCAATCATCTGAGTATATATATATATATATATATATATATATTTTTGAAATATGTGAGTTTGGTGTTGATATATATTTTGATGAGTTATTTAGAATCGGGCAGTAACACCAAGTAAAGAAAAAAACTAAAGTAGTTTTTAAATACTTCATTTATCCATACGTTTCGGTCTTCATCGAGACCGTCATTCAGTTTTTAGACGTTAGTCAATTTGTACACACTAGAATGTAAGCAAAAATTGTCTAAAAAATTAATTAGTTTAAATGTTCCAATTATTAATAGCCTGGTTATCACAGTGTAATAGTGTAGTGTATTTTTGTATAATTAATTCTTTTTCCACTGAATGACGGTCTCGATGAAGACCGAAACGTATGGATAAATAAAGTATTTAAAAACTACTTTAGTTTTTTTCTTTACTTGGTGTTACTGCCCGATTCTAAATAACTCATCAAAATATATATATATATATATATATATATATATATATTCCATCATAATTGACAATCAAATACAACATAATCCATTTACAATTATATTTCGCGAAGGTGTGCCTGCTCCCGCGTTCATTAATGCAAAGTAAACAGGCAAAGTTTGATGTGTTTAATTATCGAACCGAGAAATCACAGCTTATTTTGATTTCCAACAAGCCTCGTTTTCTGTTTGCATTACACGAAAATCATAATTAGTTTTTGGAAGATCGCTTGACAAAATCCCTGAAAACGTTGGGATATTTGTCAATTGCGTGGAAAAGTTTTGGAAGAATTTAAATCTGCAAAGTGGAAAAGAAGATATCAAACTTATGCAAGAGTATAGAGAAAAATCTATTAATTTTGCTAATATTAATTTTGAACTAGTGGTGCATGGCATCGTGTCTTAAGGCAAAATGTTGGAACTTAAAAGTTCAGAAAAGAAAAATAGACTCGTTTGTGATTTTAAATTTTGTTGGATTTTTTTGAAAAAATTATTAAATATTATTAATAATTAAAATTAATATGAACATTGAAAAAAAACATTTTTTTTCTGAAGACGATAATATATTTCGAAAACTTAGAAATTTTTGTATTTTTTTTTATTGAAATTTCTTGAAAGTATTTGATACCTATTCATGTTTGTTGATCCATACTGTCGAAAATATCTGATTTTCGATAGCCATTTTTTTTTGGTTCTCCAAAATCGTCGGACCCGCGTATGCAAAAATTCAATTCAATCTTTATTACACGTGTAATGTTTCCTGAATCATTCAAATCAGATGTTTCGTTCTCTCAAAAACTTAAATTTCATTTTCTGCTCATTTTAGTCCTTATCTCCAAAACGGCTGGACCAACCTTTGCCAAAAACTAATCAGCACGTCTTCTTATCCATAAGAATCGAAAGCTTCTTGTATAATTCAAATTGGTTGATTCATTTTTCAGAAAACGGGAACAAAATTATATCAACACATACATACACACATCCAATATTTCTAAAATATGACAAAATATTCGGAACCTCTCAAACGTAAAGATATGTAAAAAATTTCATTTTCGATTTTTGGACGATTACAATAACTTACCCTACGCAAAGTTAATAATATTCGTATTTTTTGTTGGACTGAAAATTATTTAGTAATTTGCATTCATAAAAAAGAAAAATTGCATCAAGACAAGGATTGTGTTAAAAGAATCAACTAGAAGCAACTTTTGCTATACCAAGAAATTTAGAAAAAAATATATTCATGATACATCCAAGATATGAACTTCTGTGTAAGAAAAATAATTAAAATATCCCATGGAAGAACGAATCAATTACTTTCTGAACAACCAAACTATGAATACACATGAAATCTTCAGGCAGATATAAGTCTTTTACTAAAACCACAAATTACAACCTAGACTTTTAAAATTTGGTTATAAATGTTTGTTATATAACCCCTTTTAAATTTATTTCCCAGCATCTGTCGCATTAAGAATTTAATATATTTTGCAAACATTGGAAATTAAAAACAATTTTCTTTGGCAACCACAATGAAATATTTTTATTGCCATGCTCTCGTAAAAGCTGCCAATATTTAATTCAACATTTTAAAAAACGTATAAAGTAACAAATCGATCGATTAGTTTCATGTCTGATGGCGGAAACTCTACAGAAGATAAATTTATTTTTAGATTAAATGGTTCAAATGTCTATGAAAAGGTTAAATGACTTTTATATTTAGTGTTTTAAAATTAGAAAAAAATTATGGTTGGTATCAGTATAAGATATTAAGAAATTTATAAATAAATTTATAATACTATTTCATATTTGGTGACTTTCCTCTATTAAAGTTTTGAAGTATTTTGAAAGCCATTGTAAGTTAAAAATAGTTCTACATAAACTTATATACGTGTGTATAGTTTTTAAGCATATATTCATGTATAAAGTTCGAATTCATTAATTTTAATACATTAAATGTGAGGTAAAAGAATGAAGCTTATAAGTATATACAATATAAAATAAATAAAATATAAAATTCACTAATAAAGTTATTTTAATTTAAAACTTTGACCACGTTGTTAACTTCAAATAAAAATTTTTGTAAAAAGTTATAATGCTATAATGAGTATCAATGTCAAAATTATTCTTAATTTAACAAATGTAAGAGCGTCGTACAAAAATAATTTTCACAACTAATTAAAAATATATTACAAATATTTTTTACCTTGACATCAAACTCAATTACTTTTCAACGTGGAGAAATTTCAATATTAAATATTTATTACGGTGTGAATTTTTAAGGAATGTCTAAAAGGTTTCACAAAAGGTACCAGGTCTCTGAGATGGATTTATTTCTCTTACCGGTGCTTCAAACGGGAAATTCGAGAAAAATGGAGAAAATTCTAGGGAAATCTCGTGAATTATACAGCTGTTTTGAATAAATCTGTTTTTTATCGTTCGTAACGAATGCTGCTGAAATGTTTTTAATTTTTTTATACATTTAACCAGGAAATCACACGAGCGTATGCACAGGTACGATGCGAATATATCATTATAGTTGGAATAATAGTGGAATCCTCTTAGCATTCACGTGTGGGTCATGGAGACTGATGGGATAAAATTAATTGTATGTGTATATATATATATATATATATATATAAATTATATCTTATGTCGACCTAAGTTGAATTTCTTCTGGCGACTGATTATATAATTCCTCATGGACCGATTTTTTAATGAATTTTGTTCGAAATATCAAGCAATTCAAGGAATTGCTAGGATATGTAATAATTGTAAGAATATATTTACTTTAGATTACTAAAGTATGTCTGGTTACCATAGTACTCGAAGTTTGTTTTTATTTTTCAGCACAAGTTTACTGTATAATTGTTTTTCTTTACTTTAAGATTAAGAAGAGCTTTAAGTAAGATTAAGAATATGTTATAGAAAGCAACCCAGAGGTTATGCCTTTTGAATGTGATTATATATTTTTTGAAGTAATTGATATTTACTACTGCTTAAATAATATATAATTCCTCACAAAATTATTTTTGAATTTACTAAAAGCATCCTTAACGATAGTTGCTGGTTGAGTTTCTCCTGAACATCATTGGTTTTGTGATTAAAATAAAGAAAATAAAACAGATTTAGAACCAAACGTACATTTTTTATCAATTTGATTTCTCGAAACAATTATAAATAATTAATTATGGTAATTTTTACCATACAATTTTTAAGAAAGTTAGATATCACAGAAATTATTTTACATCATATATAATTCTCCTCAATTTTTCCTAAACACTTGATCATTGAATGCAATTCCATAATCAAAAAATGAAATTTGAAAAAAACTAGTGGTGTATAGCATCATGCCTTAAGGTAAATTGTTGGAACTTCCCGTACCTTAATGAAATATTCGAGGAATATTAAATGCTTTCAAATAGTTTATTATAATTATTTGAAGTATTATATATAAGTGATGTTTAGAACTGAAGTTAGAATTAGAATTGAAATTTGACTTATTTTTCAGTATTCAAAAAATAAAATTTTATTAAAATTAAAAAATAAATTTAAAAAAATCAGCAGAAAATTTTTTAAATAATTCAAATCATAGGCTAAGTTTCTCAAAAATGCCATTTTTTGCACATTTAGCACTGTATCTCCAAAACGGTTGGACCTACCTTTGCAAAAATCTAATCACCACTTCTACCCATATTCACGAATCGGTTTTTGAATTATTAAAATTGGTTACTCTGTTCTCTTAAAAACATATATATATATATATATATATATATATATATACATATTAATCTAGTGTTTCATTTATTTATTCCACAAATCAAAACTTTGTTTGCATTTCCATACCAAGTTATTATAGCAACATATTCACATTGCAGTTATTGTACAAAGCAAAGTGCATTTCAAAAGTTTGAAAACCAACCACAATTTTGCAACTTTTGGTGAATGATACATCTAAAATTACTCGCAATAATTTGATCAAACTAAAATATATTCTACTGAATTCTGTGGTTATCTTTGTTTAATCAGAGACAGTTTTGTGCAACTCTCTAATTTCTTACACTGGAAGAAAAGCTATCATTAGCGTGCAGGAAAACGATGTTCTTCAAGATTTATGTGGTTTCAGGAACCGCAATTTATTCTTAGAAACTATAATTAAAGTTTATTATTAGAGACATATTTTAATCAGAGAAATTTCCAGTAAAGTTTCAACATACTTTGGAATACTCGCATCTACTTTTATTTGGTATAAATAAATGCAAAATTCAAGTCCAATATACGTGGTCGTGGTCGTTAGCAAAAATACGTGGCCAGAATATTCAATTGTAGATAGAATACAAGAGAATTATTGGTTTGTGGATTCAAAATCTAATATTTGCGGGAAAACATTGCCAACAAATTCTACAAAAATACTAATACAAAGCTTGATTCTATATTGTTCAATTATAAAAAAAATCAATACAAAGTGTAACAGAAATTTTTCTATGAAAATCATTTCAAATTTTAACTTCTAGGGCAGGTTAGAGTAATGGGCCAAAAATCAAAAATGAAATTTTTTGCATATCTTCACGTTTTAGAGGTTTCTGATCATTTTGGCATACCTCAAATGGTGTGTGTATGTGTGGACACAAATTTTCGTGGACGATTTCGGGCGTAGAAAATTCAAAAAGCTATCGTTACTTATTGATAGGGAGATGAAAAAAGTGAAACATAATATATATATATATATATATATATATATATATATATATATTTGTTTCACTTTTTTCACAACGCACCAATTTTTTTTCTTTTTCCCCAGTCTTGGGAGAAATAGATACTGATCTTTAAAAAATCTATTATGATATTTTAATAATGCATATCAAATGTCTATCAGGATTTTCTGAGGCTGTGAATGAATTGAATAGGAATTGAATATAGACATCTATGATAACTATATTCTATGTCAAATTCTAGTTTCTATTGTGCAAGGAGTATAATAGTCATCGGAAAATGTCGATCAAATGGAACTTGTGTCGTATTGATGTATTAAAGGGAAGGAGAACATGGTGCAGACGTACTAAGAAGGCTTGGAAACTGTCATATATAAATATAGTATTTAGAATTTTATCATGCATCAGGCACTTCCACAAAAATGTAGAATCCTTTCTTAAACAAGAAGTTTACTAGCTAGTAAAGTATCAGTTTTTCTTCTTCACAAAATTTAAACCTACTTAAACGTACTAAATGCAAATTTATAATAGTGTTACTAAACTTCATTAGTTTTATTCATCCATTCTTTTATTTTTTTTTATTTGGAGTATTTAGATGTGTCAAGAGTATTGAGTATTGAGGATTAAGGATGCCAGTCCTGAATTCAGTAAATTTTCTGACTCTTGTATTAAATCTCGACATTTTATCGGTCGAATAATTTGTGTGCAATTTAATTTCTATTACCAATCCCTGATTTCAGTACATTATCGATGAATGGTTGTTTCTGAGCACTGAAATGTATTCATTACCTATTCATCTTACCATAATATTCCTTGCATTGTAGTTTCTACAATGGAGTATATACGGTTGCATGATGAAAAATAAAAATAAGACATATTTTATGCCTTTCTTTTGTCAAGGAAATTGTATGCACTTCGACAAAAGACTGTATTTTATTTGTTATGGCTTTCTTGCACTTTTGGGAGCTTTGGGAAAATAATGTTGCACGTAAAAGTTCTATGGTAAAATTTATATAACTATTGGGACATGTTACTGAATTGAATTTTCATACTAATTTACACATTTTTATTGAACTTATTCATTGAAATCATTTCTAGAATTTTCTTAAATTCGAAAGTGTGAAAGTGAAATTATGCTCTTAGAATAATTTTATATTGTTGTTAAGTGGTAGTTCCAAGAACACTACCCAATTATAGAATTTTTGCTTAGCGATTTTTAAGTATCAACAAAAACGTGTTATAAATTATTTTAAACTTGTAAATCGTAAATCTCACCGCATTTCAATGGTTTCTCGTAAAAGCTGCGCTTTTCCCAGCAGAACACAAAGCTCGCATGTACGTACAGAATCATAAAATATTAAGCATTGTTTATTGCTGTGTCTGGTCCAACTAAATCTGAAATTATTCTTGTTACATCTTAAGCCCATGGGAGAGACTTCTAAACCAGGATTAATATACCTAACATAGATTAATATACGTCTTTAATACGAACACCAGACGACTAGATTGATAAATTATTCTTTTTGTGTGTACACATAATAACTTGTATAGAGTATGTGATATATGGAAACATAAAAATAAATGCTTAGGATTTATTTTATATTTTTACTATAATCACATAAAAAAGTATTTTTTAAGCAACTTCAAATTAAGTGCAAAACTTTTCTGTAATGTTTTATATTTTATGCCCAATATAATACTTTTGAGCAGTTTGGATATTTAGAATCTGGTATACAATTTTTGAAAATGTACATTATGAAGTACAAAAATATATACAGTAGAATCCGCTTAATATGACATCGAAGGAACGCCGAAATCTCGTCATACTAAGCGGTCGTCATATAATTCATGTGATGTGCTTTGCAGTGGGTAAACTATTCATATAGTTTTTGTCAGCAGCTCCTTTCACTCACACATTTTTATACTAAACAATTTGTACTTGAAATATTTTTATGGCAAAACGTTTGCCGGGTGAGCTAGTGTATATATATATATATATATATATATATATATAAATCTAAGTTTAATTCTGATCGCCTCAGAAACTTAGTTTATCAGATTAATTACTTTACTTGTGAACTTTTTAATATCGAAGAAACTATCCAAAACCTCAGTAAGCGCCTTCATCAACGTAAAAATAACTCAAAAAATCCCAAACAATTCAAGACTATGTTAACCGAGCATATTAATAATTTAAATCTTAATATAGATTTTTTCAAGCCAAGAATTTTACATTTTGAAGAGAACGTAATTAAAAGAGGATTCGCTAAGGGGTTGTTTTTACAATTGCTTAACGATAGGGTCATAAACAAACGATTCTACAACACGGCCCTGAACGAAACAAACACGTGGTTCCTAAATAGCTTGTCAAAATTTCTTATAAAATGACAAGATCCCATAGCTTTTAAAATGTTTCGTAAAATTTGAACACACAAAATTTAAGTGGAACTGCTTCAAGCAAAAACGTGACATTTCTATATTAGACTCCAAATAGTAAATACATAGTTTCGGAAAAGTTATTCATGTTTAATCGTGTGTTTTATTATCTGTGATGTTAAAAAACATATTTTACCACGGTCCACATACTACCATGGATTAGTAATGTTTTGATATGTTTTATTATGATACAAAATTGTAAGTGTTTTATTAATATTATTATTATTATTATTATTATTATTGTTTTTCTATGAAATTTCTTACATATTTTATATTTAGTTCTAATTTTTATAGTTATAATGATTGCCATTGAATGAAGTCTGAGATGCTACCCGAAACGTATAGACTTTAAATAAATTTCTAAAAACTATCATACTATTTTTATTTATGTAACGCCCGACTTCTAAACTCAAATTAAAAATATTATGTCAACATCAAATTCAAGACTATTCAATTTATTTATATATATATATATATATATATATATATATACTAGCTGACCCGGCAAACGTTGTTTTGCTAAATAAGGTATATTCTAGACAATTTCTAGAGAATCAAAAATATTAATACTTTAAGTGTATAAGGATGTGTTGTTTGAATGCTATATACAATGAAGTATTATAAAAACAATAAACTTCATTAGTTTGTCTATATTTTGTCAATACAATCAAACTGCAAGTTTAATTCACTTCCTATAGAAAACATCGTATAATTCAATCCGAGTCCGAATAACTGGAAAAATGTTATTCGACAAAAGGTCCATTTAATCGATACCAAATTTAGGTTCTGAATTTGAATAACATTCCGGAATAATCCGAAGTCCGGATAATCCAAAGTCCGGATAATCCGAAGTCCGGATAATCCGAAGTCCGGATGATCCGAAGTCCGGATGATCCGAAGTCCGGATGATCCGAAGTCCGGATGATCCGAAGTCCGGATGATCCGAAGTCCGGATGATCCGAAGTCCGGATGATCCGAAGTCCGGATGATCCGAAGTCCGGATGATCCGAAGTCCGGATGATCCGAAGTCCGGATGATCCGAAGTCCGGATGATCCGAAGTCCGGATGATCCGAAGTCCGGATGATCCGAAGTCCGGATGATCCGAAGTCCGGATGATCCGAAGTCCGGATAATCCGAAGTCCGGATAATCCGAAGTCCGGATAATCCGAAGTCCGGATAATCCGAACTCCGGATAATCCGAAGTCCGGATAATCCGAAGTCCGGATAATCCGAAGTCCGGATAATCCGAAGTCCGGATAATCGGAGGTCCGGATAATCGGAGGTCCGGATAATCGGAGGTCCGGATAATCGGAGGTCCGGATAATCGGAGGTCCGGATAATCGGAGGTCCGGATAATCGGAGGTCCGGATAATCGGAGGTCCGGATAATCGGAGGTCCGGATAATCGGAGGTCCGGATAATCGGAGGTCCGGATAATCGGAGGTCCGGATAATCGGAGGTCCGGATAATCGGAGGTCCGGATAATCGGAGGTCCGGATAATCGGAGGTCCGGATAATCGGAGGTCCGGATAATCGGAGGTCCGGATAATCGGAGGTCCGGATAATCGGAGGTCCGGATAATCGGAGGTCCGGATAATCGGATGTCCGGATAATCGGATGTCCGGATAATCGGATGTCCGGATAATCGGATGTCCGGATAATCGGATGTCCGGATAATCGGATGTCCGGATAATCGGATGTCCGGATAATCGGATGTCCGGATAATCGGATGTCCGGATAATCGGATGTCCGGATAATCGGATGTCCGGATAATCGGATGTCCGGATAATCGGATGTCCGGATAATCGGATGTCCGGATAATCGGATGTCCGGATAATCGGATGTCCGGATAATCGGATGTCCGGATAATCGGATGTCCGGATAATCGGATGTCCGGATAATCGGATGTCCGGATAATCGGATGTCCGGATAATCGGATGTCCGGATAATCGGATGTCCGGATAATCGGATGTCCGGATAATCGGATGTCCGGATAATCGGATGTCCGGATAATCGGATGTCCGGATAATCGGATGTCCGGATAATCGGATGTCCGGATAATCGGATGTCCGGATAATCGGATGTCCGGATAATCGGATGTCCGGATAATCGGATGTCCGGATAATCGGATGTCCGGATAATCGGATGTCCGGATAATCGGATGTCCGGATAATCGGATGTCCGGATAATCGGATGTCCGGATAATCGGATGTCCGGATAATCGGATGTCCGGATAATCGGATGTCCGGATAATCGGATGTCCGGATAATCGGATGTCCGGATAATCGGATGTCCGGATAATCGGATGTCCGGATAATCGGATGTCCGGATAATCGGATGTCCGGATAATCGGATGTCCGGATAATCGGATGTCCGGATAATCGGATGTCCGGATAATCGGATGTCCGGATAATCGGATGTCCGGATAATCGGATGTCCGGATAATCGGATGTCCGGATAATCGGATGTCCGGATAATCGGATGTCCGGATAATCGGATGTCCGGATAATCGGATGTCCGGATAATCGGATGTCCGGATAATCGGATGTCCGGATAATCGGATGTCCGGATAATCGGATGTCCGGATAATCGGATGTCCGGATAATCGGATGTCCGGATAATCGGATGTCCGGATAATCGGATGTCCGGATAATCGGATGTCCGGATAATCGGATGTCCGGATAATCGGATGTCCGGATAATCGGATGTCCGGATAATCGGATGTCCGGATAATCGGATGTCCGGATAATCGGATGTCCGGATAATCGGAATTCCGGATAATCGGAAGTCTATATATTTTTTTAACTTCCCGCAGGGAAAGTTATAGTAATCGCAAAAAAATCAAAAATGAAAATTTTTATAAAACTTCACGTTTCAAAGGTTTCTGAACATTTTGGCATACCTTAGAAAAAATGGATGTATGTGTGTGTGTGTGTATGTATGTATGTATGTATGTATGTATGTGTGTATGTATGTATGTATGTATGTATGTGTGTGTATGTATGTGCGGATACAAATTTTCGTCGACGATTTCGGGAACACGGATCAACCGATTTGAATAATTCAAAAAACATTCGATTCGTATTGATAAGGAGACGTGCTGATTAGTTTTTGGCGAAGGCAGGTCTAGCCGTTCCGAAGATACGGGGCAAAAAGTGCCGAAAACAGAAACTCAGTTTTTAAGAGAACGGAGTGTCCGATTTGAATAAGTCCAGAAACATTTCACTTGTATTGACAAGATGAAGAATCGGTAAAATTTTCATGAAGGTAAGTCTAGCGGTTTCGGAGATATGGAGGAAAAAGTAAAAAAAATGAGCCATTTGGCGGTCAAAAATGATTATTAGACATATGCACATCAAATTATCAGATATTTTATAGAGATTTTAACAATCAGTATACATTTTGTTAACATTTCTATGGGTTCCGTACCAATGCTTATGCGTTAGCAGCGACGCGGCGCTTACGCGCTTTATATTTTGTCCCTATGCAGTTAAAGCAGTACGATTGCTTTGAAAAGAAAGTTCAGATCTTCCACAATATGTCAAAATAAAGAAAAAAAATTTTTTTCAACTAGCTGTAAGTGGAATTCTGTCTTAAGGCAATTAGGGCATCGTGCCTTAAGGCAAATTGCTGGAACTTCCCGTACCAAAATTTTTTTTTTTTTTTAAACGATTAACATTTTTGAAAAAAAATTACTTTGAAAAAATAAGATTTCTGAGAAACTATAAATTGGACAAAAAATTAGTTTTTTTTGAAAAAAAAAAATTTAAAAAAAAAATTTTTTTTTTAAAAGATTTTTTTTTTTTGAAAAAAATTTTTTTTTCTTTATTTTGACATATTGTGAAAGATCTGAACTTTTTTTTCAGAGCAATCGTACTGCTTTAACTACATAGGGACAAAATATAAAGCGCGTAAGCGCCGCGTCGCTGTCTAACGCATAAGCATTGGTACGGAACCGATAGGAATGTTAACAAAATGTATACTTATTATTAAAATCTCTATAAAATGTCTGATAATTTGATGTGCATATGTCTAATGATCATTTTTGACCGCCAAATGGCTCATTTTTTTACTTTTTCCTCTATATCTCCGAAACCGCTGGACCTACCTTCATGAAAGTTGTATCGATTGTTCATCTTGTCAATACAAATAAAATGTTTTTTGAATTATTAAAATCGGACGCTCCGTTCTCTTAAAAACTAAGTTACCCTTTTCGGAACTTTTTGCTCCGTATCTTCGGAACGGCTTGACCTGCCTTTGCCAAAAACTAATCAGCACGTCTCCTTATCAATACGGATCGAATGTTTTTTGAATTATTCAAATCGGTTGATCCGTGTTCCCGAAATCGTCGACGAAAATTTGTATCCGCACATACATACACACACATACATACATACATACACACACACATACACACACACACACATACATCCATTTTTTCTAAGGTATGCCAAAATGTTCAGAAACCTCTAAAACGTAAAGATATATAAAAATTTTCATTTTCGATTTTTTTGCGATTACTATAACTTACCCTACGGGAAGTTAAAAAGAAAAAAATTTCAAAAAAAAATTGTTTTTTAAAAAAATTTTTTTTTTTAAAAAAAAGTAATTTTTTGTCCAATTTATAGTTTCTCAAAAATCTTATCTTTTCAAAGTATATTTTTTTCAAAAATGGTAATCGTTTTTAAAAAAATAATAATTTTTGGTACGGGAAGTTTCAGCAATGTGCCTTAAGGCACGATGCCTTAATTGCCTTAAGACAGAATTCCACTTACAGCTAGTTTTATTGTTTGAACAGCAATCAGAACTCCTATATGTTCTATAACCGAATAAAGTATGTTTTAAAATCCGGAGTGTTGTATTGTTCATATTTAACATTTAACATAATATATATATATATATATATATATATATACCAGCTGACCCGGCAAACGTTGTTTTGCTAAATAAGGTATATTCTAGACAATTTCTAGAGAATCAAAAATATTAATACTTTAAGTGTATAAGGATGTGTTGTTTGAATGCTATATACAATGAAGTATTATAAAAACAATAAACCCCATTGGTTTATCTATATTTTGTCAATACAATCAATCAAACTGGAAGATTTATACACTTTCAATAGGAAATAGTATAAACCATCCATGTCTTTTTTGGTCTTTCGACTAATTGATTACGTTTCAAGTTTTTCATATTGTTTTTCATAAAATTTTCAAATTTTTGCGAGGAGAGATAGAAAATAAATATTTAAAATTCAAAAAAGTATTTCTTTTTTTACCTGCTTTTTGAAAAGTTTCAAGTAACATTCGGTGAAAAAAAGTAAATATAATATAAAGTATATATGTAGAGCAGGGCGAGGCACAAAGGTCCAATTTGACTTTGAGCAAATGTAAACTATATTGTGAAAACCATAACAATTATATCACAGCAAATAACACATATCAAACGAACAATTATCTGAGTTCAATAAACTGCCTTCTACTTCATCATTGTAGAAATGTGCTTTTTTGCCGTCTTTCAAAAATTTGTTATCTAGACCTTTTTACCCTGTAGGCGGGGTAACTTGAAACGGGCAGGTGGCAAAAAGATTTAAAATCTTATTATAGTTTTAAAGGTATTTTACAAAATAATTACATTTTTAACTGATGCTTAAAAACTACCAACGGAAGAAAATACTTTTATTATGGATTCTCAAATATTACCGTTTATCTTCCCCATTTCAAAGATTACCGTTTTCAAATCAAGCTGGTAGCTGGCTATACATCTTTTCTCCTCTACTTTCAAATATTGTTGTTAAACAATGCTTAACTTTACTGATTTTTGACAAATCGGTGGTTGGCCTTTTTAACCCCGGACCTTCATATATTACTATCTATTCTGCGATAAATTCTGGGAAATTATAACTGGAAAAATGTTATTCGACAAAAGGTCCATTTGATCGATACCAAATTTAGGTTCTGAATTTAAATAACATAAATAAAAAATAATATAACCTAGAAAATGTTTTATAAATACCAATGAGCATATAATTATACAAATAAGATCTTTCAGAGCACCGTGTTTGAGAAAAATATGCCAAAAATGCATTTTCATATTAACATATCAAAACAGTTTATATTTTGAGTCTCTAGTAACACTTGGGGCGCGTTTACTAACGTTTTTGTATATAAATAAAACTACAAACAAAACTACTTACTACAAATTTATCACAAAAAAATAATATTCGCGTAAAACATCCTATTAAACGTAATTGAACATCATCTGACAAAAGCGTTTGACATTTCACGAAATTGCCACCGTCCATTGTTCTATTTAAATTACGCTTCTACAAAAAAATTTCAAATTAAAAATGTAAAGTTTCTACGCGGATTTGAAATAATTTCTTACCTTTTGGACATTCTCTGGATTGGCACGAATTTTTCAAGACTAAGACTGGCCAAATCGATTCAGCCGTTTTCGAGTTTTATTCGGACATTTGAAAGGGAGCTCCATTTTTATATATAAGATATATATATATATATATATATATATATATATATATATATCCATCAAATACCTTCGTGTAGTACCCATGTTAAAATCGGAATATTAAATCCGCAATGATCTACACACATCCCGTACCCGTGTAGATTCCGGACCTTCCCCGGAGCCAATGTAAACGTTTTGCGGGTAAGGCGAGATAGCCGGCTTTTAGACGGAGTCTTAGGACTTGTCTAAGGGTCTTATTGGGCGATTAGTGACGGCTATTTGCCGCCGATCGAGCTCGCTAATTCGGTTTTTGTGCTGAGCTCGAGATAAACTTAACGAAACGAATGAAATCAATAGAGAAATCAATTATATTGCCGATATAATGCTACTAATAAATTATTACAGATACCCCTTTATTCATTAGTGCATTTATCAATTATTGAGGTTGGCTACCCTTATGATTTCTTTTAGTTTTTTTTACTTATGTTATTTTATTTTTCATAAATTGTACCTACATAAAAGTCACATACAGTCCTTCATAAAACTAATAAAAACCTACAACTATTTATGGCTATTTTTGTGTTCGTTTTCTTGGAAAATTCACCAAAATAAAACACTCGATTCTTTGCAATTAATACCAAATTAGTTGTTCATCAAAAAATCGACAATCCATTGTCAGTCCCTTGAAAGCCACGTACATTTAATGAGCGTAAGATGCTTATCTGTTCCAAACGAAAAGCATACGTATAGAAAACGACGAATGATTTCTCCATTGTTATTTACTTCCTTTATTTAGGGGATGGTAGAGTCTCTTGTGGACTTCTTCTCTTCGGGGGCAGCCAAGAACGATTCTTGTCTCGGAAAGCCATTACCACTAACGAGATTAGGTGTATAATAGGTTGTATTGTTGTGCAAATTGATTAAAATTTATTAGACGAAAACATGCACCGAAATAGAATACTACTTTTGGTTTGCTTTCGGGTGGCGTGTTAATGGGGGTGTGATATATGCTTTTACAGATACTATATGTTGGGCACACGTGATTATTTAGACACAAGGGTTATATATATATATATATATATATATATATATATAACCCTTGTGTCTAATCTAAAGAAGGGTGGTCCTTAATATGGACATTTTTGCCACCCAGGGGCTTAAATGGTTCTAAATTCGTATGTAAATAGTTCTTGAAGTAAATCTCACTCTTTTTCGAAAAGTAAAAAAATAAGAACTAAAATCTATTGAAGAACACATTTTCTAAATGGAAGCGGGTTGAAAAAATATTAATGAAATGGCTATTACGAAATAGAGATATGTGGTAGGAGGGTGAACATAAAACTTCTGTGGATATTGTATGATATAAAAAAATAATGAAGATTTAAAATAGTGAAAGATAATTTAAGTTGTTTATGTTAGAACTGCTGAACATTTTGTAGAAATGACAAAAGATATCTAAATATCTAAATCGCCTGACTGGACAGCAAATACATAGCATTTTTACAGAGTGTATTTTGTCAGAGAATTGGCACTATAATTTAATAAGATTTTTATTATGTAGAAATTATAGTTATATTCCAAGTGATTGTATAAAAATTCACAATTCCGAAAAATATATGTACAACTGAAATTTAGACAGATAAGTATAACGCTAATTAAGCCAATTTTCTGATTTTGCTGAATAAATAAAATAAGTGCCATTATTTTTGGATAACAAATATATAAATTTTAAACCGTAAATGTAATAAAATATTCCAATAAACAATATTAATATAATTTAAATTTATATAATTGCAATCATAAAAAAGTTAAATTGAGTTCTAACACAATTCAATTCAACAAATTTGTTTTGCTAGTTGTTGCACATGTGTATACAAACCAACAAAATTTATTTGCACGTTCTGAAACATTCATTGGTTCTGATGAATTTTATGTAAATCTGGACGCATGAATAATTTAAATCCATGAATATGTATATATATATATATATATATATATATCAATCAATATCTCCCTTTCGCTTTTTTGCTCTTGGTTTATAATACAAGTTGGCGGAAGGGAGATATTTGACAACCTATATATATATATATATATATATATATATATATATATATATATATATATTCTAGAAGACCCGACAGACGTTGTCTTGTATCCACGTCTACAATTTAAGTTCCAATTTTTTTAATATTATTTCCTATACTTAACAATTTTCTATTTGATGTACTGCCTTTGTGATTCATTTATGGTCTAAGCATAAGCAGTATAAAAAAATCAGAAACAAATAATATAGAATCTGCAGTAAAAAAAAAACAATATCATACTTGATTTTAACATAATTGCTTCAATAATTTAGACTATAATTTTTATTAATTTCGAAAGTACATTTATCTTACTAATAATTTAATAAACATTATTGTTCATGTTCAAATCTTAGGTGAATTTATTTGTAAAGTGTAGTTTGTCTGAGCACTCATCAATCTAAGTTCAACTTGCTAAATATTATATATCCAATGCCGAACAAATAAATTTTTGACACTCAATAATCAGAAATATTTTTTGTGTTGTTAAATAATTTAGTGAAATGAACCAAAATGCGAGGTGCATAAGATTAATAGAATAATGTATACGCAGTTTTGGACATATTGCGATATTTATTAAACTGAATTATATAATTCCATCTGCCAAACATATACTGTTAGCTACATCTTATCTTATTTTAATTTTTAGCACATCTCAGCTGCTTTTCGCCAATATAAATGTGGACTTTTTCTTGAATATTATATTCTAATATTATCTAGGCTCATAATTTTAGCTAAATTCAAATTTTAAATGAATTGACATTTCTAGCAGATAAGTTCAAATGTTTTCAATATCAAACAATGATGACTGGTTTTTTGTATTTTTTACCATTTATTTCTACAATGTTACGATAGTTTTATCGTTCATTAAATCTTAAAAATTTCCTTTGACAAACTCTAAAAATATATATTAAAATCCGAATAAGCGATTAGGAGAGGTATCAAATCATACACCCGTACAGAAAAATTTCATATATATATATATACAAACTAATCAATATGTCGAGCTAATACATGAATTTTAGTTACTCCTTACCAAGTACGTCTGCCAACTCGGAATTTTATCCTAGTTATATATTTATGTGCAAATAACGAGTTTATAAGTTCAACATTTTCGGACGTTCTGCTGAAATCACTATATTACTGTTTTCCGAAAGTTTTCCTTAACTTTCCACGAGCGAGCTGAAACGTTCCCAGAACATCACCCGACCGATATTTGTGTTTGTTATTAATTTAACTGTGCGGTATGATCGCTTAATCTTATTTATGTTTGAATTGTTTAGAGTTGCGAGAATAATATTTGTTTTAGGTATTGTTAAAGCTGTGTAATATATTAATTTAATTTCTGCTGAATATATCATAACAAACGTTATAACCCCTTATACAATTTGATACAGAATCATAATTGTAATACTGTTACAATCTCAGGTGTTTTCTTTCTCTATGATCTTCAAATTTGTTTGCTTTCTTTGAAAGTGTATACTCGATGGAATCAGAATATTTAAAGTTTTCAATTTCAAAGTATTATCCTTACCTGAAGTAGACCGTACTTGAGTTCCATATCCAAAAAGTGATATTCCCTAGCATGTGGAGCCCGAGGTATGGTGCCCCCTTGTTGAACTGGAGATTGTTGAGAGGCTCCGGTACTAGGAGGTCCAGGGGCGGAACATCCACCACCTTCCTAAAAAAAATTCAAAATACACACACATATATTATATATATATAATACTAAACTACTTGAAATTATAACAATACAAAGTAGTGAAAATGTGTAGAACCCCTTAGATAAACGCTTGGCTTGCTTTTTGTACCACATTATAATCGTGGATTAGTTATTGTTATAATATATATATATTTTCACGATTAAAATTTTCATATTCCTTCATTTAATTAGTGTTGAAAATTTTAATAAACTCATAATTTTCATAATAAGACGTTTAGTCTTTGAAAATATTACCAGAATGAAGAATCTTGAGGTTATTCTTAATAATTACTGTATTTTTTTATCTATTATTCTGAACTGTTCTCTATATTTATTCTATTAGCTGAATCTAATAATATCAGTAATTGTTAGAATAAGAGCTGAATACGTCATTCGAACAATCCAAAATTATTTTACTTTTGTGTACTATTTTTGATAATCAACATATTTTTTTTCTTTATTTATTTATTAAAATAGCAATCAAGATACAATTTAAATTTATAAGCTATTGTAACTCAAACGAGAGGAATCGCAAAAAAATTATAATAATAATAATAATAGAAGAAATAAAAAAAGAAATAATTATCTAAAATTCACTCTAATGTGTGAAGCCTAGTGTTTCATTTAAGGTATATTCAAAATTTAAAAAAAATTAAAACAAAAATGTTACGAAATATGGTCAATTTTAAATTATATTATTTAGGATCTATATAGATTACTTAATATGTAAATTAACACAAATAATGTCAATAATATCAAATTCAATTTAATTTAATGACTCTAGTAATATTTGCATCAACAATCTTGTAGGTTATAATTTATTCGTCAAACTTTGAGCTTGTTTGAGAACTGTTTTGAGAAAACTTTATTTCAATAGTAATCTAATAAAGTTCTTGATATCAGTAAATATTGAATAATACATGTCTTGGCCTTCAGTTCTCTGTGAATTTCGTATGTATATTTTTATTATATGAACTAATTATTTTTTAATTTAATTTAATTAATTTTAATTTTTAATTTTTAATTGTATATTCTGACAATGTAAGATCATAAAATCGCTTAAAAAATCCATTATTGGTTCAAATATAATACAAACAAATTTTGGCATGGTTAGTTCCAAAAATATTTAAAAGAATAAAAAACTGCAGATTGTGATATTGTCACTTTGTTGCTTATTTTTTATCTATTATTTTTGTACTTCTCTGTTTTATCATAAAATATTGGTTGATTTTTTATTGACAATAATGGATGATTATAATAAAACAGGTGTCAATTTTTTAAATTTTTTTTACACCAGAATTAAAAAGACGTAAAAAATTATGGGCTTGATCCTGTAAATTGTACCTAATACTAATTACCCACTAAGGTAATTACTATGCATAATTACATTTAATTGCTGCCAAATAAATAAATAAATAAATAAAATTCATAGAATGTAAATAATGTTCTGATTGTTATCAATAAAAGTTAAAATTAAAAAAAATCAAAATTATAGTATAATTGATGTAATTGTCGAATAACTCAATAAGGCATTAATGCATAATTGTTAAATAAGACATTTTTAATATATTTATTTCAATTACAATTATAATAATTTTTGCCCTTATCACCTGAACATACTTGCATATACTATTTGATATTTTATACTCAAATTTTATTGTATTTACGTGTATATGTGTTAGTACATTTATTGTAATTAAAAGTACGTACTCTATATTATTTTAACCGACGATTTGTCTAACATTGTTTTAAAGCAGTTTTCGAGGAAACTTGATCAACATGATTTAAAGCATTATAACTACAATAAAACTTCACTAAATCAATTATTTTTGTTAGAAATTTTATAATAGTAGTAAAACATTTGGAATTTTCTGAAGCATGTAAAGGATCAGCTTCATATAACCGCGTAACGTTAAGTGTTAACGAGCTTTCAGTACCTAAAGTTCATTTTTATATAAAGACTTCCTCACAAGTAGGTCATCATGCGATTACAGCAATAATTAATATTATCAATCGATTATCATTTTTACCTGGTAGGCCAGTATATTAGCAAGGCTTGCGTACACGGGTTCTGTGGCAAAAGCAAGGGTGTCTGCGCATTCCTCGACCGTGTGGAGCACCTGAAGCATTTTTGGGTGGCGAAAGCGCTCGAGCTTTCGCACGGACCCTCGAAGCACCTCCGACACGGTCTCTTTGCGTTTTGGCTTGTGCAGCTTTTCCGCACAACGTTTTTCGAACACAAACACTGAACATTCCTGAAAATAAAAGATCGATAAAAATTACAAGGTACGTAGGAAAAAGCTCACGCACACAGAATTAGGCATAGTAATGTATAGTTTTAATCGGCAATAAATAAAGATGCATCTGGCATACAGTATTTAAACCATTAGAGTCCCACCATGAGCCAAATTTTTGTTTTGAACCAAAAAACTTGGAAAAATAAAAAATCAGTAATTATGATTCTATGCATGAAATAAAGTAAAATCAGTTCAAACAGTTTTATTGTATTATATGTTTTTCAAATCGGCCTACTTTTCAAGCGGCCTACTGTTTACGCATTACTGTTTTGTTAACACCTGAAAATGTTGTTTCAGGCTGAACGGCCTAAAAATATTAGGTTGTCAAATATCTCCCTTCCGCTTTTTTGCTCTTGGTTTATAATACAAAAAGGCGGAAGGGAGATATTTGACAACCTTATATTGATATTGGTTGTTTTTACAATTTTTAAGAATTATGATTTATGCATTGTCTTTCAAAAAAAGCAGTATATATTTTTTGAAAAATCGATAAATTGTATAGTGATCTTGAAGTTATACTGGCACATAAAAAGCTAACTTAACCCTCCGCTGCCACCAAATATAAAGAAAATTAAAGATATTAAACCATATCTGTTTGGTAAACAAATGATAAAGTTATACTAGATCTTAAAGAGCTAACTAATCTTTTCGTTTACCAAATATTTGGGAAATTGATAATCTCAAAAAAATACATGAATAGTGATATGGAAGTTATACTGGCACATAAAGAGCTAACCATTCCTTCCGCTGCCACCAAATATTAAGGGTGATTCATAATCTAAAAAAATCGATATATTTTTGGTAAAAAATCGATGAAGTGGATAGTTATCTAAAAGTTACACTGGTCCATAAAGAGCTTACTAATCTCTCCACTGCCACCAAATGTTAGGGAGATTGATAATCTCAAAAAATACATATATTATTGGTAAAAAAACGATAAATTCGATAGTGATATGAAAGTTATACAGGCACATAAAGAGCTAACCATTCCCTCCGCTGCCACCAAATATTAAGGGTGATTCATAATCTGAAAAAATCCATATATTTTTAGTAAAAAATCGATGAAGTGGATAGTTATCTAAAAGTTACACTGGTCCATAAAGGGTTAACTAATTCCTTTGCTGCCACCAAACGTTAAGGAGATTAATAATCTCAAAAAAGCAATATATATAATTATTGAAAAATCGATAAATCAGGTAGTGGTCTTAAAGTAAAATCGGCTCATAAAGAGTGAACTGATCCCGCCGCTGCCACCATATGTTAGGGGGAATAATAGTCCAAAAACGTCTCATATATTTGGCGAAAAATCGATAAATTATATAGTGATTTGAAAGTTATACTAGCACATAAAGGTCTAACTGATCTCTCCGCTGCCACCAAATGTTAGAGAGATTGATACTCTGGTTCCACATTTTCGTCACAGTAAACACAATTCATAAAATAATGTGTAATTACTTTCTATTACATAATAAAATATCAAAAAGCATTTTATTTTAAACGATGTTTGTAAGACCAATCAAAAGATTTTTCTAGAACCGCAAATCGTCAACCATGAATGTTATATACTTTTTTTTCCTAAAACATTTTGTGTATTATATACAAGTATGTAAGAAGCATAACATTTATTTATAAATTTATAATAATTTTGTTAATAAATTTATTAAAATTTATAAATTTTAATAAGTATATCATTTTAAAAATTCCGATAAAAATTGTCAATTTGTTATACGGTGATTTATATATTTTGCGGCTATTTATCTCATAATAGGAAATACAAAAATAACATGGTTAAAAATTCAACTTTTCTATCGTCCGACTTTAATCGGACCTACCTTCCGCCTACATCTCAAACATATTTTCAGAACCAACGCGCGCTCCAAGATCCATCTCTCTGAATTCGTTGCCTAAAAACTAACATTTACAAAAACATTTTCCGAGCATAGGTTTTCTCACATAAGAAGTGCACTTAATACTGTAATGCCGTGTAACAAAACCTACAGAATCATTTGAATACCGAGTAATCCACAAACGGTTGTTTTGTTCAAAGCCGCGTACGGAATAAGGTTAAAGAGTGCTCCAGATGTAAAAGGTATATTATGAATGTTACATGAGAATGAAATGCTTTGATACCACACCCGATTCCGTGGTTTTGTCTTGAATAATTTATGATAATGTACGGCGTTTTATATAAATAAATATTTTATGTTTCATTTCTGACAACTCAAAAAGTGAAATTTCTTGAAAAAATTTACAGAATCAAACCGGGTAATAAAAACTCACATCGGCGGTAAAAAAAAATACGAAAAAATGCATGTAATGAATCTCACGGTTATGATGAAATTGGTGCTTACGAAAAATTAGATTTTTGATTAATAGATCATAAGTGAAATTTGTTCTGAACAAAATTGCTGAAACTTTTCTTACCAAAAATTTAAATTTAAATTTTTTTTTGAAAACGTCGAAAATAAATTAGAGTTTTGAATTTTTTTTTTCAAAAATTATTTTTATTGAAGCTTATTCATCACTTTTTAAAAAAATTGAACTATTCTTTCAGAACAATCGCAAAATTTTAAATTATAATCCAAATTCAACGTATTAAAAATATAAGGTACTTTGATTATAGTATTAAGCCTTTAGGAAATTAGTTCATCAATACTGATCTGTTTACATTTAATTATTTATATTAAATTTAATGTACGCATTGGAAACAACGTATTTCATAATTATAAACTACACATCATTAATTTCAAACATGATTTTGTCGAATTAAATAAATTAAAATATTTCCAATTATCTGCATTAAAACAACTGCAACAATTATTCAAACGCGTCTGCAGAAGTTAGTTAAATTCATCTATATATCTACCTTTGTTAATTATCTATTTTTAAATTTAAACTTTTTCAAGTCATTTTAATTTGAGAACCAAATAAATCCACCTACATACACACACACAAAAGTTTTATTCCGACCGCGGAAAAATTGCACGTCGCCAATAAATTCATATCTCCCATCTTTATGGAAATTTATTTGAAAACTTCTCTAAAAGTTATTATTCCTTCAGACGTGGTGATAATAATCAACAGAGAAGCAGAATCATCCTTTGAAGAGAAAGAGTTCTGCATAAAGGTATATCTTTATATAAAATCTTTATGAAATGTTGATTTTATCACCGAAAATAAACTCGGAGAATAATATAAAGCTCATATAGAACTAAATTTGCTTCGGGAGAAAATCTCATAATCGGTTAAAAGGGAACGAAACAATGTATTTAAAATGAGAGTATACTAAATGACTTACATTGTAATTTAAAAATTTATTTAAATATTCAACTTGGCTTTTGTTTATACTCACGATTATTATATATAGCATATATAACATTATCACATATATTATATTAAAGCAATAAGCACAGATAGCTCGAATAAGTAATTTAAAACATATACGTTTGGAAATCGACCTGATTAGATTTTGGTAAAGATCGGTCGGGCCGTTTTCTTGTAATAAAGATTTTGAACATTTTTTTTGACTGTTTTCATATTTTTTTTTGTTGATATATATCATGGTCTTCTAGATCATACTAAAATATTACGGACCTACAAGGCGTTTAATTTTGAAAATTCGTCAAAATTTGCAAAAATTAGTATGGCTTTTTTGGTATTTGTCAAAATTAAAACTTTCATCGAAGTT
Source organism: Ctenocephalides felis (assembly GCF_003426905.1). Classification (NCBI taxonomy): domain Eukaryota; kingdom Metazoa; phylum Arthropoda; class Insecta; order Siphonaptera; family Pulicidae; genus Ctenocephalides; species Ctenocephalides felis. Next base: position 21,713,646 of record NW_020536999.1, read on the forward strand.
TGCTCAAAAACGCCTGAACTCCTTCCCCGTCGGTGGTACGTGGTGATATTCAAAATTACCCTTCATTTTCCCTCCAAACATTATGTGTATTTTTAGTTACGACAAAATATTGTAAAACTTTTAATTTTTTTTTTTTGAAAATGTTTGGATTAAAAAAAAAAATTGGTAAAAATAAATGCACTTGAATCTTACTATACATCTCCCTCTCCATCGTCATATTTTGTAATTTTTTGTCAAACCCCCCTCCATGTAAAAACATCGTGTGATCAATGGGCGCCCCCTAAAAAGCACGTCTCCTTATCAAATATATAGGAATCAAATATTTTTCGAATTATTCAAATCGGTTGATCCGTGTTCTCGTAATAGTTGACAAAAACTTGTTTCGGTGCACTAACTGCCTTCCTAAATATTACCTTATAAAATAAATTTTGTATTATGATTGACATGATATTTTTCTATTGGAACTAATAAAACTTTGATGTCCAAAAATGCGCCCAAATTTTTATTAATATTTTTCCACCGGTATGAACTTCTATCAACATTTTTTACAGCGTGAATTATTAAAGCAGAATTAAATAAAAATTCCACAAAATATACGAAAAATAATATTTTATTATTAAATATTCAAATTTAATTCAGAGGCTCCTTCGCACCGCACACTAATTAAATTTATGCCTCGCAAAAGCGGACGGTACACGACCTGCCTTTGTTTGGAGGAATTATTAGTACAAAGACAAATAATTAAATTAATGAGCTTTTTCATATACAAGAAGAGTCGAGACTGTATGCTAATTAATACAGGTAACAAATACTAAAATTGATAAATTTACATTGACGCGGATAATGGTAAATGATACTTGATTGTACCGGGAAAGAATTAGATCTCTCTGAACTTTTTTATGTTAAATTTATGCAGATACTTAAACAGCTTTTGGTGGATTTTTTTTTTCAAATGAAAAAATATGATAGCAATGAATTTATTTAATTTTAATTTATAATTATTTATATTTCGATTAATTTTTGTCAGTGATAGTAATCGCAAAAAAAATCAAATATTTTATTTTGCATATCTTTACGTTCTAAGATACTCTGAACGTTGTGGCATACCTTAGATAAAAATGGGTGTGTGTGTGCGGATACAAATTTTCGTCGACGATTTCGGGAACACGGATCAACCGATTTGAATAATTTAAAAAATATTTGATTTGTGTAAATAAGAAGACGTGCTGATTAGTTTTTGACAAAGGATGGTCTAGCCGTTTCGAAGAAACGAGGCAAAAGTGCAAAAATGGTAGTTGATTTTTTGAGAGAACGGAGCGTCTGATTTGTATGATTCAAAAAACATTTCATTTGTATTGACGAGATGACGAACTAGTGTAATTTTTGGGAAGGCAGGTCTAGTGGTTTTGAAAATACAACAAAAAAGTGGAAATATGCCATAATTTGTTTACTTTTCTATGGGTTCCGTGCCAACATTTATCCGTTATACTGCAACGCGGCGCCCATGCGCTTCTATATTTCGTTTCTACGCATTTAACGTATTACGATTGCTTTGAAAAAAAGTTCAAAATTTCTAAAATATTTCAGTATAAAAGTATAATTTTTCAGAAAGATCAATTTTTTTTCAAAATAATTTAAAATCTCAAAAACCTATTTTTTTATTCTAGAGCCTAAAAGAAAATTTAATATTTTTCAAATAAAATAATTTTTGGTAAGGGAAGTTCCAGCAATTCATTATGATACTCAAACGTGAGCTCGTGTGAACTTAGACAATATCAACTTGCATCGTATCTTCGAAATGGGTGGATCTACCTTGGCCAAGAACTAATGAGCGTGTCTCTTCATCAATCGGAATCGAATGTTATTTGAATCATTCAAATCGGTTAAACCGTGATCCCAAAATCATTGATGAAAATTTGTATCCACACACATACGCACACACACATACATCCATTTTTTCTAAGGTATGCCAAAATGTTAAGAAATCTTTGAAACATAAAGATATATATAAAAATTTTTAACCTCGTTTTTTTAGATTATTGTAACTTTCGCTACGGCAAGCTTTAGTAATTTAATTTAATGTAAATGTTACTCTCACCAGTTTTTCCATATTTTATGAGCAAAATATTTCAACCATAGGTTCATTAAGAGATGATTTGATTTATCCTTTTCATCAATGCCAAAGAATCAGCAATCACCTTACAATATTTCTTGGCCAAATTCGAAATCAGACTAAAACCATCTGAGTGGTTATAATCGCATTTCGAGATCCTTTGTTCTTGATATATACTTATCAGAGTCTAAAATAGGAGGAACTGATTCGGAAAGAGTATTAAACGGACAAGGAGATCGAGATTTTGATGTTTCTGATGGCAAATGTTATATGTTACGCCCGAATGGAATTGGGACAATGTCGTTTTGTGTTTTGATATGTAGAAAATGGAGTAGTCGATGTCATAAAATAAATATTTACACACTTCTGTGTTTGTAGAATCGATTTGGATTATTCTTGCCGTGTGTCATCTCGACAAAAATGATTGTGATGGATTGTTGTTGGAAGATCAATAGTGACCATAAATGAAGAACTTTTGGAGTCAAGAATTATTTAATAATTTAAACCATTTATAAATTCTTTTATGTTTATGCAATATTAATATTTTTAATTAGAAGAAAAGAAATACATCTTTATTTATTTATTTTGAATATATTTGTTTATATTGATAATAATGGTTAGTACTGTCCTAAGACAGGTCCGTGAGCTGAGTTAAACTCCAACTCGATTCAGGGAAAAATTGTGTGAGATATTTCCCATTGCCTTTTTACATCGCAGGGCATAAAAATGAGCTATTTTTAAATGAAAACATATTTTTGATCTATATTTTCAAATGAAAACGGACATTGCTACTCGGAATGTCCAGAGCGTGAACTTGAACTCACGACCTTGTCCATACAAGGCAGTGAGCTTAACCGTTACGTCATGGAACACCCCTATATTAATATAACACTTACTAATTTTATAGCAAATAATTAATGCAATTTTTTAATGCATAATGTGAAAAATAATGTGAAGTATTTTCTTCTGAATGTAATGTGAAATGCATAATGTGAAGTTTCTGAACATTTTGGCATACCTGACAAAATATAGATGTGTGTGTGTGTGTGTGTGTATGTTTGGATACAATTTTTCGTCCGCGATTCTGGGCGTCCACGAAGCAATCGATTTCTGAGAAGACGTGCTGATTAATTTTTGGTGAAGACAGGTCCTGCCGTTTCGAAGATACGGGGCAAAAAGTGCCAAAAATGATAATTCAGTTTTTGAGAGAACGGAGCACCCGAATTGAATGATTCAAAAAACATTTTACTTGTATTGATGAAATGAAGAATTGGTAAAATTTTTGGTAAGGCAGATCTAGCTATTTTGGAGATACAGAGGATAAAATAAAAAAAAACGATTTGGCTGTCAAAAATGATCATTAGACATATGCACATCAAATTATCAGAAATCTTATAGAGATTTTAAGCATGTGGACAAATTTTGTTACAATGTTTTTGAGATCCGTACCAAGATTTTTAATATTTAATGTGCACTTGTACGGCTCAAACAAATTACAAAATCCTCAGATTTTTTTTTCAAAATTTTCAAAAATATATATGTAAAAATACATATTTTTTAAATTTAAAATTCAGTTCAAAATGTATAAATTTTAAATGCGTTATTTTACTCGTAAAAAAAATATCCCAAGATGAATTCATTCGGCTTTTCTTTAATGTAAACATTTTCAAGTGTTTTGAGTGATAAAATATTATATGAACTAATAAATAAATGGTAATATTAATTTTGTTTTTGAAAATATTTAAAACAATTGAAATTAATCATTAATCAATATTTATTGGTTTCTAAATTTTTTTTTGCTTGAATATTTTATTCTCGTACGGTAAGTTCCAGCAATTTGCCTCAAGGCAAACGATGCAATGCATCACTAGTTTCAAGTAATGTATTTTATTGACCTTTGGATGATGTAGATTGTTTTTGCTAGAAAATCCGACTTGCTATTTTGCTTTCCAAATCTTTCTATTTATTCTCAATGGTTTGAGACAAAAATTAAAAAAAAGTGCATATGTGAATGAGTCAAAATTTGTCTCGAATTGATGTCTTATCAATTTGATTTATATTGATGAATTGTAAGTCTTATCAAATAATTTCCAAATTTTACCTAATTTATTTTATAGATCACGTTGGACCACATCGATGCAATAGGAAAATTTCGTTGGTTGATCGACATATCAATATATTATTACTGCTTTCACAATTTAGTAATATTTTTCCACTCTTTCATTCACGTTGATGTCTACATTTTGCCCATGTTTAAGTCCACATTATGACAAGGGTTGTCGACGGTGCCCTTTTGTCGTGTGTAGCACTGTTACCAACGCATAAACAACAAGAAGCCCTAGGGCAACGGTTTAATAAAGTACACATGACTGAAACTTGCCCGAGCGAATATCTAGTTAGTTAAAATACTCGCCGGTTCTTGTTACTACAAGCGATCCTGTTACATAACATCGCATTCAATACAGAGATCATTTCATTTCGTATTATACACTCGTATACATACTTATACACATCTACATATACATATATAAATCATAGATCAAATGCTACATTTGGAGTAGGGCTCTCTGCGGATCAGAGACATGCAGTTTGAGGAAGGTCAAGAACTGCTTGAGGAGTTCAAGATGCAGTGAAGAATGGAGAAGAAAAGAATTGGTTCAACTTGGCAAAAACTGCAATAGATTGACCAGATATTTCAAAATGGAGTACTGGAAGGGAAAATAACTCTACTGGCTAGAGTTGACCACTGTTTTGGACTATTTTTGGGATAAGAGTCCTTTTTGGGCAACGTCATCAAAGGAAAAATAGAAGATATGATGTATATCTGGGTGATAATTCAGATGATGGATGATCTTAAAAGGAAGAGAAAATCCAGAGAATTGAAAGCCAAAGCACAGGACACATGTGTATGGAAGTATAAGTTTGGAGAGTAAATTTGAAACTACAAGGAATTCAGTGTTTAGGCAAAGCACCCATATAAATGGATATTTTTTTAATATTTATAATTTTAACTTCCCGTAGGATAAGATATTGTAAACGTCCAGAAATCGAAATTGAAATTTTTTGTATACCTTCGAAAAAATGAATGCGCGTGTGTATGTATGTATGGATACATTTTATCGTTCGCGTTTTTGAACGCTCGTATCAACCGATTTGAATGATTCAAAAAATATTTTATCGAGATATGCTGATTAGTTTTTGGCAACGGCAGGTCCAGTCGTTTCAGAGGTACGGAGCAAAGAGTGCAGAAAATAGAAATCGTGTTTTTGAGAGAACAGATTAACCGATTTGAATGGTCCAGTAATGATGGGAAAAAGTGGTCATTTGATTTTGGCAAAGGCAGGTTTAGCAGTTTCGGAGACACGGAGCTAATTATGAAAATAATGGCAGTTTCTGAGAGAACTGAGCATCCTATTTGAATGTTTGAATAAACTTTCCGCTTGTGTTGACAAAACGATTGCTTTTGGGGATTTTTTTTTAAATTTTTTTTATTATTTTCAGAAAATATTTTTTATAACTAAATTGCATTCTTTGATCATTTCATTATGGCACGGAAAATTTCAGCAATTTGCCTTAGGACACGATGCCATACACTACTAGTTATTTTTATTATTGATACAAAAAATTATTGATGAAATTTTTCGATCCCAAGTCGAAGAGGATCTACCTTCACATAATGATCAAATCTTTGATCTAAAAAGTAAAATATAATTTGCAGGAATTTTTGTAACATTTAGTTGAACTTTCAATAAGTTTGCCAATCTATTCAATAATAGAAAACTTTTAGAAATAGTTTGTAAATCTTAGTATTGAGTAGATATTCGTTTTAGGATCAATGTTGAACGAATGTGAAATATTGATATAGATTACACTGGCTTTTAGACTGAAATTGTGCCAATAACTGCATCGAACTTAAGAAAAATTTTAAAGTATTATTATTTGTATGGATGGTACGTAATGTTTTTTCAAAATTGTCAAATTTTCAGACACTGTGGTACTTACGTGAAAAAAAAATCATTTGAAATACTTGCATTTAATGCACTTGGGTACTTAATTATTGCCAAGTTATAACGAACCAATTAATTATCAATTATTCTGCAAATGTTAGTTCTGATAAGATCTTATGATACCTAAATTTTAGAATCTGTTAGAAATACTCCTTATCATCTATCCTTTACAAAGTAAATCCATATATAATCCTTTTCCGACCACATTGTAACAAGTGTCGTAAATGTCCTAGGAGGATTTCGCGTGTAGGTTGGCACATGATCGAATATTTTATCCTGAAGTCATTTCTTTTTTTAAGAAATGCATCAGCGTCAGCGCAGTCGTCGTCGTAAAAGTTGGCAACATAAACCTCCCAACTAAAATGCCATCCGAGAAAATTGAATACCACTTTTCCGGGGAAAAGTATTCCTTTTGACACGTATGAAAGAAAATAGTGAATGTCCTGGAAGGAACGGAGGAGGAGTTAGGGAATTATATACATTATGAATGGTATTTGTGCTTTTGTATCCAAATATAGAAAAATTGTTAAAATTTGAAATATTACCTACTAACATTGTTTTTATTTATTATACGAACCTCATAACTACAGATAAGTCCAGCTAAATTTAGAATTTCTTCTAAATGTCTCGTTTCTTAAAAACTATGTTTCTTGATATGGCTTGGTATTATTCCCTGATTAACTCGTAAATATTGAAGCACGCGATTAATGGGATTGGTCAATCAAGGAAAAACTAAGGCAAAATATAGCAAAGTCATAAAACAAAAATGATACTAATTTTAGTGATCATCATTTATATAATTTACATATTAAATTTAAGTCGTTATTCAAGTTTCGAACATTTGCATCTGTCGAACAAGGTAAACTTCACACTCTATAAATGTTAATTTTTGGTAGTAAAAAAATATTAAAAATGGTGAAAGGCTTTAGGACAAATATCAAAGAATTATGAAAAACATTTTTTTATCTTCATATTAAAAATTTATCAGACTTTTCTGTTTTTGGTTTAATATATTTTCAAGGCAAAATTATAAATACAGCCCTGTTTTTTAGAGCTTATAACCGGCGATGTATGTGACTATCAGTCCGAAAGCGACATTAAACTTTGCGGAAAATTGCTCACGTACACCGACGACCCATAAACTTGAACATATGTGGAACAAATGCTTTAATTTTATGCCATCCTTCCTTGTAATAAGAAATTACTACATAACTAGGTTTTAATTATTTATGTCAATATTTTGAACCACATGGTTAATGCTAGTACTTTAATAAATTAATAAACATAGACAAATGAAAATTAAATTTCAATATTTGTTCAGTGAACCCTCGACTTCTCTCAATGGAGTAATTTCTAAATTATTACTTTTTTAGAAAAGAAATTTCTACTTTTTTCTCTTTTTATGTAACAATAGCTTATAAGATTTCATTGTATTTTCATTGCTATTTTCAAGGAAAAAACTTGTCTAACGAAGAATCAGAATATATATCAGTATATACTCTATCTGATGAATTACGGTTAATATGAAATTTATCAAGCCTAAATTATTATATGTATATTTACTAGACTAAATTATACAGATCTGAATTATATATATATATATATATATATATATATATATATATATATAACTAAGTAAATATACCAAATTCGTACTAGCTGTCGATACCTATTTCATAATTAATTGATGTTCGGATTCAGGAACTATTATAAATTCATAATAGAAATTCAGTACCTGTATTAATTAAATCTATTTTGATATTATCATTAGAATATGCACATGGTATATATATATATATATATATATATATATATATATATATATAATATTCCTGATGCATATGATCAAAGCTCTGCTCTTGGGATTGGTATTAATTCGCAATAAAGTTTATCCTGAAGATACTTTACTCAAATTTAGTTTCCAGACCTAATAAGTTATCATATAGACATTTTCGATTTAATATTTAAATATTTTTACGTAATATATATATCTATTCATTTACTTTTTGTTGCTCTATATTGTAATAGGTTTTTGTGAATAGCTTTGCCAAATTAAATTTATATAAAATTTTATTTCAACAAATTTATTTGCACATTTAATTCTATGCAAATTTATGAATTTGTTATCTATAAGATGTACATACTAATTTATTATAATTTAAAGAAAAAAAATCAATATTTTCTATATAATTTCAGTTTAGAATGTTTTCATATCTCATAATTTTTCAGTACGAAAAACAGAAAAAAAATATTAATAAATGACCAAAAATCATTATGTTTTCAATGGGAATAATAATTATATTAAAAAGCATTTTGTCAAAATGAAATGTAATAGGCAAGAAGAAGCTGCCCAAAGATTATGGAGGACTCTTAGAACTATCATAACCTTATATGAACAGAATAGTAGAATCATTTATTGAAGTGATTCTCTAAATATCAATGTAATATTTATCAGATTAATTTACATATGTGTTTGAAAGTGTGTATATGTGCGAGTGAATGACATAAGCCAAATAGCTCATAAAATTGTCATGTATTCTGAGTGCTATTGAAAATAAAATTTAAAAAAAATCTATGTATAGATTTGTTATTTTTAAAAAATACATTACATTGTTCTTCATACATTCGATTATCCGGATTTTAGATTATCCGAATGCCCATCAACAACAATTAGTCCGGTTAATCCAGTTTTTACTTTAAAAATAATTTAAAAGCAAACAGTAATTGATTAAAAATTAAACTAAGTAAAAATTTTATTTTAGATCCCAATGTATCCCAAAGTTTCTCTCAAGTATGATTTATGCACAAGGTGCTGGAACATTTAGGATATGAATCTAATCTTCTAAGTTCTCCCTCAAAGGTGTCGCACACCTGTCCTAGTTTTGTTCCGTACAATATGCAAATTCGAAGTGTTTACATTTAGTCCGACGTCGTCGTCAGTGGCATAGTTCGATATAATTGAATTACGGTATAATATTGCTTGTAAAACGGATAAATCGATTCAAAACGATGATTACGGAACCCTGGTGTATTATATTCTGTTGTATAGCAAACAATAATATAATAACTGCTGTAAATTGCCCGTGACGGAATTTTATAGGATTAAGTTGTCGGATTGTGTTGACAATTTGCGGAGTTTACTATGGAGTTTTGTTTGCGCGGACTTGTTATTAAATCTATTGACAGTATTGGAAATTAATAGTACAGTAATTATATTTCAATTTATTTCAAATAATTTATTATATATTTTTTTATTTTTTTTTTGCATCTATCAATTTTGTAAGTAAGACTTTAAAGTTTTGATGACAAAAATAGACTATAACAAAAAAAAAAACATTTTAATTGGTTTGTTTATTTAATTTTCCTTTTTTGTTACATTTCTAATTACAAACTACCACTCCAGGTCATTCAGTAATAATTTTGATTGTATAGCTTTTTGAATGGATGACAACCCAGTAGTTGTCCAATCCAGTTACGCCTACCAAATTCACTATACTCGAAGCATTTGCTGGCATTTTATAATTATACCACCATATATACTCATGAGTGGCGATTTTCATTTGAGATCATATTTGAGATCTATAACCTCAAGTCGTAATTTGACATCGAAGCTGCCTGATGCAAAGCTGTCTGACTTGGTCGTGTCTGACATCGAACCAGCGAACCAGGGACTAGTTTGTGCTAGCCCACGTCCGAAATGATTACGCCCCCGTTAAGACATAATTTGAAAATTGAATTAATCCTTTCCACTCGCAAATTGCGGAATTTACATGTATTTTGCTGCCGGAGCGGCGGCATCCGAGTTGGTTAATATTTAAATGGGATGAGGGTATTAAAGTAAAATTAGTAAGAATGATTCATCTATCTACCCATATGCGTGCAGAATTTATTTATCTAAAATTTATACTTTATTTTATTTATTTATTTGTTACAGATTAATTTAATATTTTTCGTATTTATCATTAAAACAATGAAATAAGAAAGCATCTAACTATTAAACAGTCTAATATATATTCTAACCAAGAGCATATAAACTTATATTAATCTTCTGAAATTTTACAATCCAAAATGTACATGTTCATAAATAAATTTACTGTTTCCTAAATAATATTCATCTACGAAAGTAGTAAGACAAGATAGCAACTTTGTCCAAGCTTGATTTTTTTTAGAATTTGGAAGGCTATCAAAACTTAAAAGTTCAATAATTTGTTCTGATGATATTTCTAAACTACATAGTTTAAGAGTAGATTACCCAACGTTTGACCTAACTGATATGATGATACATTAGGTAAATAGACCTAATAAAAGTGACCAGAACGTTTTATCTTTATTTTACAAAAGTGAGTACTTTTTATAATGTAAGAGAGCGTCGATAAATCACGTTATTGATTTTTTAAAGATTTTTGGAAAATAGTAAATTTTATATATTTTTAAAACGTTTGATTTTTTTAACAAAAAAAAACAGGTAAAAAAATACACGTGATATCTTACTATACCCCCACCCTCCCTCAAGTGATATTTCGTAATTTTTTGTCAAACCCCCCTCATCGCCATCAAAAGCTCACGTGAATAATGGACGCCCCTAATACGAAATTGAAATCAATAAATTTAAAAATAAAACAAAAAAAAATAGAAATAAAATTAATTATAGAATTATATAAATATGTTATTTATATTACAAAAAATTATATTAGAAATTTATATAGATTTGAGTAAAGTATCATCGTTATATAAAGTTGAATTATAAACTTCAGATTTCGAACAATTTTTATTACATATATCTAATTGTTCTAAATTAATAAAGATATAAAGAGTCTAATTAGATTTATATGATGCATGTATGTTCCAGCTATATCTAAAATGTCATTTATATCAACATATCGATATTTTTAAAGTTGCAGACTGCAAAACTAGAACAAAATTGAAGAGCTAGAGAATTACAGAAGCGACTAAATTTTATTTTACTGAAAATAGGGTATTTGTCGAGCATTCAGATTCCAGAAGTAATTTAATTCAGTTGAGAAATGTAGATTCAAGTGGTACTATAGCACGCCATATCCAAGTAAATCAGACATTTGCTCGCTGATTAAATTAGTATATCAGACTGAATTCCTTGTACTTATTGGATTTAGTAAGTGCTACGAGGTTTTCGACTACGGAACGACTTCTATATGCATATGGGATGGTGTAATGGATACTAGATTCTTCACACACACTAGATATATATATATATATATATATATATATACAGGGTGGCCCAGAACTCAACGTCAAGCCAAAGCGGGATGATAGTATTGACCGTAACTGTCCTGTGAAAAATTTAGGATTTTTTCAGGAAATTATGAGCTTTAAAGTGCCACCTAGAGGTTTGCTAAAATTATGACAACTTTTCGAATATTGTGATTGATTTTTATCAATTTTGTTCACTTATTCGTTGGAACCATAATAGTGAATAACATTTCTAGGACGACAGTCAAAAAAATACATTACCCAAAATTAGGACTTTTTGTTTGTTTTGTAGAAAGATTCGGACCCAGTTGAAAGGGACATTTATTTTTTAAATGCGCCCTATTCCTTCTCTTTCCTATTTAATATTGCGTAACTTACCACTTGACCTTGAATAGAGAATTCAGGCTCCGACGATCGTTGGTGGGGCAGAAGGCAGTATATTGGATGACTTGCAACGGATAACACATAATGCTAATTTAGGTTTTCATATTTTAGATTTCAAATTGTAACACGCTGATGATGAGACAAACTTAGTCTCGAAACGTTTGTTGAATTATTATTTAATAAATTGGTGCTAAAAAGAGTGTTGTTTGTTCATATATATATATATATATATATATATATATATATATTATTTTATTCTATCTATCTAAATATAAATTTGAAAGTTCTTCATTTAAAAAAAAAGTTGTACGTCCATGGTTAGAATGCATTTTATTATATATAATAAAGTTCCATTTTTATATTATCGTTTTTTTTCTATTTCATATTCGTTCGATCTGTATTATGGAGGTATTGTAAGCAAATATTGCACAGACACACATTGGAGCAGAAGTTGGGGGGCGCAGGCGTTGGCTGGGCGTGGGGCGTAGGGCGACGGGCGAGACTTCGTAGCCCGATCTGTGTGCTCTTGCTCGTGATTTGAGGTCCCCGGCGGCTTCTATAAATACATGAATCTGCCTATTTCAACCCCCGTAATGTCAAGGAGCTTTATTAAACCTAACGCGCCGTTCCATCCAATAACTTTATCTATATATTTGAAAATTTACGTAGGTACAGAGTAAATGATATTCATTTTCAAACACGATCGATTACACACACAAATATATAATATATATAATACATATACTTGGTAACCCGACAGTCGTCGGGTTCTGTATTCACGTCTACAATTTAAGGTCAAAATTTTTTAATATATTTGTCAATTCTTAAGCACTTTGAAATCTATATTTGATAGAATAAAGCAATATGCCGTGTAAATTATTAATACTGAATAAAACCGAAATGTGATAAAAAAACACTGCTTTGATGTTTTCAGTTGTATTTTACGTTATTAGAAGATTAGGAAAAAAAGTTCATGCAAACTTTTTATTAGATAATTGAGATATAAACGAATATTATTAAAATGACTGGTATTTTTATGAATATACATCAATGTGTAATCAAATTATTATAATTAATCAATTTTTAATTAGTTCTTATTTGAGATTATAGGGCAACTACCTACAAAAAATATTAAATTCTATAAGAAGAATGATACTATCAAAAGTGAGAGAGTGAAAAGTTTTGGTATGATTTTGAATTTGGAAAATAAAATGAGATATTCAGAAAGTTGATGAGTCTTCTAGTATATGTATCATATAATATTACTATAAATAAAAAATTAGAATAATTAATAACATATCCAATATTGACTTTAAATCATATACTTATAAATATTTTATATAATGTCCTTCCATTTATGGTCTTAGCATAAGCTATATACGTATTGAAATCTGCAGTTTTTTTTAACAGTATAAGAAATTCAGAAAGAATAGATATAGTATCTACGGTAAAAGAACAATATCACTTTTGTTATTTCCAACCAATATAATTGCTTTAATAATTTATATAATCGCGTACCCTATATTAGTTGCTTTTTGCTATTACAATTTTAAATTTCATTTTTCTTACTAACAATTTCATAACCCTTATTACTTTAGTTAAAATTTTACATGAAATAATTTGTAAAATCTAGTTCATTAAGGCACTGTTCGATCTAAGATCATGACGAAACAAATAATTTTTTGACACATGAAACAGAATTTTCAATAAGTAAGAATATTCTTTTGGATTGAAATTAATTTTGAACGTATGGTGTTATTTATTAAACTAAATTATATAATTTCATCTGCCAAACATATATTGCATCTTATAATGTCTTAATTTCTGGCACATATCAGCTGGTTTTCGGAATTAATACTGTAGATATTTAACATTTTTCTTATCTATAATCATGAATATGGATATTATATACTAATATTGTCTAGGCTCGTTCAAACTAAATTCAAATTTCAAGTGAATCGACATTCTTGGCAGATAACAGTTCTCATGTGTCGAAATGTTTTTAATATCAAACAAGTATATGTTGTTTTTTGCAATTTTTTTCATTTATTTCTACAATATTACTATAGTTTTATAATACCCCACATCTTAAAAATTTTCCTCGACAAACTCTAAAAAAATTTATCAAAATCCGAATAATCGTTTTAGAAGGAATATATTTACATACATTATTACAAAACATCTTTATATATAAGATATATTATTTTTTATTTGAAATGTGTTGTTGGAGACAAATAGAGAAGAAAAAGTGGACAGACAAGATAACAAATAAAAAAGTCATGAGATAAGTGGACTAGGAAGGGACTCTACTGAGCACGATCCTGAAAAGAAAAGGAAACTAGATCGGACCTATTTCGCCAAAAGGGTGCTTCCTACACGACGTCGTTAAAGATAAATTAGAAGGGACTAAATGGATTGGAAAAAAGAAAAATGCAGATGATTGATGACTTTCGTAAAAAGAGAAAATACAGAAAACTGAAAGCCAAAGCCGACAAACTGACAAATATGAATATTTTTTGTTATACATTTTTATAAAAAAGTAGATTCATCAAATCACAAAATATTTCATGAGAATCATCTTATTACATTCAACATTTATTACTACATCATTACATTGCACTAACACGCATCTGTTCCGTTGTTACCGAACATTTACATAAGATTTTTCCTCTTGTTCACAAAATTATAGGAGACAGCATACGTAATAATACCATGAAAATAAAGAAACTTCTTTTTTTTAAATGGAAAAGAAAATACAGAGGATTGTGTAGCAAAGACGCAAAAACAAGCCACTTACCCGAATAATATATCCCACTAGAGAAAAAACATTGTTGGGATTGACGAAAAATGAGTGTGCCCTCTTTTCGAGTTCACGTTCAAATGTAATCCACTGTGTCACCAAGGAGATAAAATATAAAAATGTAAAAGATTCAAGAAAAAACATGGAAAGTAAAGTAGATCATCTATTTTTCAGGGTTATACAGATAAAATGATCATATAAAGATATATAGAGGATTCATAGGTGATACCTTCATAGCACAAAAACATTTGTGGAATAGTTTTATGTTGAGCAGAGTTCTTGAGATTTTATTAAATCTACAAGAATTTATTTTTTAGAGAACACAAGTATTATATGAATTGTCAAGAAATTAGTATGTCGTTTTAATATATAATAAAAATGTAAAATGTTTTGTGAAAAATAAACGTGAAAAATAAAGCAGTAGTAGATCACCAATTTTTCTTCATTATATAGTTGAATTGATCATATAAAAATATGTAGAAGATTCCTAGGTGATACCATGATGCTCCAAGCCTATTCCAAATATAATTCTACCTACCAAAAATTACTTTTATTTTAAAATATTCAGATAACATTAGTTTGGATTTGCAAAAAGAATATTTTACTTCATATACATTTCCAATTTTAATCCAAAAATAAGATCAAATATATCTTAGAAATTTGAAGAAAATAGAAGTAGTAGTAGTAGTAGAAGAAATAAGTAGATCATCTATTTTGCAGACATGTACAGATAAAATGATCACATAAAAATTTAAGTTTCATGAAGATGATTCATAAGTAATAGAATTATCTTGAAATTCTGAAAATATTTTTATGTTCTAGAGATTGTGAAGATTTTTAAAATATGATATTGCATGGACATGAGATGATGCACTAAATTATTTTTAGTTTGAAATTTGCAATTCAATTTTTTTTTGCATCGACAGAAAATAAGTGGTTTTTACTTATTGTTAGAATTAATTTTTGGTTTTGGTTAATATAAAATAAAATTTTAACAATGAAACAACTGGAATTCTAGTTGATCATCTACGAATTTCCAACTTATTGTACTTCTTACAGTGATTTTTTAAATTAGTAAGAAATAGCTTATACAACTATTAGAAAACCAAGTTTTTTAAATTTTATAAATATCATTTTGAATTATAAGTTTGTATAGGCCTCAATTACTTTTGTTATAAAATCAGCAAAATTTTTATTGCACTTCCAAAAGTAATATTAGCACATACCATATGTCCATTCTCTCTTCTCTCTTCATATATTTCAACATTTTAATCAAACTATTTCATCACTGACAATGAAATATGTGATAAAAATAAAATTCCAAATAACTCAAATAAAATCCTGAATATTGAAAATCAAATTTATCGGAATATCTTTGTGTTTTAAATATTGGTTTATTGAGGGAATATGAATATAAATATTTATGAACAATTTATTCGACATTTTGTCATGTAAAATAATAAAGGATCATAAAAGGATCTATCTTTTCATATGAATTAATATACTCAGTTGAGCTATAAATTGTTTTAAAAGTCTTACGAATATTTGTAATTTTATTTATAGGATTTTAATATTTAATTTTTTTAATAAGTTAATACAACTCTTTGTTTTTTATGTCTATTTATTAAAGTTGTTACATATTTGCTAGTGACAAAAACATCTATGATAAATATTCCGTAAGGTTTATATGTGATATATTTTTGATGAAATTAGATGGTAAAATTTTCATAGGATATATATATATATATATATATATATATATCCGTCTGAATTTCTAAAGTCTACAAAGGTTCAGCCTGTATTTACGATACTGAAATAATAATTGCCCATTATCCTCAGAACAAAGTTGGCGACTCGACAATACCCCTTTTTATGGGAATATCAAAAGTAAGAGAGTGAAAAGTTTTGGTAGGATGTAAATTAAAAAAATAACCTGAGAAATGCAAAAAGTTGATAAGTCTTCTAGGGTGTTCATCCCTTATTATGCTGAGGGCGTCGTTAAATATAAATGACTATGATATTAGATATTTTTGAGGGTCAATTTTGATATAATTTGTACTAATTGGTGGTCTAGACGTAAAGAGGAGATATTGACTTAATTAATTGAGTCAAATGGAAAATTTACTGCAGGGTAATATATAATTTTATAATAAATACTTTACCTACAATTTAATTTTCTATTTTCATTTATGAAATGTTTTTAATGACGTCTTAGGACTTAACTAGTTATAACAATTATTGTATAATTTGAACGGTATAAAAAATAATTAATATAGTTGTTTGATGAACATGATAATTCAGAATAATTATAACACATATTTTCCTAGAAACAAAATAATTATCATTCCATAAATCACATGTGAACAACTCCACTATACATTTTCCTTTGATTTTGTTTGCTTTTCCTTTGATGTCGTCTCATATTTCTCAGTACAAGTATTTTCTTTTCTTCAATATTTATCTAAACATTTCTTATTGGGTTCTCGGATATGCTGACATCAATATATTTAATTAAAGAGCAAGCTTCTACCTTTTGTGATATATCTTTCTGGGTTGTCAGATATTTATTGAGTAATTTGTTTAATAGGTTTAATTAAATTGTGAGAGAATTAGAGGAAATAATCAATCATCAATTATTGGATTTAACACGAATGATTGTAATTTGTAGGTTCTGAGATGAATTTTATTTTTATAAATTAGTTATGGGGCATTGCTCTTTGACATTTTCGATTTGAATGAAATTTAATATTTGCTTTGAACGCATTATAAAATTACGTTACTAAATTGTAAGTTATACAAACTGAAGGCCTGCAATTAACCAGCAAATTGATTGTATTGTATTAAAAGTTATGATTTCAAAATTATAAAAATGTCATGACATAATATTTGTTTTTATCAAAAAAACTCATGGCCTCTTTTGATCCCCACATAAGGGAGTATATGTGGAAATCAAAAGAGGCCATAGATTTTTGATAAAAACAATATTTCATGTCATGACATTCTTTTATAGTTTTGAAATCATCGTTTTTAATACATTTTTTATAAAACAGAAATGTCATCTACTAATTTTACAGCTCGTCTATTTAAAATAGTAGAGAAAATATATTATTAAAACACATAATTTTTTTCTTAAAAATCTTGATGATACACAAAGAATATGATCCGCTATTGATATTTTTGTATTTTTTCTATTTTCAATCTATACTTGGGGTTGTGTGTATGTCCTGTATTAGTTTCTCCTAAAACTAATACAAAACTCGGATGGATTTTCGTCAGATATTTGCCCTTCGGGGTATGGAACAGCCCAAATGAAATTCAGTCGACACGCAACATGGCTTAATGATTTGTTTGGATTGCCAGGTGAATACACACGGACGGAAATGTTCAAACACGAACATATTCTGCTAAATGGATGGCTTAATTGGAATTTATGGATATGTGGAGACGATTGTCATTTGCAGTCGTCGTTTAAAGTAGAAGAATTTTTTCTGAATTTTGCTGCTAAATTCCATATCTCATCAATGGAAATCTTTAGGCGGGATTATATTATTAAACGTTCTAAATGTTTTTTCTTATTATTTACATATATATATATATATATATATATATATATATATATATATAAGTCGGGTTTTCCTTCCTGACGATATAACTCGAGAACGCGCGAATCGATTTCGCCAATTTTGCATTCGTTGGAAAGGTCTCGGGCTCCGCAACGTTTATAGCTAAACAAATTATATGATGCATCGTGTCTTAATGCAAATTGCTGGAACTTCACGCACCGTAATTAAAAATTCGAGTAATGACATCAGTGAGAATTATCAGGATTATGCTTGGTTAAGTCAAGGAGCAATTCTTGCCGTAAAGAATAATGATGTACACGCACTGAATTTCACAATTCAATAAAAAATTACTGGCGATTTGGTGACATACCAATGATTCCGACTGGTCTTTCGTTTGACTTCAAACGATTGCGATTTCTAGTTTGACTTGCGTTCGCAATGACAATTATCGAGTCGCAAGGCCAATTGCTTAGTGTTTGCGGGATACATTTCAAAGAGATTATTTAGAAAATCATTGTTTTTCACATTGGCAGTTATACGTTGCCTGTTCACGAGTTGGAAAACCATCCGCTTTGTTTGTGTTAACGTCAGACCACAAAACAGAAAATGTGGTTTACCAAAGAGCACTTCAATGAAACGGATCATTTGCGGATTCACTTTTATTTACTAACAATAAGAGAAGTTCAACTAAAAAACACTTCATTTTTGTAATCGAAATAGATTCATTACTGTTGTGTAATAAAATCAAATTTTTCCTTTTCAAATATAAAAAAAAGAATTTTTTTTTCATCTTTCTCACGAAACCATCTGGTGGCGAAACGGAGTTCGTCGGGTTTGCTAGCGAGTTTATAAATCTGAAGTGAAATATTCGTCTATTATTGATAGCTCTCAATATTAATATCTCTCATATTACTATATGACCTTTATAACCAAGGATCGTGGTTCCATCTTGCATCTACCCTATTTACTGGACATCTCGGATCACATAACTTGTCATAGAATCCATGCCGTGTCATCAGTCAAAGTGTTGAATTGAGATCCACCGGAGCAAAAGACATTCTATCTCAGGAGATGCACTTTGCTGGATCTTATTGAGTGGATTGCTTTCACCAGAAGATTAGTTGCAATGTCTTATGTGACTTAAATGGACACCGAGTGAAAAGACAGGACATTCAATTTTGATAATGGAAAGTTGACTTTAAAAAAAATTAATATGTCACATATAAGAAATGATATAGAAAAAATTGATTAATTCACTATTTAGTGATTAGTTGAAAGAGGGTAGATTTACTATTTCTCCATTAGCATTATTTTTATATTTACCATTACAATGTTTCAGAATCTAATGGAAGAGTAATTCTTTTTAAATGTTACATGTAAAAATTATCAGAATTTGAATGAACAATAGCAAGATTCAAAGAAAGCATGATTTATTTTTACTAGTTTCTATTGTAATTATTATATATTGAAAGAGGAAAGTAGATTATTTCAAGAAAATTTGAACCTAAAGAATTATTAGCTGATTTTGGAATGAAAAAGAAACATGATTGACTTATACAAGATTAAATTTACAGCAGAATTAATGTGAATGAAGATTAAATACAATTCGCAAAAAATTAACACGTTTTAATTTTTTTTTTGTCTAACTCGAGGAATAAAAAAAAAACAAGCTTCAGACTTTAGCAATCCCTTCATAATTATGTACATTTTTATACGTCTTGGATTTTATATTCATACATACATATGTATGTACATACATATGCATTTATTTAAAACAATATTTATTGATTATATGATTTTTATAATCTTATAAATAATAATACATAAATTTCATTTGACAATAAAAACCGTCATATTATTAATAGTTATTTACGAGCTTTCTATTTTTATGTCGCCCACATCACTCCCCCACCAGTGGAGTGATGTGGGCGACATGTATATATATATATATATATATAAATAAACATTTCTCAATATTTTTACACATCGTTAGTGCCTCCTCCCAAGCGTGATATTTTCAATAAAATCCGGTCATGAAATCTCCGGATTCGCGGATTATTGCTTTCGATACACCAGAAAAATGCTCGGTCCTCGATTTTGCAGGAAAACCTATTGGCGAGGGGTTCGGAAGCTTTTGTTGAGAAAAAAGCTCAGAACTTTTTCCTTTTGCAGGTACATAATGGTTCTTAAGAAGCAAAAGGAAATATAAGATGCACGAGAAAATTGCTGTAGTTTTAGGAAAAATTGTTTTGTATGGTAAGAAATATATTTTCAGATGTAATGGAAATATGGGCACTAATATTAGAAGTTCTCCTCAACAAATTACTATAAAGTAACACGTTCATAGTTAGCATTACTAACTAATATAGTTTTAAAATTTTCGATGATAAAAAAAATTAATCAAAAGATTATTTTTTTTAATATATGCGCCTATTCCGTTATGATACATCAGACACTTTTTGGTAGTAGGAGAGATTAGTTGCGGTTGTACCACTTTTTTTAATCATCAATAATTACCACATAGCTGGAAGGAAAGAAAATTAAATGGCAATTTTATGGCTACAACCAGGTACTGACATAGATAAATGCGATGTCACAAAATTATTTTATACAATAACAGGGCAAGTGTCACAACCGTACCTACCGTGGGGTAAGTTATAGTAAACCCATAAAATTGAAAATAAAAATTTTGATATATCTGTACGTTTCAGAGGTTGCAGAACATTCGGGCATACCTTAGAAAAAATTGATTTATGTGTTTGTGTGTGTGTGTGCGGATACAATTCTTTTTCGATGATTTCGGGAACACCAATCAACCGATTTGAATAATTCAAAAAACATTTGAATCGTATTGATAAGGAGACGTGCTGATTAGTTTTAGGCAAAGGCAGGTCTAGCAGTTCCAAAGATACCGCGCAAAGAGTGCCAAAAACGACAACTCCATTTCTTAGTTGTATTGCCAAGATGAAAAACTTATTAACTTTTTGGGAAGACAGGTCTAGCGGTTTCAGAGAGAGATCTAGTAAAAAAGGTAGAAAAATGCCATTTGGCGGTCAAAAATGATTATTATACACATTTATTCCAGAAGTTTTTTTTTCAAAAATTCAATTATTTTCAAAAATTAAAATCTCTCAAAAATCTAAATTTTTGAAAGTTTAAAAAATTAATTAGTTCTTGGGAAGTTCTAGCAATTCGCCTTAAGGCGCGATGTCTCTCACAACTAGTTTTGTATGGTTTGATTTTAAGGCACAAAATAGGCTAAAAAAACAATAGATATAAACACCAAAATACTGTATTATCGACTTTTATTGTCAAAATTATGTGATACAACACAACATAATTACTAAATAATTACTTAATAATATGAAAAAAATATATAATTTCTTAAACAAATAATCTTTTGTTTTCTTGTGTTGAATTTTCTTTTCAATTTTTCTTTTGTATTTTGTCTTAATTATGTTAGATTTTTCTTTATATGTTTAAATTTAAATCACCCAAAATTGGACAAGAAATACATGACACAACATATACGTATGTACATATGTCACATAAAACAAAACTAATTGCTGGTTAATTAACTTACTACTAATAATCAACTTGCAGTAAAATAACAAAGTTCAATTAGTACACAGGTAATAGTTATTATAAGAAATCGATTAAAAAAAAATTACATTCGGTACTTGTTAATGTAGGGCACTGATTCAATGCAATAATGGAAACTTGTTCGAACAAACATACTTTATCTCAACTAACTCAAAATCAGTTTAGATTAGCTATAATGACGACTTTCACTAAGTAATCTGGCACAACCGTCTCAGTTTCCCTACTTCAAATGTCCAGGTATGTTGTTAAAAAAAAACCTTACAATTAAATTTTCTTATTAATCTATATTATCATCACACATTTATCTTCTTATTATACCTTTTTCTTCAAGAGTACTTTTCTTTTGTAAATATATGGGAATATACGATATCTGTGTGTTTGTGTGTGGTCCATAGGTTATCTCGTCCACTATAGAATTTTATTTGATGTAATATCCAGTGAATGTATCTAGGGTTTCTGGCCACAATAATATTCCAATGTTCCCTTCCTGGACCCGACCCGCACACATGTCTGTATGTCACGTTTTTCGGCTCAAATGATAAATTGAGGATGATATCGTAGAATGAGGAACCTGTCCCCAGAATGTAGATGTTATGTCGTTGTTGTATTTTATTCACTGCGAAGAAAAATGGTTTTTCGTGATTTTTCACGGACGTACGGGCACGCTTGCTATGCACAGGTTGTCGTAACCGGAATTCTATTTAGATCGGCATATTGATTTATATATGCGCATACACACGCACTGGTATGCAGATGTAAAGGAAAGCTCTACTATATTGTGGATGAGATTAAAAAATATTTATGCACCATAAAATTTAATTTTGATTTTAATTGAAATTTATTATATTGATTTACAAATTTTGTTATACTTTCTTTTATGTTATTTTGCTGCAGACTTTAATGCTGAATGTAAATATATAATTTCCGTAGGGTAAGTTATAGTAATCTCAAAAACTTATGAAAATTTTAATAATTATAAGAAATTTTTTTGCATATCTTTATGTCTCATGGTCTTCTGAATATTTTGGCATAGCTCAGTCTGTGGTATGCCCGACTCACATTCCAGAGATACTAGGTTCGAATACTGGCACTGAGGGATTGAAATTAGATAGAACATGAATTGTTAAATTGAAATACAAGAGATCACATGCCAGGGGTACTCGGTTCGAGTCGTGGCACTGTCATAGAATTGCCATTTAAATTATTGGATCAAAATTCAGTAGAACATGAATTGTTGATTTGAGATACAAATGACTCACGCGCCAGGGGTATTCGCTTTGAGTCGTGGCACTAACATTGAATTGTCATTTAAATTGTTATATTGAAATTAAGAAAAACATAAATTGTTAATTTGAGATACAAATGGCTCACACGCCAGAGGTACTCGGCTCGAGTCCTAGCACTAACATAGAATGCCATTTATTTGTTAAATTGAAATTATGTAGAACTTAAATTGTAAATTTGAAATACAATAACTCAACACCATGGGTACTCAGTTCAAGTTCTGGCACTAACATAGAATTTTCATTTAAACTGTTGGATTGAAATTAAGTAATTGTTAATTTGTAATCGGTGCCCGGTTCGAGTCCTGACACTGACATAAAATTGTCTTTAAAATTAAATGAAATATGATTTGTTGATTTGAGATACAATAGAATTACTTGTTAGAAGAAAAAGCAAGGTTAGAAGATAAAGAAGCATGAAAATAAATTTTTACATAAATATCAAAAATGAATATCAGATTTTATTAAAATTGTTAAAAATATTAAGTTTTTCTAAAAATTTAAAAAATTCAGAAATTCTAAAATTCACATATAGACTCGAAATAATTTTAACCTTGCAATTTAGTTTCAATATGTTTATATATTTTATTTGCATTAATTGTATAATTCACTAATGCTGTAATTGGAAATTTATTGATTTTGCTGAATATTGTTATATGATTTTTTTAAGAATTGTGAAATCTTTATTTTTTTCCACATGTCTGATATAATATTTTTCTATGATACGTATAAATATATTGTTTTAAAATATTTAATGTAAAACTATGGTACCCAAGATAGTCTACTTATGTACCAATCCTTCTTTAATATTAATTTATAAAAATATGAAAAAAGTCCAATTAAATTTTCTTTATATATGTTCGTACGTTCTTGTGAACATATATGAAAGTTATCGCACATTATTTTAGATCTAATATAGTTTATTGATGTAAATTCAATTGATGATGTCCAGTTTTCATTATAATTATTTGAAAATGTTTAAAGCAATTTTCATTAATCATTAAATAATTTTATTTATTATTATTTTGTTTTACGGAAAGCTCCAACAATTTTCCTTAAGGCACAACCCCTTGTTGCACCACAATTTAGCTAGCTATTTCTATTTTTCGTATTAAATGAAATAAAAATTAAAAAATAAGTTCAAATAGCAAAATATCTAATTACATCAAATTACATATTTAACTTTTTTGAAGAAAAAATAAAACTAAACTTTGTTCAAATCCGAGTTAAAAAGTTGCGGTTTACAGGTGCGTAAAGAACTTTCATCCCAGTTGACACAAAAGCGAATTGTTGGATCCAGTTTTACCCACAAATGATAAAGTTTAATTGCTGCTTGTATTTTACTTATACATTATGAAATTACACGAATATATTAGGACTGTTTTCAACTGAATATATTATCAAAATACGGTAGTATTTTATGATAATTCGTTAAAGCTGAATATAATAGTAATAGATAATATGATGTAACTTATTTTTTATACAACAAATATAAATTAATTTTATATATTTCACAATTCATTCCTCGTTGTTTTATATAAGTTTATACGATTTAAAAAAAAATCCATATCGAAATTTAATTAAATTGATTCAATATACCTATGTAACAAATGATTTCAAAGTTATTTCTTAAAAATTCATGAATTTTCAGAAAAATTGTATAGCATATATAATTTTTTGTTAAGTTGCTTCTTATATATTACAGCTCTTATGTATAATAATTATTTAATTGTAGAATTGATTTCTATTTCGAGTTTGATTTACATATTCAATAAAATTTAATATTTAAAATAATATACAATGTAAAACCATGTTGTTTTATATAAATTTATCAAAATAGTTATGTAAATCTGCTGTAGAGAATAACTGAATTTGCAATGTTTTATGTAAATGTTCTAACTGGGCAATTAGCAAATATATATCATTTTTGTTATACAACAGAGAATACAAACATTTTAAATATATTAAAGAATCCTAATAATTTTGTCTCATTAGGCAAATTAGTAATGAACTTAAAATAGTTTACAGTTTAACCAAAGCCAACTAACAATTTCATAATAAGTGCGACTTTCTGATGTCTTTTGGATAACACATAAGTGAAGTTAGGAATTATGTGTAAAATGACTAATTGCATAGCAAATACATATCATTTTCACAGTTTTCATTACTCATACGAAGATTGACCCGTAACATAGAATTACCATAACATTTTATATTAACTTCCCATAGGGTAAGTTATAGTAAGCGCAAAAAAATCGAAAATGAAAATTTTTGTATATCTTTACGTTTAAAAGGTTACTGAATATTTTGGCATACCTAAGAAAAAATGGAATGATGTGTGTGGTGTGTGTGTGTGCGGATACAAATTTTCGTCGACGACTTCAGGAACACCGATCAACCGATTTGAATAATTTGAATAATTTGATTCGTATTGATAAGGAGACTTATCGATTATATAATTATTGAGATTTCGTCTCTATGCAGTTAAGGCAGTACGATTGCTTTGAAAAAAAGTTCAGAATTTCCAAAATATTTTAAAATAAAGAAAACATTTTTTTTTCAAAGTCTTTTTTTTCAGCGCCCCACTAGTTTGATCTGAGATTGGCCCCTACATCTATAAAAATCATGAACAAATTGAAAGAGGTTAAAAAAATATCAGATAAAAGATAATTGAAGCTTGGGGAAATATAGAGAAACGTATAAGTAAAGAGAATTATTAAGTAAAATCTAGTTAGTTTAAAATTTTCAAGATAGGACGACTAAAGATAGGCTTATGCATATAAAGTACTAAGGAGCATAACAACCTCTTGTCTTTGTGATGAGCATGCTTTTTGCAATAAAGTAGAGTTAACCTACGCAAATGAAAATTTAATGTAAATACATACATATATATATATTAAATATATGATATATATATATATATATATATATGTATAAATCTAAAGTTTAATGTCAATTTATATCCATCGCATCTCGCGATATTACTTTCCGAGAGCGCTTACCCGACCGCGTGGGAAGGGATTAAGAGGCTCTCAGGTCGGCGAACGTTATCCGATCCTTATTGTAAAATTACTCTGGAATACTTTATTGATTCATAATTAGACGACGCTATCGTCCTTATCCGATAATTTTAATAAAGCCATTGAAGGATTGGATAGAAAATTCTATGAAGTAACAAATAGAATGATCTTACTCTCTCATTCTATATGTATATATTTAACATTTATTGTTTGCTTAAATTATAGTATTTGAAATATTAGTTGTAGTTTATTAACTTCCTGTAGGGTAAGTAGGGGAAAATGAAATTTTTTGCATATATTTACGTTTTAGAGGTTTCTGAACATTTTGGCATACCTCAGAAAAAATGGATGTGTGTTTGTGTCAATGTTGACAATGTGTGTCAAGTTTCATCAAAATCGCATAACGCAGTTTGAGAACATTTGTTTAAATGTTACTATTGAGCTCGGAGCAAGCCATCCATCAACCTCGCATATCTCAGAAACTATTGAATGTTGCAACTTTAAACTTCGGTCACAATCTTAATAAAGTATAGTGACATGTGTGTCAAGTTTCATCAAAATCGCATAACGCATTTTTGAGAACATACCATCTGTTTAAATGTTAGTATTGAGCTCGGAGCAAGCCACC
Source organism: Ctenocephalides felis (assembly GCF_003426905.1). Lineage (NCBI taxonomy): Eukaryota > Metazoa > Arthropoda > Insecta > Siphonaptera > Pulicidae > Ctenocephalides > Ctenocephalides felis. The sequence continues at coordinate 21,740,276 of NW_020536999.1, forward strand.
CATTGACCTTGCATATCTCAGAAACTATTGAACGATCCAACTTTAAACTTTGGTCACAATCTTGGTAAAGTATAGTAACAATGTGTATCAAGTTTCATCAAAATCGATTTAAGCATTTTTAAGAACATACCATCTGTTTAAATGTTAGTATTGAGCTCGGAGCAAGCCACCCATCGACCTCGCATATCTCAGAAACTATTCGACGATCCAACTTTAAACTTTGGTCACAATCTTGGTGAAGTAAAGTGACAATGTGTGTCAAGTTTCATCAAAATCGATTTAAGCATTTTAAGAACATACCATCTGTTTAAATGTTAGGATTGAGCTTGGAGCAAGCCATCCATCGACCTCGCATATCTCAAAAAACTATTGAAAGATCCAACTTTAAACTTTGGTCACAATTTTGGTAAAGTGTAGTGACGATTTGTGTCAAGCCTCATCAAAATCGAGTTATGCATTTTTAAAAACGTACAATCTATTTCAATGCCAGTATTGAGAGCAAAGCCAGCCACCCATCAACCTCGCATATCTGAAAAACTATTGGATGACCAACTTCCATTTTGGTCACAAAAAATAAAAAGAAGAAAAATATGAACTGGGTTTCGAATTGCTTTTCCTTTTACCATATTTTCTAGATCTGTTCCTCAGCGACCATATACCAATCTCAGATCTGAAAAGGATGCTTGCTGTAAAGAAACTTTTACTAAATGATGAGATGACAGCTGAAATGTTTTCAAAAAGTTTGAAGTTTGCTATAATTATTATACCGTCTTCGAAAAAACTATATTGCATAAAAAAAGAAATTTGCGACAAAATTGTTTTTTCTTAGTTATCCTACGGATTTATTGAGTGCTGTGAAAATATCATTTCTAGATATTTGATGGGTAGTTGTAATTTTAGTATTAAGCATTGCGAAGATTCGATTTAAACCTATACTTTTTGAGAATGCGGCACAATCCGGGCCGAAAATTAATTTTATAACAACCTGATCACTAGATAGAAATACGCGACTGTTCAGGCAAAAGTGGTACGTGTGGTCACTTTAATATAGGGGCTTCATAACAAAACAAAAAACATTGCAAGTGGTCCACGGCACAAACAAGTTTGAGAACCTATGGTTTAGAAGGTGACCCATCCTAGTAGATATATCTTTGTATTAAAATTACTCTAATATTGATGCAGCAATACTGGGTAAAGGTTATTTTTACACGCCAATATTTTCTTCTATATTTACAAGTGAAACCCTACTTAATGCTTGACATGAGACTATACTTACTCGGAAGGACAAAGCTCGAAGAAACTGGAAAGCCCAGACAAAAAAAATGTTTTACTGTTTATAAAAGCAAAAAATTCATAAATTACTCATTGTGTAATACAATACACACTTCCCAAATAAAAAATTCAGCCATTTCCACAAAAAACACAATTATTTACATACACTTCTCTGTCAAAATAAAAATGCCCTCCGCGACGCTTTCAACCTTTCTCTCCATAGTCGTCGAGAGATCACGACTTAATTTGCATTCGGAGTTTTCCATTGTCGTACGGGGCTTTTTCGTCGGAAAATTTGGAATGTTCCTTTTGTGGAAATTCAATGAGTACTACAGTACTACATCCTTTTCGGTGAAAAACATACGATGGCAGCCAGTTCATTGAATACGTACTACGTGTTGCTCCGGATCAAATGAATGGTTATGTGTTACGAGTACGGAGGTGAGTGAAGCGTAATATCGAACAAATTGTATGGGCGGAAAGAGGATTATTTTTATCATTATGGGTGAGGTAATTCTATTAATACATATAATATTTTTCATATCGAAATAAATAAATTTTTAGCGCTGGAATTGATGGGAAATACCTACAACTAGGAATACTTTGTAACATGAACACTTTTTGTTAGTGATATATTAGAAATAGGACAACCGCGGGGATGCTTTTAATAAACAAATTTATCACAATAAACTGCTTTGGTAGTAGAGTTGCCTACTACTAGAGAATGCAATACCGATAAAAAAATTCAATATCGGTATTTTGGTTATTTGGTGGTTTTTATATCTTAAACAAAGTTGAGGGTTACTAATACAAATATAAAAAAAATTATATACAATTGCAACTATATATGACTAAACAAATAAAAAATAATAAGTTTATTTTTTAAAAATAATTTAACCAAATTATATGCAAATCATCATCAGTATCGAGTATATTGAGTATTTTTCACCAAAATCAA
>NW_020536999.1:21743505-21758461 GCF_003426905.1 Ctenocephalides felis
GGTGATTTATATATTTTGCGGCTATTTATCACAATAGAGGAAAATACAAAAATAACATGGTTAAAAATTCAACTTTTCTATCGTCCGACTTTAATCGGACCTACCTTCCGCCTACAATTCAAATATATTTTCAGAACCAACGCGCGCTCTAAGATCCATCTCTCTGAAATCGTTGCCTAAAAACTAATATTTACAAAAACATTTTCCGAGCATAGGTTTTCTCACACAAGAAGTGCACTTAATACTGTAATGCGTGTAACAAAACCTACAGAATCATTTGAATACCGAGTAATCACAAAACGGTTGTTTTGTTCAAAGCCGCGTACGAAATAGGTTTAAAGAGTGCTCCAGATGTAAGGGTATATTATGAATGTTACATGAGAATGAAATGCTTTGGTACCACACCCGATTCAGTGGTTTTGTCTTGAATAATTTATGATAATGTATGGCGTTTTATATAAATAAATATTTTATGTTTCATTTCTGACAACTCGAAAAGTGAAATTTCTTGAAAAAATTCACAGAATCAAACCGGGTAATGAAGACTCACATCGGCGGTAAAAAAAATACGGAAAAGATGCATCTAATGAAACTCACGGTTATGAAATTGGTGCTTACGAAAAATTAGATTTTTGTATAATAGATCATATGTGAATTTTGTTCTAAACAAAATTGCTGAAACTTTCCCTACCAAAAATTTAAATTTTAAAAGTTCTTTTTTTTTTTTTTGAAAACGTCGAAAATAAATTAGTTTTAAATTTTTTTTCCAAAAAATATTTTTTAATGCTTATTCATCACTTTTTAAAAATTTTGAACTATTTTTTCAGAACAATCGCAAAATAAATTTCAATCCAAATTCAACATATTAGAAATATAAAGTACGTTAATTATGGTATTAATCCTTTCGGAAATTAGTTTATCAATACTGATCTGTTTACATTTAATTATTTATATTAAATTTAATTTACGCATTGGAAACAACGTATTTTATAATTATAAACTACATATCATTGATTTCAAACATGATTTTGTCGAATTAAATAAATTAAAATATTTCCAATTATCTGCATTAAAACAACTGCAACAATTATTCAAACGCGTCTGCAGAAGTTAGATAAATTTATCTATATATACCTTTGTTAATTATATATTTTTAAATTTAAACTTTTTCAAGCCATTTTAATTTTAGAACCAAATATATCCACCTACACACACACAACAAAAGTTTATTCCGACCGCGGAAAAATTGCACGTCAACGCAATAAATTCATATCTCCCATCTTTATGGAATTTTATTTTATTTTAAAATACTTTTCTAATTCAGACCTTCAGTAGTGATAATAATCAACAGAGAAGCAGAATCATCCTTTGAGGAGAAAGAGTTCTGCATAAAGGTATCTTTATATAAAATCTTTATGAAATGTTGATTTTATCACCGAAAATAAATTTGCTTCGGGAGAAAATCTTATAATCGGTTAAAATAGAACGAAACAATGTATTTAAAATGAGAGTATACTGATAAAATGACTTACATTCTAATTTTAAAATCTATCTACATATTCAACTTGGCTTTTATTAACTTCTCGTAGGGTAGTTATTGTAATGGGCCAAAAAAATGAAAATTTTTGCATTTCTCGACGTTTTGAAGGTTTCCGAAGATTTTGACATACCTCAGAAAAAATGGATGTGTGTGTGTGTATTTTGTATGTCCGCATTTTTTCGTCGACGTTTTCGGGCGCACGGAGCAACCGATTTGAATGGTTCAAAAAACATTCAATTCGTAATGACGGGGAGAAGTGGTGATTAGTGTTTGGCAAAGGCAGGTTCAGCGGTTTTGGAGATACAGAGCTAAATGTGCAAAAAATAGCAAGAGATTTATAAACATTTTGAGGGAACTAATCGTCCAACTTCAATAATTTTGTCAAAAAAAAATTTTACTATTTTTTATTTTTTTTTTTGCAAGAAATATAAATAAAACTTGCAGTTTTTATCAAAATCTCTATAAAATATATCATAATTTAATATGCATATGTCTAATGATGATTTTTGACCGCAAAATGGCATTTTTTTACATTTTTACTCGATCTACGAACACACTAGACCTGCTTTCCAAAAAATTTAATCATATATTCATTTTGCCAACAGTGAAACGTTTATTGAATTATTTAAATCGAACGCTCCATTCTTTCAAAAACTGAAGTACCATTTTTGACACTTTTTGGTCCGTATCTTCGAAACGGTTGGACATTAATCACGTGATCGATTTTTTGGGGGATTTGTCTACCCCCCCCCTTCCCCTCAGTGATACGTGGTGATATTCAAAATTAACCTCCCTACCCCAACAAATATCACGTTACTTTTAGTAACGATAAAAAATTGTAAAATTTTAGATTTTTTTTTGAAAATGTTTTGTATTTTAAAAAGTATACACGTGATATCTTACTATACACCCCCCCCCTTACCCAAGTAATAATTTGTGATTTTTTGTTAAACCCATCTTCCCCTAAAAACCTCATGTGATTAATAGACGCCCCCTAATTAGCTCGTCTCCTTATCAATCCGAATCAAATATTTTTCGAATCATTCAAATCGGCTGATCCGTGTTCTCGAAATCGTTGACGAAAAATTGTATCTGTAAACTAACTGACTCCGATAATACTATCTCATACAAATAAATTTTGTATTATGATTGACACGATATTTTTCTATTGGAACTAATAAAACTTTGATCTCCAAAAATGCGCCCAAATTTTTATTAATATTTTTCCACCGGTATGAACTTCAGTCAACATTTTTTACAAGCGTGAATTATTAAAGCAGAATTAAATAAAAATTCCATAAAATACACGAAAAATAATATTTTATTATTAAATATTCAAATTTAATTCAGAGGCTCCTTCGCACCGCACACTAATTAAATTTATGCCTCGCAAAAGCGGACGGTACACGACCTGCCTTTGTTTGGAGGAATTATTAGTACAAAGACAAATAATTAAATTAATGAGCTTTTTCATATACAAGAGTCGAGACTGTATGCTAATTAATACAGGTAACAAATACTAAAATTGATAAATTGACATTGACGGGGATAATGCAAATGTTAAATGATACTTTATTGTACTTGGGAAGGAGTTAGATCTCTCTCAACTTTTTGATGTAAAATTTATACAGATACTTGAACAGCTCTTGGTTGTTTTTTTCCAAATAAAAAATATGATAGCAATTTATTTATTCAATTTTGATTTATAATTGTTTATATTTCGGTTAATTTAAACAGTTTTTGAAGCACATTATGTTATAACTTCCCTTAAAGTAAGTTATAGTAATAGCAAAACAAATCAAATTCTATTTGCACATTTTTACGTTTTAAGATATTATAAACGTTGTGGCATGCTTAGAAGAAATGGGTGTATGTGTGTGTGTGCGAATTCAAATTTCTGTCGACGATTTAAAGACGTATCAACCGATTTGAATAATTTAAAAAACATTTGATTCATGTAAATGAGAAGACGTGCTGATTAGTTCTTGGCAAAAGCAGGTCTAGCCGTTTTGAAGATAAAGGGCAAAAAGTGCCAAAAATGGTAGTTGATTTTTTGAGAAAACGCAGCGTCCGATTAGTAGTATGATTCAAAAAACATTTTATTGTATTGACGAGATGACGAACTAGTGTAATTTTTAGGAACGCAGGTGTAGAAGTTTTGGAATTACAATGAAAAAAATTTGAAAATTTATGCCATTTGACGGACAAAAATAAAGAAAGACATATATACATCAAATTATCACATACTTTACGGATACTTTAATAATAACCAATTTTGTTTGCTTTTCTATGGGTTTTGTACCAATGTTTATCCGTTATACCGCAACGCGGCGCCCACGCGCTTCTATATTTCGTTTTTCCACAGCTAACGTATTGTTATGAAAAAAAGTTTAAAATTTCCAAAATATTTCAAAGTATTAAAAAATTCAAATAATACAGAAAGGTCAATTTTTTTCAAAATATTTAAAATTTCAAAAATCGTTTTTAATCGAGATCTAAAAGAAAATTGAATATTTTTATAAAAAAAAATTAATTTTTAGTACCGGAAGTTCCAGCAACTTGCCTCAAGGCACGATGCCATGCACTACTAGTTATTGATTATGATAGTCAAATGTGAGCTAGTGTGAACTTGAAAAATATTAACTTGCACCGTCTCTTGGCCAAAAACTAATGAGCGGATCTCCTCATCAATAGGAATCGAATGTCTTTTGAATCATTCAAATCGGTTAAACCGTGTTCTCAAAATCATTAATGAAAATTTGTATCTACACACATACGACCATTTGTATATACACACATACATACATTCATTTTTTCTAAAGTATGTCAAAATGTTCAGAAACCATTGAAACGTAGAAATTATATAAAATTTCAACCTCGTTTTTTTTAGATTACTATTACTAACTCTACGGGAATTTATAGTCATCTAATTTAATGTAAATGTTTCTCTCACCAGTTTTTGTTTTCCATATTTTATGAGCAAAATATTTCAACCATAGGTTCATTAAGAGATGATTTGATTTATCCAAAGCCCTTTTCATCAATGCCAAAGAATCAGCAATCACCTTACAATATTTCTTGGCCAAATTCGAAATCAGACTAAAACCATCTGAGTGGTTATAATCGCATTTCGAGATCCTTTGTTCTTGATATATACTTATCAGAGTCTAAAATAGGAGGAACTGATTCGGAAAGAGTATTAAACGGACAAGCAGATCGAGATTTTGATGTTTCTGATGGCAAATGTTATATGTTACGCCCGAATGGAATTGTAGTAGTCGATGTCATAAAATAAATATTTACACACTTTTGTGGTCGTAGAATCGATTTGGATTATTCTTGCTGTGTGTCATCTCGACAAAAATGTTTGTATGGATTGTTTTTGGAAAATCAATAGTGACCATAAATGAAGAACTTTTGGAGTCAAGAATTATTTAATAATTTAAACCATTTATAAATTCACTTATGTTTATGCAAAATTAATATTTTTAATTAGAAAAAAAGAAATGCATCTTTAATTATTGATTTTGAATATGTTTATTTTGAAAATAATGGTTAGGGCAGTACCCTAGGACAGGTCCGTGAGCTGAGCCAACTCGAATTAGGAAAAAATAGTGTGAGAGATTTCACATCGCAGTTCCCGAACTGAGCTATTTTCAATTGGAAATAATTTTTCATTTATATTTTTAAATAAAAATGGACATTGCTACTGCACGATATCGGAATGTCCCGAGCGTGAACTTGAACTCACGTTTCTTTCCACACAAGGCAGTGAATACTTATTAATTTTTAGCATGTAATTAATGCGATTTTTTAATGCTAATATATTTTTATGTGAAGTATTTGTGATTCAATTATGTTTCAAAGGTTTCTGAACATTTTGGCATACGTTACAAAATATAGATGTATGTGTGTGTGTGTATGTTTGAATACAATTTTTTGTCCACGATTTCGGGCGAACGAATCAGCCGACTTGAATGATTGAAAAAATTAACATATCCTATTCTTATTGATGAGAAGACGTGCTGTGTAGTTTTTGGTGAAGACAGACCCCGCCGTTTCGAGATACGGATCAAAAAGTGCCAAAAATTATAATTCAGTTTTTGAGAGAACGGAATACCCGATTTGAATGATTCAAACTACATTTTACTTGTATTGATTAAATGAAGACTTAGTAAAATTTTTGTTATGGCACGTCTAGCGATTTTAGAGATACAGAGGAAACAGTAAAAAAACGATATTTGGCGGTCAAAAATGATCATTCGACATGTGCACATCAAATTATCAAATATTATAAAGATTTTAAACACGTGGACTAGTTTTGTTACAATTTTTTCTGGTTCCGTACCAAGATTTTTAATTTTCAAAGTTCACTTATACGGTTCAAACAAATTTCAAAATTTTCAGATTTTTTTTCAGAATTTTTAAAAGTATATATGTAAAAATACATAAATTTTAAATTGACAATTAAGTTTAAAAATGTATATATTTCATATGCGTTATTTTACTCGTAAGAAATATATCCTCAAATGGATTCATTCGGCTTCTCTTCTTAACGTAAACATTTTCGCAACGTGAAAATTTTGCTTAAGTTCAAGGTTGATCGACATATCAATGCATTATTACTGCTTTCACAGTTTAGTAATATTTTTCCACTCTTTCATCCACGATGATGTCTACATTTTGCCCATGTTTAAGTCCACATTATGACAAGGGTTGTCGACGGTGCTCTTTTGTCGTGTGTAGCACTGTTACCAACGCATAAACAACAAGAAGCCCTAGGGCAACGGTTTAATAAAGTACACATGACTGAAACTTGCCCGAGCGAATATCTAGTTAGTTAAAATACTCGCCGGATCTCCTCTTGTTACTACAAGCGATCCGGTTACATAACATCGCATTCAATACAGAGATCATTTCATTTCGTATTATACACTCGTATACATACTTACACACACTTATATATACATATATAAATCATAGATTAAATGCTACATTTGGAATAGGACTCTGAACAGATCAGAGACCTGCAGTTTTGAAAAAGGGCAACAAGAACTGCTTGAGGAGTTAAAGATGAGGTGAAGAATGGAGAAGAAAAAAATTGGTTCAACTTGGCAAAAATTGCAATAGATTGACCAGATATTTCAAAATGGAGTACTGGAAGGGAAAATAACTCTACTGGCTAGAGTTGACCACTGGTATGGACTATTTTTGGGATAAGAGTCCTTTTTGGGCAACGTCATCAAAGAAAAATAGAAGATATGATGTATGTCTGGGTGATAATTCAGATGATGGATGATCTTAAAAGGAAGAGAAAATCCAGAGAATTAAAAGCCAAAGCACAGGACACATGTGTATGGAAGTATAAGTTTGGAGAGTAAATTTGAAACTACAAGAAATTCAGTGTTTAGGCAAAGCATCCATACAAATAGATATTTTATTCATAGATTATATACACTTTATTTATATTTTTATTTTTCATCATTGATCAAATTATTATTAATGAAGTTCATCGATCAAATGTCGAAGAAGATCTACTTTCACATAATGATCAAATCTTTGACTTCACAGGGTAAAAAAAATTAGGAATTCTTGTAACATTTAGTAGATCTTTGAGCATACCAATCGATTCAATATTTCAATACTTTCAAAGATATCTTGTAAATATTATTGTTGATACAGTTGATCATTTTTTTAATTTACTTTTTTTATTTTTATTTATTTATATATTATTTTCATATCCCAGACAGGGGTACCTGGTATGAGAGATTATGAAACAATTTTAATATTATATATATAACATATCATTTGTCTATATTAAGATCATTTAAACGTTTCAAGATAATTGTTAAACGAATGCATTCTACTTATAAAAAATGTATATTTATTAAAATTTTGAAGTGAAACTCTTTTAGATGCGACTCGGGACCAAATCTATGCAAATGCAACGGTGAAGCGTTACGGCCGAGTCGAGTGCCAATGATTCGTCATTTGTTTTCGATAATATCATTTCTGTACAGGTCAATTGTGATTGGTCGTCGTGTCGCGTGAGTATGATTGCTTCGATTGTATGCGTATATATAGTTGTCAAATGTCAAAAAATTGGTGATTCGACGATATTTCACTGGTTCAAATGTCAAAGCTTAAATATTCATTTTACTTACTAATCCTGAAAATAAAAGTATTACAAAGTTGCATATTTTTATAAATAATGAAGAAAGAATTGATATTCAAATTTATTTCTCTAAACAAGAGATCAAGCACAACAATAGTTTGTTGTATCATTTATATACAGATTTACTTCACAATGGACATCTATGCAATTTATTTATTGCTAATTACAATGACAAACCGATCATGTCGTATTTGAAGTATGACTTTAATTACATTATTGTTTCCAAATATTATAAATATTTTTAATGCTATTATAAATATATAATTTATAATTTATTATTATATAAATATGTATAATGGTTGACATAAATGTGTGCATCACGAGTGTTACCATATGTATTTATTTTTAACTTATATGCCATCTTTTATAATAGCAACAAAGTTTTACTTTAATCGCGTGAGAACCTTACGCGCACTCTTTCTTTGTTTCTTCTTTGATATAAGAAAATATTATTTTCTTGGTTGGTATGTAAAATTTTATAAAAATTTTCAAACACAGTAAAAATATCAATTAAAGAACTTGCCTTTTAATGCACTTGGGTACTTATTATTGCCAAGTTATAGCAAACCAATTAATAATGATCAAATGTCTTACAAGTCAGTTCTGATAAAATTTTATAATCCTTAATTTTATTAGAAGCACTTCTTACAAATCTAACATTATCATCTATCCTTTACAAAGTAAATCCATATATAATCCTTTTCCGACCACATTGTAACAAGTGTCGTAAATGTCCTAGGAGGATTTCGCGTGTAGGTTGGCACATGATCGAATATTTTATCCTGAAGTCATTTCTTTTTTAAGAAATGCATCAGCGTCAGCGCAGTCGTCGTCGTAAAAGTTGGCAACATAAACCTCCCAACTAAAATGCCATCCGAGAAAATTGAATACCACTTTTCCGGGGAAAAGTATTCCTTTTGACACGTATGAAAGAAAATAGTGAATGTCCGGGAAGGAACGGAGAAGGAGGAGTTAGGGAATTACATGAATATTTTTATTTGTACTTTTGTGTCCAAATATAGAAAAATTGTTAAAATTTGAAGTATTACCTACTAACATTGTTTTTATTTATTATACGAACCTCATAACTACAGATAAGTCCAGCTAAATTTAGAATTTCTTCTAAATGTCTGGTTTCTTAAAAAACCATGTTTCTTGATATGGCTTGGTATTATTCCCTGATTAACTCGTAAATATTGAAGCACGCGATTAATGGGATTGGTCAATCAAGGAAAAACTAAGGCAAAATATAGCAAGGTCATAAAACAAAGATGATACTAATTTTAGTGATCATCATTTATATAATTTACATATTAAATTTAAGTCGTTATTCAAGTTTCGAACATTTGCATCTGTCGAACAAGGTAAACTTCACACTCTATAAATGTTAATTTTTGGTAGTAAAAAAATATTAAAAATGGTGAAAGGCTTTAGGACAAATATCAAAGAATTATGAAAAACATTCTTTATCTTCATATTAAAAATTTATCAGACTTTTCTGTTTTTGGTTTAATATATTTTCAAGGCAAAATTATAAATACAGCCCTGTTTTTTAGAGCTTATAACCGGCGATGTATGTGACTATCAGTCCGAAAGCGACACTAAACTTTGCGGAAAATTGCTCACGTACACCGACGACCCATAAACTTGAACATATGTGGAACAAATGCTTTAATTTTATGCCATCCTTCCTTGTAATAAGAAATTACTGCATAACTAGGTTTTAATTATTTATTTAGTTGATTTAATAGTTTAAACCACACTGTTAATATAAAAAACTTTAATAATTCAATAAACAAAAATTTAAATACTAGCGATCAAATAAAACACTAGACTTTTCTCTTCATCTAAATTATTAATGTTTCTTCTAATCAATTTTTTTTAATTTTTTATGTAACAATATCTTATAAGATTTCATTGTATCTTTCTTGTTATTTTTAAGGAAAAAAACTTGTCTAGGAATGAATCCGAAAGATGTTTGAGTATTTGTATCATTTTTCTGTATGAAAAAAGTAGAGATGTATTTTCTCTAATGATTTCTACTAAATCTGAAAATTAACAACTATGAATTATTCTTTGTGTATTTACTAGACTAATTTATTCTAAGCTAAATATATATATATATATATATATATATATATATATATATAACTAAGTAAATATACCAAATTCGTACTAGCTGTCGATACCTATTTCATAATTAATTGATGCTCGGATTCAGGAACTATTATAAATTCATAATAGAAATTCAGTACCTGTATTAATTAAATCTATTTTGATATTATTATTAGAATATGCACATGGATATATATATATATATATATATATATAATATTCCAGATGCATATGATCAAAGCTCTGCTCTTGGGATTAGTATTAATTCGCAATAAAGTTTATCCTGAAGATACTTTACTTAATTTGTGTTTCTAGACTTAATAAGTTATCATATAGACATTCTCAATTTAATATTTAAATCTTTTTACGTAACATTATATATCTATTTATTTGCTTTTTGTTGCTCTATATTAGAATTTTTGTAATAGGTTTTTGTGAATAGCCACAGTATGCCACAATTGAATTTATACCAAATTGTATTTTAACAAATTTATTTGCTCATTTAATTTGATACAAATTTATGAATTTGTTATCTCTAAGATGTACATACAAATTTATTATAATTTAAAGAAAAATAATTCAATATTTTCTATGTAATTTCAGTTTAGATTGTTTTCATATCTCATAATTTTTCAGTACGAAAAACAGAAAAAAAATTAATATATGACCAAAAATCATTAACTTTTTTAAAGCATTTTGTCAGAATTATGTAATATGTAAGAAGAAGCTGCCCAAAGATATTATGGAGGACCCTTAGAACTATCATAACCTTATATGAACAGAATACTAGAATCATTTATTGAAGTGAAATATCAATGTAATATTTATCAGATTAATTTATATGTGTGTTTGAAAGTGTGTGTGTGTGTGCGAGTGAATGACATAAGCCAAATAGCTCATAAAATTGTCATGTATTCTGAGTGCTATAAAAAATAAAATTAAAAAAAAATCTATGTATAGATTTGTTATTTTTAAAAAATACACTACATTATTCTTCATACATTCGAGTATCCGAATTTTAGATTATCCGAATGCCCATCGACAACAATTAGTCCAGTTAATCTAGTTTCTACTTCAAAAATAATTTAACAGTAAACAGTAATTGATTAAAAAATTAACTAAATCAAAATTTTATTTTAGATCCCAATTTATACCAAAGTTTCGCTCAAGTATGAATTATGCACAAGGTGCCGAAACATTTAGGATATGAATCTAATCATCTAAGTTCTCCCTCAAAGGTGTCGCACACCTGTCCCAGTTTCGTTCCGTACAATATGCAAATTCGAAGTGTTTACATTTAGTCCGACGTCGTCGTCAGTGGCATAGTTCGATATAATTGAATTACGGTATAATATTGCTTGTAAAACGGATAAATCGATTCAAAACGATGATTACGGAACCCTGGTGTATTATATTGTGTTGTATAGCAAACAATAATATAATAACTGCTGTAAATTGCCCGTGACGGAATTTTATAGGATTAAGTTGTCGGATTGTGTTGACAATTTACGGAGTTTACTATGGAGTTTTGTTTGCGCGGACTTGTTATTAAATCTATTGACAGTATTGGAAATCAATAGTACAGTAATTATATTTCAATTTATTTCAATTAATTTATTATATTTAATTTATTTTTTCTTTTTCGTATCTATCAGTTTTGTGAATAAGATTTAAAGTTTTGATGACAAAAATAGACTATAACATAAAAAAAATTTCACAAACAATTCGTTTATTTATTTTATTTTTTTTAATATACTTCTAATTACGAACTACCACCTCAGGTTATTCAGTAATTGTTTCGATTACATATCTTTTTGAATGGCTGGCAACCCAATAGTTGTCCAATCCAGTTGCGACTAAATTCGCTATACACGAAAAAAGTGTCATTTTTCACTTGAGATTATAATAGAGATATATAACCTCAAGTGGAAATTTGACATCAAAACTGCCTGATGTCAAAGCTGCCTGGCTTAGTTGCGACTGACATCGAACCAGCGAATCAGAAAATTTTCATAATTTGAAAATGGAGTTAACCCTTTCCACTCGCGAATTGCGGAATTTACATTTACATAGAGCGGCGGCATCCGAGTTGAAAGGGTTAATAATTAAATTGGATAAGGATATTAGAGTAAAAATTAGTGAAAAAGAATTATTTATATATATCCATAGATGTGCAGAAATTATTTATCTAAAATTTATACTGTAACAGATTAATTTAATATTTTTGTATTTATCTTTAAAGCTATGAAATAAGAAATCAACTAATTATTAAACAATCTAATATACATTCTAATCAGGAGCATATAGACTTATAATAATCATCTAGAATTTTACAATCCAAAATTAACATGTTCATAATAAAATTTATTATTTTTTAAATATTTTTCAACAAAGAAAGTAGTAAGATAAGATAGCAAGTTTGTCCAAGCTTGATTTTTTTCAGAACTTCGAAGTCAAAACTTAAAATTTCTATAATTTGTTCTGATAATATTTCGATCTGAGACAGATGATGTATTTTTTAATAAATTCTAATCTCTATACTGGTAATATATAATTAAAAACGGGAAAGAACTATTTTTACTTCAAAATATCTTTTCATTGATATTCCTAAATGATAATCAATATCACTACTGCCTGACATCAGGTGATATTAAATTTTTAAAATTTTATTTTGAAGACCAAAAGTCTAACCAATAAGCCCTTATAAAAATGGACCTAATAAAAATGACCAAAACGTTGTAACTTCATTTTGCAAAAGTGAGTAATTTTTTATACAGCAATTCGAAGTTGAAATCAATCAATTTCAGTCATTTATATTCATATATTTATAAATTTATTATTTATTATTATATTCATAATTAATACTTAAAGGAAACTATTCATAGTACTTTCAAGATTTTCGCTTCTGAAAAAAAGGAAATTCGGAGTGAAGCCAGAAAAAAAATTAGAAAAAAATTTAATAGCTATAAAATTAGAAAAATATATGTTATTTATAATTAACTATAAATAAATTAATTAAAAATTATATTAAAAATTTATATAGATTTATATACAGATGATACCTTACATCATTATATGAAGTTTAAAAATAAATTTCAGTTTTTCAACAATTTTTATTATATATACCTAATTGTTATAAATTAATAAAGATATAAAGAGTCTAATTAAATTTATATATAAGATATGTATATTCCAGCTATAGCTAAAATGTCATTTATGTCATCACATCGATATTTTTAAAGTTACAGACTGCAAACTAGAACAAATTGAAGAGATAGAGATTACAGAAGCAACTAAATTTTATTTAACTGAAAATAGGGTATTTGTCGAGCATTCAGATTCCAGAAGTAATTTAATTCAGTTGAGAAATGTAGATTCAAGTGGTACTATAGCACGCCATATCCAAGTAAATCAGACATTTGCTCGCTGATTAAATAGTATATCAGACTGAATTCCTTGTACTTATTGGATTTAGTAAGTGCTACGAGGTTTTCGACTACGAAACGACTTCTATATGCATATGGGATGGTGTAATGGATACTAGATTCTTCACACACACGAATATATATATATATATATATATATATATAGCGTGTCCCAGAATCAACGTCAAGTTGGGTGATAGTATTGACCCAACTCTCCTGCAAGAAATTTAGGATTTTTTTTGGAAATTATGAGCTTTTAGTGCATCCTAGAGCTTTGTGAAATATATGACCATTTTTTGGACATTGTGGTGAAATTTTATCAATCTTGTTCCACTTAAACATTGGAACCGTAATTATGAATAACATTTTTGGAGCACTAAAAAATTAAGACACTTTATTGAATCATGAATTTGAATTTCTTTAAATTGGTCGACTTTGAGAAAGTTCTTTCTCACGAATAAATGTTAAATAAGTTAACAATTTCATCAAAAGTTGTCGTATTTAATCAGAAGTCTTAAGTGGTAAAATAATTTTACTAGGTAAAATGTAAAAAGATAAAATACTTAATAGTTTCTTAATAAAAAAAATTTGAGGAAAAAATAAAAAGCGAATGTTTCTGTTCATAAATTATAATGCTGAATGTCATGTATTGTTAAACCAATAAGGAAAAATTTTATATGGAAATATAGCGAATTCTCTGATGTGAT
This sequence comes from Ctenocephalides felis, assembly GCF_003426905.1. Taxonomy (NCBI): domain Eukaryota; kingdom Metazoa; phylum Arthropoda; class Insecta; order Siphonaptera; family Pulicidae; genus Ctenocephalides; species Ctenocephalides felis. The sequence continues at coordinate 21,757,468 of NW_020536999.1, forward strand.
ATTTGATTACATATCCATGTATATTAATACAAAAAATCAATTAGTTTAAAAAATAATATAGCTATTTGTTTGAATCTCATTTAGCATATATTTTTCTACATTTTTTTTTTCTTATTTTTTTAATAAAATAAAATATAACTGAGAAGACCAAATGCCGACATTCTCTACCACATATTAGTTTTATATCCAGTACTAGGCATGTTATTAATTATTCCAATAAATATTTATTTATTAATAGTAATATTATATGATGAAAATACTAGAAAACTCATCATTTTTTTGTAGTTCTCAGGTTATTTTTTAATCATATCTTCCAAAACTTTTCAATCTCTTTTGATATTTCACTCTTTTTTAAAAATACAATATATCTTAAGTAGTATCTCTATTTTCTCAAATAAAAAAAATTAAAAATTGATTACTGCCAGTTGTATTTTAAACTGTATCTCTTTTGTCAGATATTGGCACTATTATTATATTTATTTATATAGACTATTAATATATTTTGTTTATTTTTTTATAATTACTAAGGTTACATACATTTTATGTCAGCACGTGGTGCGGAATAATGAAGATTTTTTTAAATATTTCTTTACCCTTCACATTTTTTCTTTGGTGAAACAATTTATAAAAATATTCGATTTATATTGAATACATATTCCTCTATATAAATACCAGTCAATTTAATTATATTCATTTCATAAAGTTCAATCATCGAATAAGTTTACATGAACTTTTTTTTCTTAATCTTCTAATAACATAAAATTTGGGTTTTATTCAATTAAATTTCTATTAAATATAAATTTCAAAGTGCTTAATTTAAAAAAAATATGGTGTACGTCCATGGTTCGAATACATTTTATCAAATATAATAAAGATTCATTTTTATATTATTCGTTTTTTTTTTCTATTTCATATTCGTTTTCGTTCGATCTGTATTATGGAGGTATTGTAAGCAAATATTTGCACAGACACACATTGGAGCAAAAGTTGGGGG
>NW_020536999.1:21759461-21782080 GCF_003426905.1 Ctenocephalides felis
ATTTAAAACAATATTTATTGATTATATGATTTTATAATCTTATAAAATAATAATAATAAAAAATTCATTTGACAATAAAAACCGTCATATTATTAATAGTTATTTACGAGCTTTCTATTTTTATGTCGCCCACATCACTCCCCCACCAGTGGAGTGATGTGGGCGACATATATATATATATATATATATATATATATATAAATAAATATTTCTCAATATTTTTACACATCGTTAGTGCCTCCTCCCAAGCGTGATATTTTCAATAAAATCCGGTCATGAAATCTCCGGATTCGCGGATTATTGCTTTCGATACACCAGAAAAATGCTCGGTCCTCGATTTTGCAGGAAAACCTATTGGCGAGGGGTTCGGAAGCTTTTGTTGAGAAAAAAGCTCAGAACTTTTTCCTTTTGCAGGTACATAATGGTTCTTAAGAAGCAAAAGGAAATATAAGATGCACGAGAAAATTGCTGTAGTTTTAGGAAAAATTGTTTTGTATGGTAAGAAATATATTTTCAGATGTAATGGAAATATGGGCACTAATATTAGAAGTTCTCCTCAACAAATTACTATAAAGTAACACGTTCATAGTTAGCATTACTAACTAATATAGTTTTAAAATTTTCGATGATAAAAAAAATTAATCAAAAGATTATTTTTTTTAATATATGCGCCTATTCCGTTATGATACATCAGACACTTTTTGGTAGTAGGAGAGATTAGTTGCGGTTGTACCACTTTTTTTAATCATCAATAATTACCACATAGCTGGAAGGAAAGAAAATTAAATGGCAATTTTATGGCTACAACCAGGTACTGACATAGATAAATGCGATGTCACAAAATTATTTTATACAATAACAGGGCAAGTGTCACAACCGTACCTACCGTGGGGTAAGTTATAGTAAACCCATAAAATTGAAAATAAAAATTTTGATATATCTGTACGTTTCAGAGGTTGCAGAACATTCGGGCATACCTTAGAAAAAATTGATTTATGTGTTTGTGTGTGTGTGTGCGGATACAATTCTTTTTCGATGATTTCGGGAACACCAATCAACCGATTTGAATAATTCAAAAAACATTTGAATCGTATTGATAAGGAGACGTGCTGATTAGTTTTAGGCAAAGGCAGGTCTAGCAGTTCCAAAGATACCGCGCAAAGAGTGCCAAAAACGACAACTCCATTTCTTAGTTGTATTGCCAAGATGAAAAACTTATTAACTTTTTGGGAAGACAGGTCTAGCGGTTTCAGAGAGAGATCTAGTAAAAAAGGTAGAAAAATGCCATTTGGCGGTCAAAAATGATTATTATACACATTTATTCCAGAAGTTTTTTTTTCAAAAATTCAATTATTTTCAAAAATTAAAATCTCTCAAAAATCTAAATTTTTGAAAGTTTAAAAAATTAATTAGTTCTTGGGAAGTTCTAGCAATTCGCCTTAAGGCGCGATGTCTCTCACAACTAGTTTTGTATGGTTTGATTTTAAGGCACAAAATAGGCTAAAAAAACAATAGATATAAACACCAAAATACTGTATTATCGACTTTTATTGTCAAAATTATGTGATACAACACAACATAATTACTAAATAATTACTTAATAATATGAAAAAAATATATAATTTCTTAAACAAATAATCTTTTGTTTTCTTGTGTTGAATTTTCTTTTCAATTTTTCTTTTGTATTTTGTCTTAATTATGTTAGATTTTTCTTTATATGTTTAAATTTAAATCACCCAAAATTGGACAAGAAATACATGACACAACATATACGTATGTACATATGTCACATAAAACAAAACTAATTGCTGGTTAATTAACTTACTACTAATAATCAACTTGCAGTAAAATAACAAAGTTCAATTAGTACACAGGTAATAGTTATTATAAGAAATCGATTAAAAAAAAATTACATTCGGTACTTGTTAATGTAGGGCACTGATTCAATGCAATAATGGAAACTTGTTCGAACAAACATACTTTATCTCAACTAACTCAAAATCAGTTTAGATTAGCTATAATGACGACTTTCACTAAGTAATCTGGCACAACCGTCTCAGTTTTCCCTACTTCAAATGTCCAGGTATGTTGTTAAAAAAAAACCTTACAATTAAATTTTCTTATTAATCTATATTATCATCACACATTTATCTTCTTATTATACCTTTTTCTTCAAGAGTACTTTTCTTTTGTAAATATATGGGAATATACGATATCTGTGTTTTGTGTGTGGTCCATAGGTTATCTCGTCCACTATAGAATTTTATTTGATGTAATATCCAGTGAATGTATCTAGGGTTTCTGGCCACAATAATATTCCAATGTTCCCTTCCTGGACCCGACCCGCACACATGTCTGTATGTCACGTTTTTCGGCTCAAATGATAAATTGAGGATGATATCGTAGAATGAGGAACCTGTCCCCAGAATGTAGATGTTATGTCGTTGTTGTATTTTATTCACTGCGAAGAAAAATGGTTTTTCGTGATTTTTCACGGACGTACGGGCACGCTTGCTATGCACAGGTTGTCGTAACCGGAATTCTATTTAGATCGGCATATTGATTTATATATGCGCATACACACGCACTGGTATGCAGATGTAAAGGAAAGCTCTACTATATTGTGGATGAGATTAAAAAAATATTTATGCACCATAAAATTTAATTTTGATTTTAATTGAAATTTATTATATTGATTTACAAATTTGTTATACTTTCTTTTATGTTATTTTGCTGCAGACTTTAATGCTGAATGTAAATATATAATTTCCGTAGGGTAAGTTATAGTAATCTCAAAAACTTATGAAAATTTTAATAATCATAAGAAATTTTTTTTGCATATCTTTACGTCTCATGGTCTTCTGAATATTTTGGCATAGCTCAGTCTGTGGTATGCCCGACTCACATTCCAGAGATACTAGGTTCGAATACTGGCACTGAGGGATTGAAATTAGATAGAACATCACATGCCAGGGGTACTCGGTTCGAGTCGTGGCACTGTCATAGAATTGCCATTTAAATTATTGGATCAAAATTCAGTAGAACATGAATTGTTGATTTGAGATACAAATGACTCACGCGCCAGGGGTATTCGCTTTGAGTCGTGGCACTAACATTGAATTGTCATTTAAATTGTTATATTGAAATTAAGTAAAACATAAATTGTTAATTTGAGATACAAATGGCTCACACGCCAGAGGTACTCGGCTCGAGTCCTAGCACTAACATAGAAATGCCATTTATTTGTTAAATTGAAATTATGTAGAACTTAAATTGTAAATTTGAAATACAATAACTCAACACCATGGGTACTCAGTTCAAGTTCTGGCACTAACATAGAATTTTCATTTAAACTGTTGGATTGAAATTAAGTAATTGTTAATTTGTAATCGGTGCCCGGTTCGAGTCCTGACACTGACATAAAATTGTCTTTAAAATTAAATGAAATATGATTTGTTGATTTGAGATACAATAGAATTACTTGTTAGAAGAAAAAGCAAGGTTAGAAGATAAAGAAGCATGAAAATAAATTTTTACATAAATATCAAAAATGAATATCAGATTTTATTAAAATTGTTAAAAATATTAAGTTTTTCTAAAAATTTAAAAAATTCAGAAATTCTAAAATTCACATATAGACTCGAAATAATTTTAACCTTGCAATTTAGTTTCAATATGTTTATATATTTTATTTGCATTAATTGTATAATTCACTAATGCTGTAATTGGAAATTTATTGATTTTGCTGAATATTGTTATATGATTTTTTTAAGAATTGTGAAATCTTTATTTTTTTCCACATGTCTGATATAATATTTTTCTATGATACGTATAAATATATTGTTTTAAAATATTTAATGTAAAACTATGGTACCCAAGATAGTCTACTTATGTACCAATCCTTCTTTAATATTAATTTATAAAAATATGAAAAAAGTCCAATTAAATTTTCTTTATATATGTTCGTACGTTCTTGTGAACATATATGAAAGTTATCGCACATTATTTTAGATCTAATATAGTTTATTGATGTAAATTCAATTGATGATGTCCAGTTTTCATTATAATTATTTGAAAATGTTTAAAGCAATTTTCATTAATCATTAAATAATTTTATTTATTATTATTTTGTTTTACGGAAAGCTCCAACAATTTTCCTTAAGGCACAACCCCTTGTTGCACCACAATTTAGCTAGCTATTTCTATTTTTCGTATTAAATGAAATAAAAATTAAAAAATAAGTTCAAATAGCAAAATATCTAATTACATCAAATTACATATTTAACTTTTTTGAAGAAAAAATAAAACTAAACTTTGTTCAAATCCGAGTTAAAAAGTTGCGGTTTACAGGTGCGTAAAGAACTTTCATCCCAGTTGACACAAAAGCGAATTGTTGGATCCAGTTTTACCCACAAATGATAAAGTTTAATTGCTGCTTGTATTTTACTTATACATTATGAAATTACACGAATATATTAGGACTGTTTTCAACTGAATATATTATCAAAATACGGTAGTATTTTATGATAATTCGTTAAAGCTGAATATAATAGTAATAGATAATATGATGTAACTTATTTTTATACAACAAATATAAATTAATTTTATATATTTCACAATTCATTCCTCGTTGTTTTATATAAGTTTATACGATTTAAAAAAATCCATATCGAAATTTAATTAAATTGATTCAATATACCTATGTAACAAATGATTTCAAAGTTATTTCTTAAAAATTCATGAATTTTCAGAAAAATTGTATAGCATATATAATTTTTTGTTAAGTTGCTTCTTATATATTACAGCTCTTATGTATAATAATTATTTAATTGTAGAATTGATTTCTATTTCGAGTTTGATTTACATATTCAATAAAATTTAATATTTAAAATAATATACAATGTAAAACCATGTTGTTTTATATAAATTTATCAAAATAGTTATGTAAATCTGCTGTAGAGAATAACTGAATTTGCAATGTTTTATGTAAATGTTCTAACTGGACAATTAGCAAATATATATCATTTTTGTTATACAACAGAGAATACAAACATTTTAAATATATTAAAGAATCCTAATAATTTTGTCTCATTAGGCAAATTAGTAATGAACTTAAAATAGTTTACAGTTTAACCAAAGCCAACTAACAATTTCATAATAAGTGCGACTTTCTGATGTCTTTTGGATAACACATAAGTGAAGTTAGGAATTATGTGTAAAATGACTAATTGCATAGCAAATACATATCATTTTCACAGTTTAGTACTACCTACTCATACGAAGATTGACCCGTAACATAGAATTACCATAACATTTTATATTAACTTCCCATAGGGTAAGTTATAGTAAGCGCAAAAAAATCGAAAATGAAAATTTTTGTATATCTTTACGTTTAAAAGGTTACTGAATATTTTGGCATACCTAAGAAAAAAATGGAATGATGTGTGTGTGTGTGTGTGTGTGCGGATACAAATTTTCGTCGACGACTTCAGGAACACCGATCAACCGATTTGAATAATTTGAATAATTTGATTCGTATTGATAAGGAGACTTATCGATTATATAATTATTGAGATTTCGTCTCTATGCAGTTAAGGCAGTACGATTGCTTTGAAAAAAAGTTCAGAATTTCCAAAATATTTTAAAATAAAGAAAACATTTTTTTTTCAAAGTCTTTTTTTTCAGCGCCCCACTAGTTTGATCTGAGATTGGCCCCTACATCTATAAAAATCATGAACAAATTGAAAGAGGTTAAATAATAAATATTCAGATAAAAGATAATTGAAGCTTGGGGAAATATAGAGAAACGTATAAGTAAAGAGAAATTATTAAGTAAAATCTAGTTAGTTTAAAATTTTCAAGATAGGACGACTAAAGATAGGCTTATGCATATAAAGTACTAAGGAGCATAACAACCTCTTGTCTTTGTGATGAGCATGCTTTTTGCAATAAAGTAGAGTTAACCTACGCAAATGAAAATTTAATGTAAATACATACATATATATAAATATATATATATATATATATATATATATATATATATATATATATATGTATAAATCTAAAGTTTAATGTCAATTTATATCCATCGCATCTCGCGATATTACTTTCCGAGAGCGCTTACCCGACCGCGTGGGAAGGGATTAAGAGGCTCTCAGGTCGGCGAACGTTATCCGATCCTTATTGTAAAATTACTCTGGAATACTTTATTGATTCATAATTAGACGACGCTATCGTCCTTATCCGAGAATTTTTAATAAAGCCATTGAAGGATTGGATAGAAAATTCTATGAAGTAACAAATAGAATGATCTTACTCTCTCATTCTATATGTATATATTTAACATTTATTGTTTGCTTAAATTATAGTATTTGAAATATTAGTTGTAGTTTGTTAACTTCCTGTAGGATGAGTTATAGTAATGCGTCAAAAATCTAAAATGAATTTTTTTGCATATCTTTATGTTTCACAGGTTTTTGAACATTTTGGCATACCTCAGAAAAAATGGATGTGTGTTTGTGTGTGTTTTCTTTGTGTCCGCAATTTTTCGTCCACTTTTTCGGGCGCACGGATCAACCGATTTCAATGGTTTAATACGATTAATACGATTCCTGTTAATAAGGAGATACATTTAATTTGTAACGATTGGGAGAAGTGGTGATTACTTTTAGGCAGAGGAAGTGGTGATTACTTTCAGTCATTTTCTAAGTATGTCTAGCCATTTCCTATTGAACCAAGCATCCGATTTGATTGATTGGTTTAAAAAAACTTGCTGTTTGTGTTGATGAAACAATTGCTTTTTGAAAAAAAAGTTTGTTTTTTATTTAAAATTAATTTTATTTTCCAAAAAAAATTTTTTTTGTCAATTGCAAATAATTCAGGTTTTAATTCTGGCTAAAGTTCTAAAACTCACTTACATATTTAAATATATTTTTCTAAACGATACTGATGTTGTGTGATACAGTGTGATGATAGAGAGAAATTGGTCCACATGGTAACTTTCAGGGGGTTCAAAAAAACAAAATTTAGGGGTCCACGGCATATTTAGAAATGATTTAAACTTTATGTGTTAGTATTGAGCTCGGAGCCAGCCACCAATCGACATCGCATATCTCAGAAACTATTGAACCATCCAACTTTAAATTCTGTTGACAATCTGTGTAAAGTATAGTGACAATGTGTGTCAAGTTTCATCAAAATCGCATAACGCATTTTGGAGAACATACCATCTGTTTAAATGTTAGGATTGAGCTTGGAGCAAGCCATCCATCGACCTCGCATATCTTAAAAACTATTGAAAGATCCAACTTTAAACTTTGGTCACGATCTTGGTAAAGTACAGTGACAATGTGTGTCAAGTTTCATCAAAATCGAATTATGCATTTTTGAAAACGTACAATCTGTATCAATACCTAGTATCAATACCTAGTATTGAGAACGGAGCCAGCCACACATCAACCTCGCTTATCTCAGAAACTATTGAATGTTACATCTTTAAATTTTTGTCAAATATTAAGTGAAGTGTAGTAACAATGTATGTCGAGTTTCATCAAAATCGAATTATGCATTTTTGAAGACGTACAATCTGCTTCAATACTAGTATTGAGAGCGGAGCCAGCGAGCCACCATCAACCTCGCATATCTCAAAAACTATTGAATGTTTCAACTTTAAATTTCTGGCAAATATTAATCAAAGTATAGTAACAATGTATGTCGAGTTTTATGAAAATCGAATTATGCATTTTTGAAAACGTACAATCTGTTACAATACCAGTATTGAGAGCGGAGCCAGCCACCATCAACCTCGCATATCTGAAAAACTATTGAATGACCAACTTCAAATTTTGGTCACAAAAAATAAAAAGGAGAAAAATATGAATTGGGCTCTGAAATGCTTCCGCTTTTACCATATTCTGTAAATCTGTTCCTCATACCGATCTCAGGTCTCAAAACGATACTTGCTGTGAAGAAACTTTTACCAAATGATGAGATGATAGCTGAATTTTGTGGCAAAGTACAAATCGTACTAAAAAAATGGTTTCGAAAAGTTTGAAGTTAGCTATATTCGTTATATCGTCTTCGAAGAAACTATATTGCATAAAAAAAGAAATTTGCAAAAAAAATTGGACCGAAAATTGATTTTATAAAAACCCGGATCACTAGATGGAAATTCGCGACTGTTCCGGCTAGACACGTACGTGCGGTCACTTTAATATAGGGGATCCATAACAAAACAAAAAACATTGCAAGGGGTCCCAACCTAGTAAATCTTTTGATATATTTTTGTATTGAAATTGCTCTAATATTGATGCAGAATCACTGGGTAAAAGTTATTTTCACACGCCAATATTTTCATCTATATTTACAAGTGAAACCCTACTTAATGCTTGACATGAGACTATACTTACTCGGAAGGACAAAGCTCGAAGCAACTGGAAAGCCCAGACAAAAAAATGTTTTACTGTTTATAAAAGCAAAAAATTCATAAATTACTCATTGTGTAATACAATACACACTTCCCAAATAAATAATTCAACCATTTCGACGAAAAACACAATTATTTACATACACTTCTCTGTCAAAATAAAAATGCCCTTCGCGACGCTTTCAACCTTTCTCTCCATAGTCGTCGCAGAGATCACGACTTAATTTGCATTCGGAGTTTTCCATTGTCGTACGGGGCTTTTTCGTCGGAAAATTTGGAATGTTCCTTTTGTGGAAATTCAATGAGTACTACAGTACTACATCCTTTTCGGTGAAAAACATACGATGGCAGCCAGTTTCATTGAATACGTACTACGTGTTGCTCCGGATCAAATGAATGGTTATGGTGTTACGAGTTACGGCAGGTGAATGCGTAATATCGAACAAATTGTATGGGCGAAAGAGGATTATATTTTATTATTATGGGTGAGGTAATTCTATTAATACATATAATATTTTTCATATCGAAATAAATAAATTTTAAGCGCTGGAATTGATGGGAAATACCTACAACTAGGAATACTTTGTAACATGAACACTTTTTGTTAGTGATATATTAGAAATAGGACAACCGCGGGGATGCTTTTAATAAACAAATTTATCACAATAAACTGCTTTGGTAGTAGAGTTGCTCTACTACTAGAGAATGCAATACCGATAAAAAAATTCAATATCGGTATTTTGGTAATTTCTCATTTTAAAACCGGTTCTACCGGTAAAATACCGGTGTTTTTATTATCTTAAACAAAGTTGAGGGTTACTAATACAAATATAAAAAAAATTATATACAATTGCAACTATATATGACTAAACAATAAAAAATAATAAGTTTATTTTTTAAAAAATAATTTAACAAAATTATATGCAACTCATCATCAGTATCGAGTATATTGAGTATTTTTCACCAAAATCAAACGTTTGAGTAAGAAAGATTAAAAACTCATTAAAGATCTGTATCCAATATGTTAAAACAGCATAATTTCCAATAATTTAAAGACTTTAAAAGAGTTAATTTTCTGTAGTAATTTAAGATACAATACTTTATCAAGATAAATATTGACATACTATAATTGTTGAGTAAATTTACTTAAAAGAATATAATGATTCTACATTATTATCAAACTGCGATACGTTTTACGTAAATTAATATTTTATGATTGTAATAAAAAGCAAAAATATTTGGTAATTATTATTATTAATATGTATGAAGTTAGAAAAAAAAATTATCTTGTTGATCGTGAGTATTTATTTAGTATTTTGGCGCAGATGTCACTTTAAAAAACCGGTATTTTTACATAAGATTAAATAAACATCATTATTTACTAATTCGATTCTATTTACTTAGACAAGATATGAAGACCCTTGGAAAGCAATAAATATTCAGTATAATTTTGACATTTGTTTATACAATAGAACCACTTAAAGATATATCTGTTTATGCGATTATAGACTTTCAAGATAAATTTATTCCGAAAAATTTCAACTTGAGTGTAATATGTATGAACTAGCACCTATGTAAAAATATCGAAAATACAGGTATTTTTAGAGTAAATACCGGTATTAAAACCGGCGAAAAATTGGGCTGGTATTTTGGTATACCGGTATACCGGAATACCGGTATTGCATTCTCTAGTAGAGTACATCACATAATAGTTAGGACTGATTTCTGTGCTAATGAAGAAAAGAAACACAACCTTGATATATGTAACAAGTTCCCGATGCTTTTATGAAGAACGTCAATTTATTTTTCCGTGACTTTTCCTCAGAACTTTTCACGCTTCCAGAAAACAATAAACACAAAGCAAGTTGTATGTTTAAATAAAAAAGTACCGAGTTCATGTTATTCCATCTTTAATGTTGCTCCGTAACGAAGTGTTTTCGCGGGAACCGTGACCCGGTATAGAATTGGGTCGAGGTCGAAATATATGGGTCATGTAAATAACTCGGGGGTCGCTCAGTTTCATCCCTGACAAGGGCAGATATTTAGTTGGGAGGCTGGGGTAAATTCTCTGAAACATTTTGATTTTGCGAATTTTCTTATTTGTTTTAAATTTTATCGAACTAGATAAATTAGATTTTACTGAAACATTTTTTAAGGATAATTATACCTTAAACTCTAGACTTATAATTTTAAACCAATAATTTTTCTAAATGAAATTTGTACTTTTTTATATTAGAATAGTTTCTAAGAATAATTATTATTTATTTATCTATGGAATACTTTCTAAAAATAATTATTATTTATACCTACTCGTAATTTTCTGATCTAAATTTGTAACTTTTTTCATTGAAAATTTTCTGAGTATAATTATTAGCAATATAATAGTAATTTTCTAAATTCGTAATTTTGAAAATTTAAAGTTTGGAAAAATAATTATGATTCAAAATAGAATTTTTCTCAATTATATTTTGAATTTCAAAAAATTATTTTGCTAATTAACTCGATATGCTCAGAAAACTTTCAAACTTGTTCTCAAAACAACTTCAATTATTAACATTAAATATAAAATGATCATTGAAATTTAAAAAAAAGAAAATTAAAGAATACAAAATTTGAACAGCCACATCATTTTTACAATTTGTGTGTAAAACAATTCAGAAAAGCGTCTAGAAAAACTAACCTCTAAAACGTAGTTTTTCTGGCTAATTAGAAATTGGGTTAAGAAATAAATAATAAAGTTTTCATAATATATCAATTTTTTAAATATCATTTGCACTACTTATATACTGTGTTGTTAACATTAATGCAATTTTTCTCTCTTACACCTATTAATAGCTTTGAATGTATTATCCATTACTTTTCATTTTTTTAAATCTTGCACAAAGTCAGATTTTTTTAAATTCTTGTGAAGTAATTTTAGTTTTCAAGCTTTTCCTAATTATTTTGTTACCATATTTCTTAAAAACTTAAATTCTCAAGTCAAAAAATTAAATTTAAAGTATTTAAAATCACAATTTTGTCAAATAAATTTGCATGTCAAAACCATTTTAACAAATTTTTTTTTATCAAATAACTCTTATACACGACCAGATTCTTCTTAAATTTTTATAATATTAGTAAGGCTACGAGCTTCCTCACTAATGTGACGTAGTTTTTGCAATTTTTGTGACGTCATCCTGAAGGACATTTCTATGCAACAGGTGAAGCATTAAAAATCACTTATCCTTAATGATATCCTTCGGGTTTTTGTATATAAACAAAAGGATTATGCAATTAAAATATCCACAGTATAATGTCCTGGATTTTTTAATATTTATGATAATTGAAGACTAATTTAAAAATTAAATTTAAAAATTTAAGTCTTATAGAATTATATATGGAATGAAATATAAAATTAGTATCGTTTTCATAAAAAAATCTGAAATAAATTCTGAAATGATTTTTAAACTGTATATGATACTTTGTTGCACGAATATCTACTTTTTATTAACATGAAAATATATGCTTCTGAAGTAATTTAAGAATAAAATAACATTAAACATGTAAACACATGTAAAATAGTAATTATGACTACTAATATGCAAGTGATTAAACGTAGTTTCTCTATATTTATTTATAATAAATATTAAATCCTAGATTACATTTTTACTTAACATTGCTTCATCTTTTATTCATTGCGAGAATAATCCTTATGATTTTCTACGAATTAGAGATACAATTTCTATTTGAGAGGAAATTTAATTGCTATGTTGCCGGCGTAAATTACAAGTACTTTGTAGGTCCTTGACACATATATGAACATATTTTCTAGGATTTGTGTAATTAGGATCATCAAACAAGCAAAGCTTTTACAGAAGGTCATAATTAGTGGTTTTGGCATATTTGATAAGATGTACGACTAATGGGGAAAAATAGTTATGGATAACAAAATCTGTCTAATATAAATAAAAATATTCTTAAATAGAATATAAGAATAAATTAGGTGCATTTTATGTCTAGAAACAACAATTATATTATTACCTAATATTACACAGACTTCTTGAAATACTAATATTAAAATCTTTGTATCAAATCTAGACTCTAAACTTGAAATACTAATATAAAATAAATTGAGCTATATTCAGCATAGATAATATACTTACATATACAATAAATTTTGATCGTATAATAGTAGTTCCGTGGAAATGCATATTTAGTAAACGAAATAATGGACTAATTTAGTGTTAGAGGACTTTAAAGCAATATGGCAATTTTCATAAAGAATAAACTGAAAAATAATTCAAAATGTTTATTAGTTTGTCCTATGCTTATATGCTTGTACACTTAAATATTACGATGCTGAATGGGATATTGTACTCGTTAATGCATCTACTACAATTCACTAAAAACTCGAGCGTTATTTATCATCTTCGTAATATATATATATATATATATATATATATATATATATATATATATATATATATATGAACAAGACTATATATTTTATATTCTTATCAGCTATTACTAATGCAAACATTACATCGTCGTGTTCTTGTGTATTCCTTAGCATTTTTAATTTTTATTGCGTTTAATAGCTTTATTGATTTTATTAAAATTGTGTACTTTGTAAATTATTATACATTACAGGTATATATTGAAAAAAAACACACTGTATCTGACTATATTTTCTGCCCAAGGCAAAACATTTTAATATCGTAAGAGGGCATGCGCAAAATTCGCTGTAAGAGCCCGCCTACTTTCCAATGACTAATACATATTAAACTTATATGTATATATATATATATATATATATATATATAAATAAATGATTTTTTTATTTGACTTTGGAACACTAATACAAATTATCACCAGAAAGTTTCTTCGAAATTGAACTAAGGTACAATTTAATTATATTTGAGTCAGTGAAAAAAATTGTGAAGATTTGTATCAGCTACAGCATTGAATTCAGTTTAAAAATGAATATCTTTTTCTTAATAAAAGGTCAAATCTCATATTCATCACCTTACTCCATCCAACATATTGTAATGTTTTTAAATTTGTTTATTATTTTTAGAAGCGTTTATCATATGAAAGGCGTTTCAATGAAAACACTAAGCTTTATTTTTTATTTTGATAACTTTCCTTAGGGGAAGTTATATCGATCACCAAAATATCGAAAATGATTTTTTTTGCATATCTTTACATTTCGAAGGTTTCTGAACATGTAGACAGAAATACTGGTGGACTAATAAACTGACAGGCAGGCAGGCAGGTAAACAGGTGGACAAGTAGACAGATAAATAGACTGGTGTATATTCTTACAGATAAATAGGTGGACAGGTGGACAGATAAATAGGTGGACAGGTAGACAGGTTAACATGTGAATACGTAGAATTGTAAATGAGTGGACCATAAACAGGTATATGTGTAGGCAATATAGACGTGTAGCCAGGTGAGCAAGTAAACAGGTAGACAGGTAGATTATATATAAAATATTGGTTAAATCTATTATTTACACATATGGGGAAGCTCGTGCAACTTTTCACAAGTCAAAATTCCACTCACAACTTGGTTTATCAAAACTATCTGGTTTTTCTACTACACGTTTTAATAAGAAATGTAATAGAAATGTAAATTAAACAAAATTCTTAGAAGAATGTAAAATTAGTATACCATAGTTTTATTTTAAAACAAAGAAATCAATTTCAAATATTATCGGATTATTATAAAATGATATATTATAATTTGATGTAAAACTAGTTGGTTTGGTATTTAGCCTTGAGGCAAGTTACATGAACTTCCCGATATGTGTAAATAATTGACTTAATCAAAAAAAGTGTAAATAATATACTTCATCAATCCTATTTTAAAAAACGATAATAATTTTAGTAAAGTTTGACAAATTTTTAAAATTAAACTACTTGTCGTAATGCCGTAATATTACAGTAAGTTCTATAAGACCATGATGTATATCGCCAAAAAAAAGTTCCATGAAAATCGGCTTAAATTTTTTTTTCAACAGTTCATTACAAGAAAACGGCTCGGTGGATTTTCACCTAAAACTAATCAGTATCATTCCCAACTAATATCTTTCGAACAGTTTTTGATTTTTTAAAATCGGTTCGGTAGAATGAGCTTAAATGTGGAAGAAAATTTAACACTTTTTTTCAACAGTTAATTACAAGAAAACGGCTCGGTAGATTTTCACCTAAAATTAATCAGTACCATTCCCAACTAATATCTTTCGAACAGTTTTTGATTTTTTAAAATCGGTTCGGTAGGATGAGCTTAAATGTGGACGAAAATTTAACACTTTTTTTCAACAGTTAATTACAAGAAAACGGCTCGGTAGATTTCCACCTAAAATTAATCAGTACCATTCCCAACTAATATCTTTCGAACAGTTTTTGATTTTTTAAAATCGGTTCGGTAGGATGAGCTTAAATGTGGACGAAAATTTAACACTTTTTTTCAACAGTTAATTACAAGAAAACGGCTCGGTAGATTTTCACCTAAAATTAATCAGTACCATTCCCAACTAATATCTTTCGAACAGTTTTTGATTTTTTAAAATCGGTTCGGTAGGATGAGCTTAAATGTGGACGAAAATTTAACACTTTTTTTCAACAGTTAATTACAAGAAAACGGCTCGGTAGATTTCCACCTAAAATTAATCAGTACCATTCCCAACTAATATCTTTCGAACAGTTTTTGATTTTTTAAAATCGGTTCGGTAGGATGAGCTTAAATGTGGACGAAAATTTAACACTTTTTTTCAACAGTTAATTACAAGAAAACGGCTCGGTAGATTTTCACCTAAAATTAATCAGTACCATTCCCAACTAATATCTTTCGAACAGTTTTTGATTTTTTAAAATCGGTTCGGTAGGATGAGCTTAAATGTGGACGAAAATTTAACACTTTTTTTCAACAGTTAATTACAAGAAAACGGCTCGGTAGATTTCCACCTAAAATTAATCAGTACCATTCCCAACTAATATCTTTCGAACAGTTTTTGATTTTTTAAAATCGGTTCGGTAGGATGAGCTTAAATGAGGACGAAAATTTAACACTTTTTTTCAACAGTTAATTACAAGAAAACGGCTCGGTAGATTTCCACCTAAAATTAATCAGTACCATTCCCAACTAATATCTTTCGAACAGTTTTTGATTTTTTAAAATCGGTTCGGTAGGATGAGCTTAAATATGGACGAAAAGTTTAACAATTTTTTTTAAATTGCAAAGAAACGGCTTGGCAGATCTTTGCACAAAACTGACAAACGATAGTCGTCACCGAAATACATCAAATGGCTTTTAAATTTCTGAAATCGGTTCAGGCGTTTTTGAGAAAACGTCGATCAAAAGTCTAATTTTGACAAATGTCAAAAAAACTATACCAATTTTTGCAAACTTTGACGAATTTTTAAAGCTAAACGAGTTGTCGTAGGGCCGTAATATTTTAGTATGACCTAGAAAACTATGGTATCTAACGTCAAAAAAAAATCATAAAAATCGTCGAAATTTTTTTTTTAAAAACGTTATTACAAGAAAACGGCTCGGCCGATCTTTACCAAAAACTAATCAGCACGATTCCCAACCAATATCTATCGAATGGTTTTTGAATTTTCAGAATTGATTTAGAATTGCGGGCTAAAACGTGGGCGAAAAATTTTTCACTTTTCTGCAATTTACAACGAAACGGCCCGGCCGATCGCCGCACAAAACTCAGAGACGATAGTCCTCATCGAGATACATCGAATGGCTTTTAAATTTTTAAAATCGGTCCAGTCATTTTTGAGAAAACGTCGATTTACGGCAAAAAATCTGTTCACATACACACACACACACACATACTTTTTCCAAATTTGGTCTCATTCGATTCAGAATGGCTTGAAACGTCGAGAAAACATAAAATTAGCGAATCGGATTTTTTGATGAAAACATAAACTTCTCCTTCGGGAAGTTAATTAAATATTAAATTTAATAAATAAAACTGTTTGAAATAGGCTATAAATTTTACATGAGTTATCAAAATCGTTCGTAATTTTAGTAGTCCTTTAAATTTTCTTTTTTGACCAGAAATGATTAACATTCCGTAGGGTATATTATAGTAATGGGCCGAAAATCGAAAATAATTTTGTTTGCATATCTTCACGTTTCAGAGGTTTTTGAACATTTTGGCATACTTCAGAAAAAATGTGTGTTTTGTATGTCAGCATTTTTTCGTCCACGTTCTCGGGCGCACGGATCAACCGATTTGAATGGCTCAAAAAACATTCGATTCCTATTGATAGGGAGATGTGCTGATTATTTGTGGGCAAAGACAGATCAAGCCGTTACGGAGATACGGAGCAAAGAGTGGAGAAAATACAAATCAAGTTTTTGAGAGAACGCAGTATCTGATTTAAATGATATAAAAAACATTTAATTTGTAATGATTGGGAAAAGTGGTGATTAATTTTTGACAAAGGCAGGTACAGCCATTTTGAAGATACGGAGCTAAATGTACCAAAAATGGCAGTTTTTGAAAGAACTAAGGATCCGATTTGGATGACCCAGAAAACTTTCTGCTTGTGTTGACAAAACAATTGCTTTTGAAACAAAAACAAAATCATTACAATTATTTTTTTTTTGTATATCAAAATAACTAAGATTTTAACTATAATTCTGGCTTAAATTATAAAGCTCACTTATATAGTTAAAATAAATAATTTTAACTTTGTAATTCATTTTATATGATTCTTATAAATATTAGAAAATGTTACAGTATTTATAATAATCTATTTGAAAACATTTAATATTCCTCAAACATTTCGTTACGGTACGGGAAGTTCCAGCAATTTTCCTCAAGGCACGATGCCATACACCACTAGTTAAGTTATTATTGGAACTGTTAACATTCAACACTATGTATATTAAATCGATGATTTTACATAAACAGAATATATAAATGAACCATTCAGAATATTTTTCATGTAATAAATTAAAGTAGGCATTAAACGTTTTCATTGTCCCACCTGTAAAGATAAATGACAGCGGCGACACGCTAAAAGCTTTTTTTGCTTTTCCCACACATTTTATACATTTTCTCTGTCCATTTTCCCTTTTCTCTGTTTTTTTTTAACAGCTAGGCATTATCATAAATATAATGAAATGGCAATGAATTCAGGAATTCTGAAATAATAAAGCCATTCGGGCCTCGTATAATTTTTAATAGACCGACGTTGGTTTACGGACCGACAATGCTATAAATTTGATCTTTATAGTGCTTATGTACAAAATGTGTTTCTACAAATGTCAGAGGGGATTGGTAATAAATTTCTATGGTTGCTTGTAATATGTTTAATAAATTTGTAAATGTTCGCAATAAATTTGATTAAGAGGTTTATAGAGGCTGTACCGATGAAACAGTATCCTGGATAATAAAATTATCCAAAATTATTCCCTTTACTTCTCACTTTTAAATATAAGCTCAATCGAAGCAAATAATTTTTGGAATAGAACCTCCTGTAATAATTTTTGGGACTAAAACTTTTTGTTTCAAATTTACAATTTGTAACCAAATTGTGTGTCGATTTATATATATTTGAAGTGAAGTCAAAATTTCTTTTATTTCTGATAATTTGATGTACATATGTCCAATAAACAATTTTGAACGCGAAATGATATTTTCAACTTATTTTTATTGAGAGTCTATAACCGCTGGACCTGCTTTACCAAAAATTTAATCAGTTCTTCATTTTGTCAATACAACTAAAATGTTTTTTGAATTATTAAAATCGGACGCTCCTCTTAAAAACTGAGTTAACGTTTTCGGCCCTTTTGGCCCTTTTGGCCCCGTATCTTTGGCACGACTAGACCTGCCTTTGCCAAAAACTAATCAACATGTCTCCTTATCAATACGAATCGAATATTTTTTGAATTATTCAAATCAGTTGGTCTGTGTTCCCACAATCGTCGACGAAAATTTGTATCCGCACACACATACATACACACACACACATACGTCTATTTTTTCTAGGGTATGCCAAAATGTTCAAAAACCTTTGAAACATTAAGATATATATAAATTTTTATTTTCGATTTTTTTGCGATTACTATAACTTACCCTGCGGGAAGTTCATTAATTTTTGCTTTTCAATTTTTATTAATTTATATATGTTTTTTTTATTTTTGAACAAAAGAAACACAAATAATACCTTTATAGGTTTTTTAATATTCTGAAATTATCAACATTAATATTTTTATTTCATAAAAATTGAACATATGTTCGGAAATAAACATACATATATTTATTGAAATATTCACACACAGATATATATATATATATATATTTATATATATATATATATATATATAATGTTTATAGTTCAAAACTTTACTTTAGTAAGCAACTGAAAATTTCGTGGAATTTGTATTACGATTATTAATTACACATATGTATATGGTCTATTTGAGCAATTAATTTGTATCTGTCATATACATAGTTTGAAATTTGTAAACAAAATGAGTTATTTGCAATGAATATGTATAATATCCAAAATATGCATTGTCAACCTAGATAACAAATTGAAATTATAAAATTGCCTTAGACATCTATAGGTATTAAGAAAAAATCAAAAAGATTTTTTCTTTGAAAGCGAATTCTGTAAATAGTTAAAAAAAAATTCAAAAATAAGCAAAAAATTTTTGTTTAATTAGAATTGTTCAAATTGGGAAAATGTGTTATGAAAATACTGAAAAATAAACAGAAAACAATAAAATTGTTTGTATTAAACTAGAACTGTTCAACTAGGAAAATATTCTATGAAAATTATAATTTACCGTGTTGTGTTCTTATTAACGAAATCAAAAAAAATTGAAAACAATTTTTAATACTTAATATAAAAAATGCATATGTGCTCAATATAATATATAAACACGTATTAATTATAAACAATATCAACAAGAAACTAGTAAATTATCGAATTCGCAAATCAAGATTTTCAAAAATTTTAAATAAAATATTGACACAATTAAATTCAAATTGATAAATATGTATCTGTCTTGTAATATATCAAATTAATTTTTGAAAATCCAATCCAATTAATTTCTTGTCGAGCTATTTCGAAGATATGGAGAAGAAACTGCAAAAACACCAACTTTGTGGTCAATGATGTAGTTTTAATATATGGACTTCGAACTTAGTTTTCATGACGTTAATAATAACAAACTCTATACTTTCAACTCTCACGCTTTTCAATTTTTCAAAAAAAAAAATCAAAGTTTATGTTAAATTCAAGAAATCTTTATAAAAGCCAGACTTTTTGTTATTATTTCTCGAATTTAAATTCAAAGTCAAACAAGAGATCACTTTTGCTCGTAATTTAATATCCATTATTTTCTTCTCCTTATTTTATAAAAAGGTTTTCTCCACCTGTTTTAAATTATGTTTCCGACCACAATCGTAAGCAGACATGTGAAATGCATGCGCTTTTGCCCTTTAATATTATATCACATATGTGGTTTATGAATGAGAAGTGAATTGGTACATTTCAGATTGTGTTTATGACGGTATTATAATTACTTTATAAAGACCTTGAACTTAAAATTGAATTATGATGAAGAATGTACAGTTTTTGCATATAACAATATTTTAAATGATTGGTGCTAAAGAAATATATTTTTGATGTATAAATGAAAGCTGTATTCTCGAATATTAATTGTTATAACCAATCTCATATATTATATATATATATATATATATATATATACTCGTATATATATATATATATATATATATATATATATATTGATTTATTTCGAAGTATACGATTTTCTTCATAACATTTCGGTGAAATAATTGCTTGAGGATATTTTCCTCAAGTAATTGTAGACAATGCTTGAGTATGTTAAATTAAATTATACTGATTATATATATATATATATATATATATATATATATATATACATTATCTTATAGTTTTAGCATTCAAAAATATTTAATAAAATTTTGACACATTTTAAACCAAAAAAATCAAATAATAAAAATACTATAAATAATTTAAGTAATTAACTATAAAAAAATAGTTTTTCTGTTAAATAAAAATATACCTAAAATAAATCATTATATCATACTAAAATTGTAATATTCTTATTCGTAGATTTTTCTCTTTGGTTGTAAAATATATTTTATGCAAAATATTTGTTGAAAGATTCATTGATATTGAAGTCTTAATTGAATTAGTCTAAAAAGTAATTGAATTATTTTTGGTATAGTGAAAAGATTATCATACTTTTGTTTTTATTACTATATTAAAATCATTTTTGAATCTAATAATAAATCTAAAATTGATAATTTAAAAAATAGTACACAAATTTACAGATAATTTTCCGGGTTTTTAAAGTTCAACCCAGAAAAGCAAAACAAAACAAATGTAATTTAGATAATGTAAAAAAAAATTATGTTTCAAATAGATCCTATGAGATCAATCAATTTAGTTTTTTTTAAAAATACCTTAAAATAGCAAAATAATTGATATAAATTATAAAAAAACATTTATATTTTTTGTAAATATTCCTTTTATACTTTGTACAAAGTTGAAAGTCTAGACTTAGACTATTGATTTGTAGGATTTACCCTTCTTAATGTCATATATTTGAGTAGTTTTTCACATATAAATTTATTTTACCACTTGCTTTATCGACTCCTTCATCTACATGCGTAGAAAATTTCCATGTAGTAAATTTCCTCAAAACAATTTACTTCCTCGCATTTGCACCCAAAAGGCAAACAAAAATGGATTAGCTCGTGGTAAATGATTTTTTTTATTTCAATTTCATTATGGAAATTCATTTGATTCAACCCTGTTTTTGGATGCCGTCATGAACAGTGATTTTTGGGTAATATAAATGCAAATTTGAGTACCGGAGCCATGTCGTACAAGTAGATCCTACATTTTGATGAACGGTTCATCACACTGCGATTAATTCAGTACATTATTTTGCTTTGTTCGACTGAGGATACAAACAGGAGAGGAAATACGATTTAATGAGCAAGGTGATGTGAATATGAATTTGTTGGAAACGAAGGTGGAATTTATGCCATCTTCGATAGTGGATAAAAGGAAGCTTGCTTTTCTATAGATCCTGAAGAGCTTTTAGATGCATAATTTGGAAATGAAAAGATCTAGTGCTGTATTGGATTCATTTTCAAAAACTAAAAGCACTACGAAGACGTGTCATAGTATTGATTGTCGATGTGCAAGGTAAGGAAACAAAACTCTTAACCTAAACTAAAAACAAAAACCGTAAATAATGCACTAATAAATTCCAAATGAGAAGAGTGATAGAAGAAAGTGATCAATCATCGACTTTATTATTGAGTCAGATCCTGGTTGCAGATAGAATGTCCTCCCTAGAATCAAAAACTGAGTGACAACAAGAAGTAAGACAACGAAGAATCCAGGATTATTAAGGTTCTGTCAAGAGTGAAAATATAGGAATTAGGAACTTTTTGGAGGCTGAGATTTGCAAGTGAACTAATGGACCAGTATAATATCGAATGAACTAGGTGATAAAACAAGACAACCTTATTTCTAAATTGGATCCAAATAGTTCTCCTACTTTAATCAAGAAATGCTAGTACAAAAAGTTTGAAGTTGCATATGATCGATAAATAAGAAAAGAAGTTGCTGGATTTTGGAATTTTTTGCAGTCACAAAATCTAAAAAGTGAGTTATAAATTGTGAAAGAAAAAAACAGGTATTGACCAACTATAAACGAGAAAAAAGTGATGAAACGACCTTTCTATCACGTCTAGTACTGAGTTGGATCAACTTGGTGAAAGAATATCTTCTCTTCAAATCAAAAACTGAGTGACAGCGAAAACTAAGGCAACGAATGGAGGATTATTAAGGACTTGTGTCAAGAGCGAAAATATAGGAATTTGGAACTTTTTGGAGGCTGAGATTTGCAAGTGAACTAATGGGCCAGTATAATATCGAATGAACTAAGTGATAAAACAAGACAACCTTATTTCTAAATTGGATCCAAATAGTTCTCCTACTTTAATCAAGAAATGCTAGTACAAAAAGTTTGAAGTTGCATATGATCGATAAATAAGAAAAAAAGTTGCTGGATTTTGGAATTTTTTGCAGTCACAAAATCTAAAAAGCGAGTTATAAATTGTGAAAGAAAAAAACAGGTATTGACCAACTATAAACGAGAAAAA
>NW_020536999.1:21783080-21815218 GCF_003426905.1 Ctenocephalides felis
ATAAATAAGAAAAAAAGTTGCTGGATTTTGGAATTTTTGCAGTCACAAAATCTAAAAAGCGAGTTATAAATTGTGAAAGAAAAAAACAGGTATTGACCAACTATAAACGAGAAAAAAGTGATGAAGCGACCTTTCTATCACGTCTAGTACTGAGTTGGATCAACTTGGTGAAAGAATATCTTCTCTTCAAATCAAAAACTGAGTGTCAGCGAAAACTAAGGCAACGAATGGAGGATTATTAAGGACTTGTGTCAAGAGCGAAAATATAGGAATTTGGAACTTTTTGGAGGCTGAGATTTGCAAGTGAACTAATGGACCAGAATAATACATATGAGGTTGTTGATTAAACAAGACAACCTTAGTTCTAAATAGGATCTAAATTGACCTCTTGCTTAAACAAAATTCAACAAATTGTGTTGGATCACCTTGGAGAATATCCAAGGAGTATAAATTGGGGATTGGTAGATTAACTGCCTGGTGCTCGAAGTGTCAGTAAGTACCAAGGTGAAAAAAATTAAGATTATCAAGGACCAATGCAAAAAATAGCAGGAATTTAAAATTTTGATAAAAGATGTTTAAAAACAACTGAGTTGAATTTCACAGGTCGAGTAGGTCAAAAATGGCAAAAAATTAGAAAGAATTCTGGTATTTGTTGTATTGTTGAACTGTATCAAATTTGAAAAAAAAGTTTGCTCAGAAGGAATATCTTAAGTCATAGGATAAAACGCTACTGAAAATATTTTTATTAAACATATAACTCTTTTGTGAATATGTTTATATCATATTTGTAGATTTTATTTAATTTTTAATATTTATGATATAAATAGCTACAAAACCAATTATTAACATAACAAAGAAAATAATTCAATTTAATTTCTTTTCTTTACTAACCTTTCCATCACTTTTCCTATAAGCGTCGTGTATGTGCCATATCAACTCCGGCCCTGCACTCGCCACCATCTTTCCGATTTCGAAGTATTGAGCGATAGGGTTGGCGTCCGCTGGGTTTGAGGGTTGACCACCCCCGGATCTCAGTTTGGAGAACATTCCGGGGCTCGGGATAGGCATGAGAGAGGAAAGGGAAAATTCACGAAGTGTGGTAATAATTTTGAATAAAATGTTTACCACCGCTGCCTCAAAAATAGAATCACACGTGGAATGTTTGCACTCACTTTGTTAATTATGCACTTTTATATTAATTTCTTTTCTCTCGTTTGTTTATAAAAATCTGTAACTTTAAAATTTATTTACCAATTTACGATATAAATAACTTAATGTTTACAAATTATTTACCCTGGTCAATCCAATTTATAAGAAAATTATTATACAAATTTTTAATTCATAATTGTAAAACACTGTTTTTTTTTATAAAATTAATAGAAAAATTACTCAGTTCACATAATTGATATTTGATTGTCGAACCATTTTCTCCAAAGTTGTCTGAAAACAAGAATAATTACAATTAATATTTCATAGTAAAATGTATGCAATAATTATTATTTCTAATTTGCAATTGCATAAGGTTCTAGCACAATCAAAAGTTGATTCTGACATTAATTTATCCTCGTTTAAAATTTAATTTTATTACATGTTGGCAACAATAGAATGTTTCGAAATTTATAATCGATATTGTAATTTCATTTAATCTCCATTGTACAATAATTCGTAATAAAATTTAAATCAATTGATATTCATGAATACTAACGACATCATAATGGGAATAATATATATCTGTCATTTCAATTTCGATTTTATATATCTGATAAATTATATATTTTCATAATATAGGGATAGAGATATGTAATTTATTGCCTAATGTTGTAATAATAGTGCGATATTAATATATTTTCATTATATATATCTAGATAAAATCTAGTTCATTTTTTGAGTATCTAATGTCACAAATAAGAAAATTATATGGAGTAGGACGGGGTACAAAGGTCCAATTTGACTTTTAGCAATTATATTGTGATAAACAAATCAATTATATCACAACAAATAACATACACCAAACAAACAGCTATTTGACTATATTCAGTAATACTCTAAGCTAATTCAGCATTTTAGAAAAAATTTTTTAGCTGTTTTTATTTAGAAATATTTTTTTAGCTGTTTTTATTTAGAAATATTTTTTTTAGCTGTTTTTATTTAGAAATATTTTTTAGCTGTTTTTATTTAGAAATATTTTTTCACCTGGTACTTTTTACCTTGTAGACGGGGAAAATTTGACGACCAAGGAAAACAGGTTGAATGTCTTATTTTTAATTTTGAAAGAATTTTACGAAATGACAGCTTTATTATTCCACCAATGCAAAATATGAATTTCATGAATGCATTTTTTACAGAGATCACATTGTACGTAACATTGATCTTGTATTTTGTCAGAAATATTTATCAGCAGAGTTGGAATAACAATTTATATGAATTATCTCTTGCAGAAATGCTTTTTTACTTAATTTTATTATTTACTATTTTTCATTACCTCTGGAAGATTTTTTTAATCCACCTAGGTGTAGGCTTTTATAGAGGTTGAATTAAACTCTTAATTAATGAATAATGTATACTCAAAAATTATATGAAAGTCTCGTAAACTAAACAACAGTGCTCACGACCACAAAAACTAACAACAAAAGAAAATACATTTGTTAAGGATTTTCAAACATTACCGTTTATCTTGTAAAAATCAAGGTTATGGCTGGTTATACATCTTTTTAACTTCCCGTAGGGCAAGTTATAGTAATCGCAAAAAAATCGAAAATGTAAATTTTTATATATCTTTACGTTTCAGAGGTTTCTGAACATTTTGGCATACCTTAGAAAAAATGGATGTATGTGTGTGTGTGTGTGTGTATGTATGTATGTGTGTGTATGTATGTGCGGATACAAATTTTCGTCGACGATTTCGGGAACACGGATCAACCGATTTGAATAATTTAAAAAACATTCGATCCGTATTGATAAGGAGACGTGCTGATTAGTTTTTGGCAAAGGCAGGTCAGGCCGTTCAGAAGATACGGGGCAAAAAGTTCCGAAAACGGTAACTCAGTTTTTAAGAGAACGGAGCGTCCGATTTTAATAATTCAAAAAACATTTTATTTGTATTGACAAGATGAAGAATCGATACAACTTTCATGAAGTTTCGGAGATATAGAGGAAAAAGTAAAAAAATGAGCCATTTGGCGGTCAAAAATGATCATTAGACATATGCACATCAAATTATCAGACATTTTATAGAGATTTTAACAATAAGTATACATTTTGTTAACATTCCTATCGGTTCCGTACCAATGCTTATGCGTTAGACAGCGACGCGGCGCTTACGCGCTTTATATTTTGTCCCTATGTAGTTAAAGCAGTACGATTGCTTTGAAAAAAAAGTTCAGATCTTCCACAATATGTCAAAATAAAGAAAAAAAAATTTTTTTTCAAAAAAAACAAATTTTTTTAAAAAAAAAATTTTTTTTTAAAAAATTTTTTTTTTCAAAAAAAAACTAATTTTTTGTCCAATTTATAGTTTCTCAAAAATCTTATTTTTTCAAAGTAATTTTTTTTCAAAAATGTTAATCGTTTTAAAAAAAAAATAATTTTTGGTACGGGAAGTTCCAGCAATTTGCCTTAAGGCACGATGCCCTAATTGCCTTAAGACAGAATTCCACTTACAGCTAGTTAACTCTTCTTTCAAATATTATTGTTAAAGTATCATCTTAACTTGTTTTTGAAAAATTGGTGGTGGACCTTTTTACCCCCGGACCTTTATGCACCGCTTACACTACTATATATAATGGAACTAACATCAAATATGACTTCAAAAAGGTATTACCACAAAAAAAAATTCGCTCATTATTTTGCATTCGGAGCACATTATTTCATTAGTAGATAAATTAAAAATTATCTTCCACTTCAAATATTCTAAAATTACGAAATATGAGTAACTGCCGGTGTAGATGGTATAAAAATGTGCAGAATAAAAAAACTCAAAGACTCCCTCATTAAATCCATTTCATTTTGAGGAGAAATAATTTACTTTTGCATGTGAAAGCTTTTCCATATATACCGCCAGTAATTAATTCGACAACCACAACCATACTCGTTTTAAAATAGGTTTTAGTCGGTCAGTTTTGTAAGTGAATGTGGATATATGTATATATATATATATATATATATATATATATATATATGTGTGTGTGTGTGTCTGTCTATTTCACAGGTGTGTATGTATGTTCGGACACCTTTTGCGAGAATTACGAAGTAAAGAGCACTCCGCATAATAAAACTCGGCCCATAAATATCAATTATTCATGCATTACCTTACACTGAAAATAAAAAACAGAAAGTTGATTAAAATGGATCTAGTCTGGCGGTAGTATTTAAAAGTACAGGGTGGTTAATAATAAAATGATTAAATAATAAACTGACTGAATTCAAATCTATTAAATATAATTTAAGGTTCCACACGCCGCCAGTTCGTCACAATTTATTAATTGATCATACTTTGTTTTATTTATTTTTTAACTTTGTCAACAAAACGTGGATCACATATATTTTTTTACGTTATTATATAACAATCGGAAAACCAGTTAGAATGTGGGAGGTGTTATACTAAGTTGTGCAAAAAAATATTATTATAGAAACCAAAAAAAATTACTAATACAAAATATTTAATAATTTAACTCAAAATATCTTAATTGCTCATGATAATGTGGAAGAAATAGAAATTTAATTTTGCAATATAAAATAGATAACACAATATATGTAAAAATTGTGTTGTTCTCATACCAGCATCCATGAAATAATACAAAAACATTAAGAATACATTCTTACAAAAACAAATATAAATATCTTAATACAATTTTTTTCAATATTTTTTCTAAAATTACAACTTAATGAAAATATGTGCACATGTGGAAGTTACATCTACGTAAATAGCATTTAATTAAATAATGACTTTATGTAAAACTGCTGCAAATTACTTAAAGTTAAAAGAGAATAGTCAGCTACTATTAGATAATAAAACTCTTTGAAAACTTAGTTAAAGTTGAATAAGATATAGTACAAAAAATATTTGAATATAGACTGTTAAAAATGAATAATTTATAAGAATATACATTTTTTAAATTTCTAAAACAAAAAACCTTTTAAGAACATATATTATTCATGAATATACATTGTTAAAAAATCTCTAATGGATGCGTATTTAGTCTAGAATTTTTTTATACAATTTTGTGGACGATATTGTACTGTTGAGGTAAAAAATGAGATGTTTTATGTACATGTTTTTTATGTACATTTCAATGAGTGAATTTAATTTAAAAAAATGTTCTATATGTAACAAAAAAGAATAACTGTTTTCCAATGTTAATTTTAATTACATGAAGTTCTTCAAACACAATTACATGATGCGAAAACAATATTTGTTTAAGCGTTGTTTAATATAATTTACTGTGTGAACGAATATTATAGAATTTATTATTTATTAATCAGCAATTACTTCATTTCTTTAATAAATGTTCATTTCCAAATGCTAATTACAAGACAAACCGATCATGTCATATTTGAAGTATGACTTTAATTACATTATTGTATTTGAATTTTATACATATTGTTAATGCTATTATAAATATATAATTTATAATTTATCATTATATAAATGTGTATAATGGTTGACACTGTAATTTTTTCTACAGTTAACAAATAAATTTGGAAAAATATATTATTCATAAAAACAAATAATGTTAAAATTTCTAAAATAGAAAAGAATTAAAAGGAAATATTAATTTTTAAGCACATAAGTGAAAAATTTAATAGCTCCTATATAATTCAGCAAATAATTTTGTAATGTGTAATTGTACTATGACTTACATATGCAGTATATAATAATTATCAATTATGACTTTAAACTAATTAAATAAAAGTTAAGAAAATTGAAGACAGCTGAAACTTGAAATATCTTCAAAAGTTCTGTTTATCTAAATTTGTTTATCTAAAAATCGGGAATTATATTGTTAAACATTCTGGAAAATTTGTTAGTTAGTGTGACTTAATGACTTTTTACGTATGTATTGACAAGTGTATATGTTAGAACTGTATATATATATAGGTATACATTTTATATGTATATTTAGTAATAATTTAATATATAATTTTGCAAGAATATGAAGTATCTTCATCCCTGATACAAGTTTCTTCCGCAAATTGGCCGACATTATAATTACAAGGATGTGTTCTGTTGGCATGAACATACCTGTACCTACCTAATTAAGCATTTAAAGACTGAAGAGAGTAATTTTGTAACAAAACCAATATCATTAATTATGCTCTCATTTACGGCCTTTTGTTCGGCATCATGTTATGTTTACACAAAGCAAGCCTTAACAACGCTTTTCACGTGGGGCGAAAGTTGAAAATGCATGTGGAAATGTTTGGGAAAATCGAAATTTAACTCGTAAACAGAAATAATTTTTAGTAAAATATGAAGGATTTAATAAACAATGTCAAGGTTATGGTTCGATTGGAAATTAATTTGGAAATATGTATCAAATAATTAATTTGGAAATAAGTATCAGGGAAACCAGATTTTTTTGCAATTTTAATTAATATAATAAATGTATGATAATATATATATATATATATATATATATATATAATGTATAATATATATATATATATATACGAGTATATATAATTTTTACTATTTTATAATGAATAACTTTATATTAAAAAAGTTTAATCAAAAGCGTCCAACTAAACTAATTTGAACTAGATAACAATTTTCTTAACTTTTAATAATTGTCAGCAGTTTGGAACAAGTAAAATAACAGTTAAACTTTTATAAAAAAATTTAATTAAATATAATGACTACTTCTGACGTAAAACTTCGTTAGGCGCGACTAGGGTGTAAATCCGTACAAATGCAACGGAAGTGCGTTACGATTGTGATTAGTCGTCGTGTATGTGAATAGAGATCTGTGGTTGTATGCGTACCGATATCAACAAGGAAATCGGCATACAAAAATAAACATTTTATAATTATATCGTAGTACAAATATTGATTTGATGAAAAATGCCTGAATCAAAGCATTTTTAATATTTGTTCCTTGAAAATAATAAAACAAATTAAACTTTTCGGTCGTGAACTAAACGTAAGTTTATTGATTAGAAATCATTTTTATATTATTCGTAGTTTCTGTAAATCTTTGAAATTATTTAAATGAAAAATATTTTGACAGATATTACAGCCGTTCAAAGATTGAGATTATATCGCTAGCAAAAAAGTAAAAAAAAATACTAACAGTCAATGAATGTATGTTAATTTTAATTACATGAAGTTCTTCAAACACAATTACATGAGGAATGAAGTTGCAAAAACAATATTTGTTTAGGCGTTGTTTAACATAATTCACTGTGTAAACAAATATTATAGAATTTATTATTTATTAATCAGTAATTATTTCATTTCTATAATGAAGGTTCATTTCCGAATGCTAATTACAATGACAAACCGATCATGTCATATTTGAAGTATGACTTTAATTACATTATTGTTTATAAATATTATACATATTTTTAATGCTATTATGCAGTGTTCTGTAATTGTTCAATATGTAGCTCATCCTGAAGTCTGAGTATTAAATAGGTGTTTTACTAAAATATATTAACTGGAATTTGCTCCAGAATATTAAACGAGACAATTCAGAAAATTCGTCGATCATTTACGATCATTTTCAGACACCTCGAGACTAGACTAGACAAATGCCAGACGAAATTACATTCCGAATAACGTATGCATTTATGTTTTTCTTCTACCATAATATTTCCAGACAGACACTTCGACTTACATTTTATTATCGGTAATGTATGAAAGTCTGTCATGGGCTTGACAGATATTTATATTAACATACATATAATATATGAGATGTACTCTTTAGAAGAACAAAATATACATATGCACACATACCTAAAAATTATATGTGTAATACTTATTTCGAATCTGGTATTAGTCTCAGTTCAAAAGTTACCTTCAAATATATTATTTCGTCCACTGGCTGTTAAATTATTTTTTGTCTTGCTATATAATCTGTAAATCTTTTGATAAAATTCAAAAATTCTTATATGCTATCAGACCAACGGGCCAATTCTTTGATAAAAAAGACCGTAACATAGCGTTGTTATGGCAACGGTATGTTACGCTCTTTTCTTCATATAAATTGATAGTAAAAACTGTCAAAATGCTATGTTTTTGCTGTGCACACTGGCGACATATGAATAATAAACTAGTGGTGCAAGGCATCGTGCCCTAATGCAAATTTCTGAAACTTACCACACCAAAAACTAAATTATCAAAAATAACTATGCAAAACTTTGAAAAAAATAGATTTTTGAGAAATTTTGAAATTTTTGACAAAAATTAACTTTTTTGAAAAATTTGATTTTTTAATTTTTACCCGCAGGGTAAGTTATAGTAATCGCAAAAAATTGAAAATGATAATATTTATATACCTTTACGTTTCGAACGTTTCTGAACATTTTGGCATACCTTAGAAAAAATGGATGTATGTGTGTGTGCAAAATACAAATTTTCGTCCACGATTTCGGGTACACCAATCAACCGATTTGAATAATTCAAAAAGCATTCGATTTGTATTAATAAGGAGACGTGATGATTAGTTTTTGGCAAAGGCAGGTCTAGCCGTTCCAAAGATACAGGGCAAAAAGTGCCAAAAACGGTAACTCAGTTTATAAGAGAACGGAGCGTCCGATACTAATAATTCAAAAAACATTTTACTTGTATTGACAAGATGAAGAACTGATTAAGTTTTTGAAAAGGCAAGTCCAGCGGTTATGGACACTCAATAAAAATAATTTAAAAAAATGTAATTTGGCGGTCAAGAATTTTAATAATTTGTGTACACATTTTGTGTAAATTTTTTTAGGTTCCATACCAAGATTTTCAGTTACGGTACGGACAGTTCCAGCAATTTTCGTTAAGGCACGATGCCATGCACCCCACTAGTTTTAATTAATATACTTCATAACAATTTTTCAAATCTATCAATTTCTCGACGACTTTAATGTAAACGTTAAATAAGATGTTCCAATATTGAATTATTGGATTCTCCGGGTATTGGAAGGAATATTATCATAATCAGAATTTTCAATAAGTATTAACCGTAGAAAATCATTATGAGATGAAATAAAATTTACTCAGGCGAACCGAATTTATTCATCCGAACTTTTAGAGATTCTAGGATGAAATATATACATATAAATACTAAATGAATACTTACAAAAAATACATACATATATATATATATATATATATATATATATATATACATTTAAATATCAATTTAAAAGGTTTTTCAAATTATTTAATGCAATAAAAAAATATTACATTCATGAATTGCATTTATTTTAATTTGTGTAAAACTTATTTTGCTTTACAATATAATTCAATTGCGTCGTTTATCGAATCCATAAAAAAACGAATAGTATTGTGAACAAAGACTTCTATTTTACCCAAACTTGTTTTCCATCAATTCTTTAATTATTTTCACTTGAATAATCATTATTTTTCACTTAAATAATTAATTATTCAAACATTTCATAATTAATTTTTTCATAATATAGTTTTATGAAGAATTTAACTTATAAAGATTTTTTTGTGGTAAGTTATATGATGATTTAAATTTATGAAAACATATCTTTGTTGGGAAAAATCTGAAAATTGTGTAATAATAATTGTGTAATTGTTGTAAATAATAGTGAAAAATTTAAATCGAACTCATAATTTAATGTTTGTCTTAACACTTTTAGTATACTG
This sequence comes from Ctenocephalides felis, assembly GCF_003426905.1. Classification (NCBI taxonomy): domain Eukaryota; kingdom Metazoa; phylum Arthropoda; class Insecta; order Siphonaptera; family Pulicidae; genus Ctenocephalides; species Ctenocephalides felis. Next base: position 21,792,901 of record NW_020536999.1, read on the forward strand.
CAAAGTTTACAATTGTACTACAATTAGTTTAATTTTATTTCAATGACTCAAAATGCAAATACATGAACAATAGCAAGTATTACTAAGATCCTATATTTCCACAACTTACCCAATCTTTTTCTAATGTATCACAAAAAAATGATGAATGGTTCAAGTTTTTCTCCACAATATTAAATCAATATTCAACACAATGATTGTCAATTTTCACAGTTCACAAAAGCACACAATCCTAATTTTTCACTATTTTTTTAAAAAAAAATCCAGATTTTTTCTGTATTCAGCACGTTCTTCTAAAGTTACGCGTTTAGTAATGACCTTCCAAGTGTATCACTTCTCGTACTGGCATCTATTTCACAATTTACAATTTTCCGACTACACTTTTCCACAGTGTCAGTCGGTCTGATAGATTGCTCATGACGGATGAATTTTCTCGAAGGGTTTATAACAGTTCCTTTTAGTGAACTATACTGTATTTATTGTTTGTCATCTCGAGCAAAAATAGTAGATACATCGGTGGGTTTTGGTGAATATTTTGGAAAAATTGGAAACGATTATACAAAGATAGTGTCTCTGGTGTAGATGACAAAATGGCAGTCCTTGGGAAAATTGAAACAGAATTTAATAATTTTTGTTATGGCATAAAATATATGTAACAACGTGGTGTTGATGCATATTTAATTTAAAACCTATTATTTTCAAATATGAAAAATTTAAAGTCTAATTTTTTTATGACAAGGTTACCCCCAAGTCAATCACTTTTTATAAATAATTTTATCTAATTTATTTTTTTATTACGAATTCTATTGACCGAATTGATTGAATAATACGCGACCGATATGATGTATTATCAGAATTTTAATTTTTTATAATAAAATGAATTTTTAATACTATTTCGTATTTTTTAATAATTTTTTTCTAAAACTTTGTCTCCTTCCCAGTAACGCGCGCGCCGGCAAAACCGGACTTACTGTTGCACGTTCGCCTGGCAGAGCCGCTTGTTGCGCTCGGCTACGTTTGTGTATGTTTTCGTAGGCATTTGTGTGTGCTACGTCTGTATTTGTGTGTGCTACGTCTGTATTTGTATTTGCTTCATCCGTATTTGTATGTGCTACGCCTGTATTTGTGCAATCTACGCTAGAAATTGCGTGATCTACGTCGGCGTTTGTATGTTCCATGTCGGCATTTGTTTGTGCTACGCCTGTATTTGTGGTGCTACGCGTGTGACTGTATCCGTTGCGTCTGTATTTGTATCTGCTCCACGTATATTTATTTAAATTGCGCCTGTATTTGTGTATGTTATGTATGTATTTGTGTTTGCTACGCCTGTGCATATATACCTATGTCTGTTTTTGTGGATGCTACGACTATACTTGTGTACTCGTCTTCACTATGTCTTCACATGTATTATTCTTGTCGGGATTAGTATTCTCTACGTGTATTTGTGTATTTTACATCTGTGTTATGTTTGTATTTGTCACATTATTAAAGTTTGATTTCGTGTTGGTTTTTGCTCGTAAGTGTTCGTGAAATGTCGCGACGGAGTCGGCGCCGAAATGGAGTCTTCGTAGAAGTTTTACATTCGTGTATAAGTTACGTTTTTATATTAAGTTTAAATATATAGTCAAAACTTTTGGGAGTAATTTGCATAAAATGATCTACCTTGTTACAATATAGAAGATGAATGGAATTATTACGGTTATTATCGATTGTTTTTTCCTAAAGGCATATTTTTGCTAATAGTATTAACAAGTGTATAGTCTAACTAAAAATATCTTAAAGAATTTTACTAAATCTGATGTATAGAGTTTTTACATTCAGTACTAAATAAAAAGTCAGAATTTATTCAAACGGAGTCAGAATAAAGTTTGATAAGTCAAAGTTACAAATATGCTTAACACAATCGCGGATAGTAAAAGCTTCATCAAGGCATAAAAATTGAAAATGATTTTATTTTTAAATTGGTTGTGTTATCCGAAATATGATTAAACATTGTTCATAAGGTTAGTCAGGTTATCATTATTAATCGTTATATACGATGAATGCTATAGCATCCACGTAAAGTATTGCGCTTCTACTTTACGCTTGCATAATCTAATTTATAACTACGGAAAAATATAAGATAATAATTCAGAGTGAATTCAAATTAAAACATCAGTGAATTTAAATTTAAAATAATTGACTTTAAAATTTGAATGCTATAGCATTCATGTCCTTCTTTATCACAATGGAAATAAAAGCAAAAAAAATCATTTCAATTTTATTAGAATCATGGTTATTGAGTTAATAATTTACGTAATAAAATATATGTATTATATTTTAAAATAGTGTTATAAAATTATTTTTTTTTGTCTATTGATATATGATGGAAGAAATGTAATAAAGACAGATTATCATACATTGTATGCTAATGCGCATAATATCCAAAGTATGTATTATATTCTAAAATTTGTTTATCTAACATTTATTTAATAGACATTTGTCTAACAAAAAAATAAAACATCTTTTCTTCTTTTTGAGAACCTTTGGTATATCGTAAACGTCGAACCGTTTTATTCACCAGGGTGCCGTACGCCGCTGGGTTATGAGGTCCACCCCGAAACCGAAGGGTCAATTCGCCCTTGTAAATAATTCGAACGATAAATGGCATTAAAATTAATATACAGTGGGTTAATTCGATCCACGTTTAGGTCTCGATAGTGATGAATGATTTATTCATTATTGTTTTATTAGAGAGAGAAATGAAGTAATTGATATATTGGTAGCTGATATTATGTATATATATATATATATTATATATATATATATATATATATATATACTATATATGAACCCCAACCAATTAAATACGATGTTAACCGAACATATTAATATATTCTACTATATAATATATTTTTTTCAACCCAAAAATTATTAGATTATTCTTAACATAACATATAATATTACCACTGAATAAAATTTAAAAAATCTATTATTTTTCATTTTCAAAGAGTTACGATAATATTCTACGTTATTTTGTCGTTGGTGATTTATTTGGAAATTATTGATAATAATTTACATATTTTTGCATTTAATCAGATATAATTACTTGATCTTACACCATTTCCAACACAAATGTTAAACTTCAAGTAGTTCCATCAAAAGTATGAGAATTCAGCATTGTGTTTATACAAAAACTTTTGAAAGTCAAACTTATGGCTTGATTTTATGCAAAGTCAGTTTCTTAGAACGTAAAGTTTTGAAAGCAGTTGAGAACTTATTTTGAAGTTATTAAACATCAATTTTATTCACTTTTACTTTTAAATTAGTTTATAAATTTATTGGAAATTAGCTAAATTAATTTTGATTTCTTTTGCACAATTATTATAAAATATTTTGTTTGTTTGTTTTTTTTTTTATTTAACCACTGTTTATATAAACAATAACCATAAGTGATTAAATATATAATTAACTTCCACTTGTATTGGTTCATAAATTGAAAATTAGTTTTATAATGAAAATAAATATTACAACTTTTTACTTCATAATATTATGTAATATATGACAAGAAAACTATTGATATTATATTTATATTAGAAAATGTTTAATAATAAATTATTCTCGAAATTCTTCCAGACTATATTTATAACTTCTAGTATTTATTTTAGCACAGATTATTATTTATTTATGAACATGAGGTATTTTTATGTACATTATACGAGAATATAATTTAGTGTATGTCAAATGATGATGTATTGATCCAATTAATTCGTAGACGAAATTAGGAGATTCCAATATATATATATATATATATATATATATATATATATATATATACCAAAACTTACGTACTGATTTGCATAAAAATTATAAAATTGAAGTTCTTTAAATTTCATCAATTTATCTTAAGGCATACATCACTAGTTTTTATTATATTTTTAACATCCCGTAGGGTAAGTTATTGTAATCGTCCAAAAATCGAAATTGAAAATTTTTGCATTTCTCGACGTTTTGAAGGTTTTTGAACATTTTGGCATACCTCAGAAAAAATGGATGTGTATGTGTATGTGTGTGTGTGTGTGTATTTTGTATGTCCGACGAACGGATCGATTCCTATTGACAGAGAAATGTGCTGATTCGTTTTTGGTAAAGGCAGATCCAGTGGTTTTGGAGATGCAGAGCTAAATGTGCAAAAAATGATAGTTTTTTGAGAGAACTAAGCGTCCGATTTGAATGATTCAAAGAACTTTGTTTTTTGTTAACAAAATAATTGCTTTTGAAAAAAAAAATTGTTTCAATTTTTTTTTAAAAAATTTTTTTCTTGTACTTCGAAAATAATTCAGATTTTAATTTTAATTTTGACTAAAGTTCTAATATACTTTAAACAAATAATTTCAACTATGCAATTCAGTTTATATAATTCTCATAAATATTAGACAATGTTACAATATTTAAAAAAATATAAATTGAATTGATAAACATTATTTGATGTTAGATTTATATTTGGTTAACATTATAATTGATGTAAAGTGATAATTTATTTGGCAAAGTTGTACAATTTTCATATAATAAAACATATGATATCACGTTACATAGGTGCTAATAATATTTAATTGAAACCTGAGCATTCATTTTAAATAAAATCAACAGTTAAGTGTACGTTTATTATTGTATAAAATTTGTACCATTATTGATAATTTAAATCAACAATTATTTTAAAATTGTGTTGATAAAATAAATGAAACTTGATATGTTGCTAGAAAATATTTGCATTTATTTTAAAAATGTATAGTTGTATAAGTATGGTACAATATGACATAAAATGCCCATAATAAAAATGTTTGTATTTTGCATACTTTATATGGTTTAATATAGTAAAATTACAATCAAATTTAGGTTAATAAACTTTATTTGTATAATTTATTAGTTGCACAAAACTTCTTCCATAATAAACACTTCAATTTTTTTCAAAATACTTTTGATATTATTGTAATTTATTTTATTTCTTATTTTTTAGATGTGGTGCTTAGACCTATGGCCGATCCACGACAAGTTTCCAGTTCGCTACTCGCTTCGGACAGCCCGATGTCAAGCAGTAAGTGACAAATATTTTTACGTGAAAATATAGATAGCAATATGTTCACAAGTAATTACTTGAATAGTTTAATCTATTCTTTTAAAAGTTTCTTGTTACCAAAAAAAAACATCATGAAAAAAATATTTTGTTTGAAAGTGATAAAAATAGACCTTGTCCAAAAATGAAATCTAAATATTATTTGTTGATGGTGAAAAAGAGCCCAACTATTCTGCAACACCATAAAGAAATTTTTAATGTTTTTTTCTAATGTAGCATGAAAGTTGTTGTTTTTACATTTGAGCACATAAGATTTATCAGCATGTATTTTTCAAGCTTTTCTTCATATCTAGTAACATAATGGACTTGCTCGGCCGTGTAATCATTAGCCGAAATATTCCCGGCATGTTTCCCTAGAAGTGTCAGTCCATGTAGGTTTATCATGGTTCATATGACCTATAGAATGTGTCGCTGAAGATCTCCTGATTTAGATGCGTAATGATCTGACGTGACTCGAATATATTTAGTAAATTCATTCAATTAGGACCGAGCGTAGGATATTCCCAAAACACACGAAAATAAATGTAAACATAGGGCTGATGGATATTCAGACAATATTTTTTTTATTTCAAAAAACTAATGTAACATCTTTTTGCCATTAACTATAGGTAATTCTAACACATGTCTTGAATATACTACATACATAACAAGTGTCTTGGACAAATATATTGGTAGAACATTCTCGGAGTTGTAATATCACAACTTTATGTATTCTAATTTAGGTCATTTAGAAATTTTTCTAATTCTGGTCCAAAACATGGAATGAATAATATGTTGATGTTATGAAGTACTAAGATAGAATCATTTATATATTTAAAACAAATCAAACTAGAGAAGTTACACGTGATTATTAGATTCTTCTAATAAATAATAAAACGTCAATTCCAAATTTAAGATTATGGATCCATAAACTGCTTCTTGCGCCCCATTTGAGATGATCTAAAACTATTCTTTATTAAATTCCTGTAGGGCAAGTTATAGTAATGGTCCAAAAATCGAAAAAGAAAATTTTTGCATATCTCAGGGTTTCTGAACATTTTGGTATATCTCAGAAAACATTGACGGGTGTTTGTGTGTGTGGATACAATTTTTTGTCGACGTTTCTGGGACTACCGCTCAACCGATTTCAATAATTGAAAAAGCAATGGATTCTTTCTAATGGGGATTAGTGATGCTTAGTTATTAGGAAAAGAAAATGGAAACTTGTTTTTTACGAGAAACAGGCATTCGATTGGAATGATTCACATAACATTCAATTCAGGCAGAAGGGGTGATTAGTTTTTGACAAAGACAAGTCCCGCAGTTTCAAAAATACGGAGATAAATGTGTGAAAAATTTTAATTAGCAATTTTTTTTGATATCGAAAATAATTCAGATATCAATTTTAATTCTAGCTAAAATATGTGGAATTATTAATTTTAACTTTGCAATTCTGTTAGCGCGAGCAAGCTGCATTTGTCGGAGTCGGACAACACTAAATCTCTGGCAATTCCAAAATTGGAAGATTTGTATATAAGCGGTAATCATTAGCGTTTATGCACACGCTTTTTTGTTCATGTACGTTGTTCACTTATTTTTCCGTATGAGTTTGTTGTATTTTCCGAGTGTTATCAGTTATTCATGTTAATATATTCATTATTAATCGCAGCAAGTTTTTCTTATTATGCCTCTGGAGTCAATTTCTTCCTCAGAATCCAGTTCCTACATCCGACTGGGCCGTCTTCTAAGCAGATAACATCAATTGTTTCCTATATATACTCAATTTTACAAAATCCTCGGAATAGCTAATCAAACGCAATAAGCTACTCCGAAAGGGTCTAATCAACCCCCATCTTTAACAATTCAATTTATATAATTCTTATAACTATGAGACTACACTCTTCAGTCTAACTCCCCTTCGAAGAGAATTATTAAGTTTTATTTATTTACTTTTCATGTAAATTTCTATGAACATCATCGTAATAATTACGGAATGCAATACCGATGGAAAATTTTAATACCGGTATTTTAGTAATTTTTTATTTTAAAACCGGAATACCGGTAAATTACCGGTATTTTTATTATCTTAAACAAACGCAAACAAAATTGAAAGTTACTAGTACAAATATAAAAAAATGTGCATACAACTACAACTATATTCAACTAAACAATAAAAATAATAAAATAAAACAATAAGTTTATTTTTTTAAATAATAATTTAACAATAGTATATCTAATTTAATTCATTATCACTATCGAGTATATAGAGTACTTTTAACCAAAAACAAACTTAAGAGTAAGAAAGACCAAAAACTCATAAAAGATCATATTACATTATTATAATAAACTGTATTGTCTGTATCCGATGTGTTAAATTAGCATAATCTCCATTATTTAAAAAAAATAATTTTTCTACACTAATTTAAGATTGGATACTTTGTTGAGATAAATAAGTTACTATAATTGTTGAGTATTGTTATTTAAAACAATGTGATGCTTCCATAGTATTTTCAAACTTCGAAACGTTTTCGAAAAATAATATTTTATAATTATAATAAGAAGCAAAAATATTTAGTAATTATCATAATTATTATGTATAAAATTAGAGAAAAATAAAGATTACGTAGGGGTAATCTGTATGATATAAAATATTTTGGCGCAAATATTACTTGAAAAACCGTTACATTTTTACATAAGATGAAACAAACATCATTATCCAATCTACTTATTCTATTTATTGTAACACGATGTGAAGCCCTTAGTAAAAGCAATAAATATTCAGTTCATTGATGAGTTGAGATAATATTTGACATTTATCTTATAGAATCACTTGAAGATATAGCTGTTTATGCGATTATGGAATTTAAATATAAATTTGTTCCGAGAAATTTAAACTTCAGTGTATTATGTATCAAATAGCGCTTATGTAAAAATACCGAAAATATCGGTATTTTTAGGGTAAATACCGGTAAAAATACCGCCGAAAAATCGGGCGGTTTACCGGTAATTCGGTATACCGGTATACCGGTATTGCATTCCCTAGTAACAATAATAGTTACTGTATTTATAATAATATATTTAAAAATATTTCAAAGTTTCAAAAATTTGTCTTAAAGCACGATGCCATACATAACTAGTTATATTATTGTATAATTCGTAAACATACCATTCTTGTTTTATTTATGGTTCCTACGCTACATAATTATGTTGCCTAATTTTCAAACAAAAATAATCGTTCAGGTTATATAATATATATATATATATATATATATATATATATATATATATCCACCGCCTCTTGTTCCTCTTACCTGGCGCCGATTGCGCACGTGCCTGGTTTTGCGCGAGGCACAGGCGTTGACGAACCGCGAGCAAGGCGACCCCTACGCCTGAATTATCATAACATGACGAGCGATGCGTCAACTTTGGACATAAATAATAACGACTCAGGAGATGATGATATGAATCGTTGAGCATGTTCTAATGTTGGAGAAACTAATTTTATGATTACCGAATGAAATGAAATGAGAGCCAAAATTATGATGTTAAAATATGATAAATTGCAGATCGTAAGGGGACCGATTCTGCCGCATAACAGAAAAATGTTATGGCAAGGCCATGTTACGCTCCAACTTCCATACTTCCATACTTCCATGAATATCCATTCCATGAATACTGTCAATATGCCATGTATTTGCTGTGCATTAAGGCGTTTTGCATATAAATTGTAAAGTCACTCGTATGTTATGAAGCTGTGTCAGAAAGACCCTTTTATTATTACATCGTTTTCTTGACATTTCTGCGGTTTCTAAGTTATGTTTTCTCACTGACAACCTGAGAAATACGTCTGACTGCACCGCAACCACATGGTTTATGACAATATTTAGTATGAAAAGTTCTTTATAACATGGCCGTGCCATAACATTGGTATGTTGAATTGGATGTTGAAATATCGATTCCGTACAACATTTTACTGGTCAAAATTTGAATGTTTTGTTGAAGAAACATTATATGCCTTGATTAGATTGTAAATACAAACTCTAGCTTATTTAGAGGTGAAGCCTTCTCATAAAAGATGTAATTGTAAGAAGTATTATACTGAACTAGTTAAGATTATGTTATTCTTTAGGTGTAAAACGATATAATTTTATGCATGTCGTAAGTTTAATTTAATTCATGAGTACAATATACATTCTAATATCTATATTATAATATTCGCCCTATTACAGAAAATGTAATTATTTTATGAGACAACTCTTTGGACATCTATTAAACTGACGTACAATTAAGTCAAATTAGACCAACAGCTCATAGGACTCATCAGTTTTGCTTGCTGTTCATTAACAATAACAATGGAAAATTTAAAGAAATCTTAATTGTGTGCAAATTGAAAAAAAATAGAATTTATTTCAAGAATTAGAATTTATTTAAAATTAGAATATGTATTTCAAGATGATAATAACGTTTCTTAACCTATGTCTACGTAAAAAATAATACGATCATATGTATTTTATACTAATTTACAGTGACAAAGAACATCATTTCGACTCCTATCATCTGATATTTTGGCGACAAATTGCAAAAATGAATAAAAATTTTCCAATTTGTTATACAGGGTGTCCCAGAACTTAACATCAAACCAAAAAAATAGAAAAAAAATTATATTAGTTGTTTGGAAATTGTGTGTAACTAGAACTTCAGTGAAATGGTAACCATTTTTCGGTTATTGTAATTACTTTTGTTCATTTAAACTTTGGATCCACAGCATTTATTGAACCACAATGAAAAATAATTAACAACTTCAGAAAAATATGTCGGAAAGATTCATCGAAAGTTGGCGCATTTAATTAGGATTTCAAAATGGTAAGATATTTTATGGTTTCATGATAAAAAATTTCGATTAAAAAATAAAAACTCAAAAATGGCATAATTGACATAATTTCAAATTTCAGGATAGTTACGGTCAATACTATCACCGCGTTTTGACTTGACGTTGAGTTCTGGGAAACCCTGTATAATCTAGAACAGAGTTAAAATTTTTAAAATATTTTGATATATGAATATGCATGAATGTGCATGCTGTATCTGTGCAATGTCCCATGTTATACAAAATCTGACCTTTTCTTAAATATCTCCTACAAAATCAGCAAGTTTATTGTGCATTAAATTTAATATTACTCCTGTACTGATTTTTTTCCTAAAATTTTTTTCCAAAAATTGATAATCAAAACAAAAAACAAGATAAACAAATGTATATTTTTTCTATTCAGCCTCTCATGTTCCGCGTGCAATTAATTTATACAACAAACAAGGCGAGTTTATTGTTTGTTATCCAGATATATATACACATAATTATTAATTATAATATATTTCCATAATTTATACGAGAACAAGCCTCAGTTTTGTTTATCGTTTGCATACTATTTAATTACGACACAGCGTCGAGCGAAATTCACGCTTCGGTGTCTGATATCAGCTAATTAATTCGTGGAAAATGTATCACATTGAATATAGTTGGTAAATTAGGAATAAAAAGTTATGCGACAAGTGGAAATATATACTATATATATATATATATATATATATATATATATATATATAAATGTCAGTGGAAAGCTATCAAGTTCTGATACAATTGATGCTACTTTGAGTGATGATATCAAGGAATATCCCAACTATATATATATATAGATATGGGTAACTCACTCCAGAGTGATCACTCCGACACAACTCCTCGCTCGGAGTGAATTCGAGTGGAATTGTCTCACAGTGTTGTTTTATCCGATTTTCCTAAATTGATACTAAATTTGTTAACTTGTGCAGATATTTGCTCGAGATTTTTTACTAATACAAAGATTTGGGTCGAAAGAAGTCGTCTTTTTCTCGTCTCACAGCCAGTTTTAGGTATATAATGTATATAATTTCCAGGTATATAATGTCTCAAAATAACGCTATTTTGTATTCTATATTCTGTATACGATAATGTTCGTCCGTGAATGAGCTCTTTCTATGGTATACAACCAGCGAAAAATATTTAGTATCGTATTATAACTTTTACACAATTATGATTTTATAATTGTGCAAAAGTAATAGTATGCTAATCAAACGACCTTATGTAAAACTAATTCTCGAAAAGGATATAATAAAAGAATGTGAGGTGTTATTATTTTGTAAAAAATATTATACACAAAGATTTGTTCTTATTTCGTATATAAGGTTTACTGCCTTATTTTCTCTTTAAAAATGATTACAAAATTGATTTTTATTCCCACGTTTTTTGTCAATTTGAGATCTGTATGCATATTGAAAGAGTTGTTAAGTGGATATAACTCCTCTCTGAAGCGGAGTCAAATCCTAACTGCTCCGGCTTCGGATATCATAAGCCCAACTCTAATATATTTATATATATATATATATATATATATATATATATCTAATATATATAAAAATAAGCCGGATTTTTCTTCCTGACGAAATAACTCCAGAACGCACGAACGATTTCGACAATTTTGCATTCGTCGGAAAGGTCTCGGGCTCCGCAAGGTTAATTAAAAAAGATAAGAAAATTAGTGGTGCATGGCATCGTGCCTTAATGCAAATTGCTAGAACTTCACGCAGCGTGATTAGAAATTCGTGTAATGACATTAGTGAGAGTTATCAGAATTATGTTTGGTTAAGTCAACGAGCAATTCTTGCCGCAAAGAATAATTATGTACACGCACCTAATTTCACCATTCAATCAAATATTGCTGGCGATTTGATGACATACCAATGATTCCGACTGGTCTTCCGTTTGACTTCAAACGATTGCAATTTCCAGTTCGCCTTGCGTTCGCAATAACAAGTCGCAAGGCCAATCGCTTAGTGTTTGCGGGATAAATTTCAAATAGATTACTTAGAAAATCATCGTTTTTCACATGGGCAGTTATACGTTGCCTGCTCACGAGTTGGAAAGCCATCCGCTTTGTTTGTGTTAACGTCAGAGCAAAAAACAAAAAATGTGGTTTAACAAAGAGCACTTCAATGAAACGGATAATTTGCGGATTCACTACCATTTACTTAAAGAAGTTCAACTAAAAAACATTTCATTTTTGTAATCGAAATTAACTCATTAGTGTTGTGTAATAAAATCAAATTTTTCCTTTTCAAATATAAAACAAACAAAAATTTCTTCATCTTTCTCACGAAATCATCTGGTGGCGAAACGGAGTTCGTCGGGTTTGATTTTCCTAAATTATATAATGCATATATATATATATATATATATATATATATATATATAGTGTGTGTGAATAAATTTAAATTTATGACTTATAACAATATATAGACAACATTTCTTCCGAACAATCCCTTCTCCCCCCACCGTGGAGCGTCTCCTTGAATCTGTCTTCTGTCCGCGTCCACTAAAGGTCAGTGGGTTTGCCCCGGTATCAGAGGTAGCTTCACCTGTGCAAGGGCTTCCGATGCACACAAGTGAATTCGGGTCAAGGGCGCCCGATCTGTGTGTGAACGTCTACGTGTGCACGTGTGTACGTGTCCCGGGGAAAACTGCGTCCCGCGCATTTTCCAATTCTGGGGAAAGCGACCTTGTTTTGCGAAAATCCCTACCGACAGGAAGGAGGAAGATAATGTCTGTTGTGTGTAATTCAGGAGATATGATTAGGTGAATCGGTAATTAGGTTGGATATTTGGTTAATTCAATTCCTAGAGTATTTTTGAGATGTTTGTATCAATTGTAGAATAGTAAAGGAGTCAATTCTTGGATGCAATTGAAAGATAAAGAAAATGTAAAGAACCAGGTAATAAGGTGACCATATGTCCCAGATTGGCCGGGACAGTCCCGATTTTCGGTCTTTCGTCCAAGCTTTTTCTAAAAGCAATATTTCTCCCGGTTTTGGGTATTTTGTCCCGGATTTTCAAAAATGTTTTCGGTTTGAAACCGAAAGAAGGGGAATATAGTTATTAGCTCACCAACATTCCTCCCTCCCCCGCTCTCACAAAGATTCTAATTTGTCCCAGATTTCATGCAAAAAAATATGGTCACCTTGCAGGTAAAGGTAAAGGTAAAAAAGCAGGTAAAGATAAAGAACCAGGTAACGATGAACGTAAAGGACCAGGTAAAGGTAAAGGTAAAGGCATGATAAAAATATAGTTAAAGGGACAGGTAAAGGTAAAAGATCAAATAAAGAAAGAGGTAAATGTCCAGGTATAGGTAGGGATAACGAATTAGGTAAAGATGAAATAAAAGGTAAAAATGAAAATGTAGGTAAAGAACCAACTGAAGGTAAAGAAGCAAGAGGAATTCGGAGATTTTTACAATAGTTCCTAAACAAACAAAATCACAATAGACCCGTAAAATAGGCTTACTGAGCAAAACCCGTAAAAAAAACGAGCTAAGCGCACTGCCTCACAGTTGGCGTTTAACTTACTTTTCAAAGTGATATATCTTGGAAACGGTAGCTCTGAGAAAAAAAAACTATTAATACATTTTTTGTAGATAATTTATGCTCTACGTTTTTGTCTAAGGTAATTTTGCGATAAAACTGACTATTTAGCTGAAAATGGCAAAGAATCGTTTTTTGATCTTTGACCTTGTCCCAATTTTATATCACGCAACGGCACGATGAGAACTTTTAAGATTTTGGAACTTCCCGCAGGGTAAGTTATTGTAATCGTCTAAAAATCGAAATTGAAAATTTTTATATTTCTCGACGTTTTGAAGGTTTATGAGCATTTTGGCATACCTCAGAAAAAGTGGATGTGTGTGTGTGTGTATGTATGGATACAATTTTTCGGTCACGTTTTCGGGCGCACAGATCATCCGATTCCTATTGATAGGGAGTAGTGATGATTAGTTTTTGGCAAAGGCAGGTCCAGCAAGAGCAAAGAGTGCAGAAAATAGAAATCGAGTTTTTGAGAGAACGGAGTATCCGATTTGAATGATCTAAAAAACATTCAATTAGTAATGATTGGGAGAAGTGGTTACCAGTTTTTGGCAAAGGTATAGGCCCAGCCATTTCGAAGACACAGAGCTAAATGTTAAAAAAGTGGCCGTTTTTGAGAGAACTAAGCGTCCGATTTAAATGAATCAAAGAACTTTCTGCTTGTCTTAACAAAATAATTGATTTTGGAAAAAAAATTTTGTTTCAATTTTTTTTTTGTCAAAAAAAAATTTTTTTTGCATATCGAAAATAATTCAGATTTTATTTTTAATTCTGACTATAGTTCTTATAAACCTTAAACAAGTAATTTCAACTTTGCAATTCAGTTTATATAATATAATTCTTATAAATATTAGACAGTGTTACAATATTTAGTGTTCCTCGAACATTTTGTTACGGCACGGGAAGTTCCAGCAATTTGCCTTAAGGCACGATACCATACACCCCACTACTTTTTATAATTGTATTTTAAACAATTTTACTAAGTTACAGAACAATAAATATTCATTTGACCTTGAATACGTAAATTGATCTGACTATCAGATTCAATCTCTGTTCCGGAAATAAATTTATCCAGCTTTGTATTACTATTTTAATAATAAAAAACCTTCTAATATATAAATATATTTGTGCGTAGCTAGAGCATGTGCTATGAGTTTACGTTTTCCGACAAATATTTACCTTGATGTGCACCTTGAAAAATGATATGGAAAATAGGAAATTGAATTTAGAGTTACTCAGCCAGTACAGAAAGCATTGTAGTTTACAGATGCACATAAATATAGTATATCTAACATAATATAATGTAAATATATTTATGTTAAATATTGATGAATGGCTTTCATCAGAATAGGAAGTGGATTTAAATTGTAAATTTTGTAGTTGAATTTATTTGATTGATTTTACTTTAGAAATCGTATCTGCAACTTAAGTAAAATAACATTCACTACCAAAGTTAATATATAATTTTTAAACCGAGTGAGATATGACATATTTGTTATTGCAAAACATATTTATTCTTCCTGCTCCTTTCTTTTTTTTAAAGTAAGTTCACCAAAATCGTCTAAAAAATTTTCGAGATATATGCGAGGTTGATGAATCGGTAAGATCCGTGCACAATACTAATATTATATTTAAACAGATAGTACGTTTTCAAAAACGGATCTTGCGAATTTGATGAAACCTAACAGACATTGTTATTGTAGTTCACCAAAATTGTGACAAAAATTTAAAGTTGGTCAATTGATTTCAAGATACACGCGGTTAATGGATGGGTGTTCAATATTAATACTATAACGTTTAAAACGATAGTACGTTCTCAAAAACGGATTTTGTGAATTAGATGTAATTCAACGAACATTGTTATTATAGTTCACCAAAATTGTGACAAAAATTTAAAGTTGGTAAATTTAATTTATTTCAAGATTTGCAAAGGTTGATGGATGGGTAGCTCCGTATTCCTAACTAATATTTAAATCGATAATATTTTTAAAAACGGATTCTTCGAATTTGATGAAACTTAAGACATTGTTATTACAGTTCACCAAAACTGTGACAAAAATTTACAGTTGGTGAATTTAATTTATTCTAAGATACACGAGGTTGATGGATGGGTGGCTCCGCGCTCAATACAAATATTTAAACAGATAGTATGTTCTTAAAAACGGATTTTGTGAAGTTGATGAAATTTGAGAGACATTGTTATTAAACTTCAAAACGTTGTGTTGATTTACGTTCAATCTTCTTTGATTTGATGGATTTTTTTTTCCTATTTTGTATGTAAAAGAAATACAATAATATGGATTATACAAAATTTAAAATAAGGAATAAAACTTATAAAAGAATAAAAACACTAAGCAAAATTATTTTCTGTGACTTGATAGAAAAATAGTAATCGAACAGCAGTTTGTTAAAATGAAATATTTTTAGCAACATTTTTAGAAACATATTATAAATATGTATCTATATTAATATTATTGGCAAACAACCAATTATATTATTATAGATACATATTTATTAAACAAACTATTAATTTGTATATATTTAATAGAGTGTTATTAAAACTTCTTCTCGCTTCTATTTTCGCATATTTATGATTGAAACATAATTTTCCATGGAAATGCACTGAATAAAACGCATCTATTTTTACGCAGTCCTATTACTGATGGAAATAACAATCCTGAACTGGAAAACAACTCTGGTATTAAATTTCATGCCAAAAGCAAATAATATCATAGAGGATGTAAATAATTAAGCAAAATCAAACAATAATGTTATTTGTGTTCGTTTAAGCGCATAGTTCTGAGAATATTTATTCCAGGAAAATTTATTTCTAGTTGAAAGTACTAAAGATGAAAACAACGTGTTTTTCTTAGAAACTGTTAGGAGCATCTCTATGAAATTAAAATAGTATTATTTATAGATAATCTTGGGAAATTCATATTAAAACAAATATATTTTAAGCTCGGTACAAGCGTAGAATTTATTAATAAATAAATAAATTCAGTGAATTTGTTATTTATTTAATAATAATAGAAATCTTAATTTCTATTTACTAATTTGTTAGTTATGAATTATTTATTTTAAATTTGTAACATATAATTTTGATTAATTATAAACCATGTACTTATTATGACTTATTAGTTTTAATTTCTATAATTTTATAAGTATTTCATTCTTTTCATATCTGGTCATTTTCATAATCATCGTAAAATGATATCTAATATATTATATTACATTATCTAAAATAATTAATCATTATACACTTTGTGTTTTAAATATATTTTAACTATTTCACTTTTCAATTTGAATGAGTGATGCTATTCTTTGCTAAATTATTTATTCTGGCAATCAAATTTTTAAAATTTGAATATAACCAAGTTATCAAAATTAACTAGAAATGGAATCTAACGTGAAAATTGTGCTTCAATGGGTTTGAACATAAAGCTTTTCCGGGTTACAATCCTGTTTGAGCTTGAAAGCTCCGGTTTAAATACATGATACGAGCTTTTTCAGAATGTTATTGTTGCTCAGTAGATAGAACCTCTATTTACAAATATTTATATAAAATTAACTGAATAATAAATTATTTAATAATAATAATGAAATATTAATTTACAATTTAAATTTATAACTTAACATAAATAATATTATGCTGTTATTTCTGCCTAAATTAATAAATGCGAGATTGATGGATGAATGGATTAATAAAATATGTAAAATACAATAAGAGAAACTAGATAAATAAATGAATATTTTTCTAAATAATTCTCTCTAAATAAATAAATTTAGAAAATGAATTGCCAATCAACAAAAATAAAAATACACCCATTGTGATATAAAATTTTTAAATTATATTATTTAACGATAAAGTGGTAACAAATATAATAAAACAAATTAAAATATATGTACGAATTACACCATCCATCATATATATTCACATAATTTGAGTACTACTAAATTATTTTCAATTACTTTACTTTAACTTTATTCTTTTATTATTATTATTATTATTATTATTATTATTATTATTATTATTATTATTATTATTATTATTAAAATTATCATTTATATTATCATGTACCTGGATGTTATTTAGTAGATATTGAAATTAGTAAAAAAAGGAGAAAAATTTCATTATATGCAAAGTGATTATAAATAATATTTTATTAGTAAGATTTTGTTTGGTATTCAACAAATTCCTAAGAAATTAAACATACTGAATACGATTTTACAAATTGTATGATAAATTCAAGCGCCAGATACGAAGTCCATTCATTAAACCTTCTGGACTTTGTTTAAACTGGAAAATGATTTAAATGGATTAAAAGACATCTTAAAAAAGCATTTATCAAGAATTTTGCTTTGTTTGTTAGCACTAGATTAAACTTTTAATCTTTTTATAATGTCAGTAATCCGCATCTGTTTTTTCTGGAGCAAATTTTATTGATAAGTTGTTGAGGAAAATAAGTTTATCTGAGGACGCAAAAGATTTATACAGGGGAGCAGAAGTAATAAAAAAATAGAATATTACGTATTCTATTATTAAAGTAATAAAATTGATAATTGACTTATAATTGATTTTTTTTTAAATGACTAATAATGACAAATATTACGTATACCCATACTCTAGTCATACCCTTGTACTTGCATTTTTTAATTATTAATAAAAATTGAACATATTTGACCATATTAATACACTAATGGCATTAAAACATGCTAGCGATTTTTTCAACATTTATTATCTAATTTTAATAAAATTCTCATAATATATAAAATACTTGCTCCAGATCTGTTCTCAATTTATTTTCCTAAATAGTTTCGAACATCTGTAAGAATCAAATCTAGGTAAATAATTAATCACAACTTGATTTGTGTTTATCTATAAATGACGTTGTTGATAAAATAAATCGCTAAAACCGTTTATATATCGCATATTAAATTTTATGACCATTACTTTTTTTATAAACGCTACACTTAAAATATTCGGAAGTGATTTTTCAAGAAAGAAATTGTGTGAATTTTGACAGTGTTAACATGTTTAAGTTGGTGGTGATATTGGCGATAATTGCTGTTTGTTCAGGTTAGTGTTAATACAAGAAATTTTAATTGCAAGCATTTTATTTATTTAATTTTTTATTTATTTCATATAGCACAACCTACCACCAGAATTGTCAATGGAACAGCAGTTTATGATGGAGAATTTCCATTTATGGTAATAATTTTTATAATTTTGACCAACTTTATTTAAATACTTATGTTGGATGTATTATGTATGGATACTATTTATTTCTTAATGATTTATTTATTTATTTTGCCTATTAATTAAATAAAATGTCTTTTGTTTGTTTCTCCATTTATTTATTTAAGTCTTGAAGATAATAATAATGTGGTCTATGAAATCATTCTTCATGGTGTTCTATCAATAGTCGTACAATTATTGTCAATAATATTCAATATCTAATATATTTTGCATATCTTGAAAGATTATTTATAAAATTCTCTAAAATTATTAATTATTATTTTTTTTTCAAAGGTATCTCTGAGGGATAAAACTGGAGTCCACATGTGTGGAGCATCAGTAATAGATTTTCATTGGATTTTGACTGCAGCACATTGTCTAAATGGGTAAATTGTTTGAAAATTGATTTTATTACAATGAAACCATATATATATATATATATATATATATATATATATATATATTTAAATTATTAATACGTTTTTTTTCTCTTAACAGCCTATGACAAAGACATTAATCGTTATTATTTTATCTCATGGGAGAATGTATTTAAAAATAATTGATATATATTTTTAAAGTCATGAATTCAATTTAATATGATTTAAATCAAAAATATTTTGAACTTTTTTAATTTTTTTTTGTTATTATCTCATTGGAAAGTTCATTTAAAATATCGTTCAACATTACCAAAATTATATTTATTTATATTATTAATTATATATTTATTATTATTTTTTAGAATGAAAGCCCAAGACATGTCAATACAATATGGTGTTACCCATGTTTCTAAAGATGGACCAAATGTTGCAAGAATTAGTGAAATGTTCATTCATCCAAAATTTGACGAAGAAAACACATATTTTGCTGATATTGCTTTATTGAAGGTATTATTGTGTGGTTTTATATACCATAAATATAATAAAAATGAGTAGGTCTTTACTATGAGATCATAGTTTTTGTTAAGTATGGACAAAGTTTCATTAAGTATATTAATTATAAAGTTCTAGTGAATAAAAATACTGTTGAACTTTATTGATAATCTTTAATTAAATATATTTATAAACCGTATATACATATAGTACACATTTTTTAATATCACTTTTTGATAACAGATAACTTTTTTGCAATATACGACTTTAAGTACATATTAATGAGCAATACCTACATTGTTTTTATTTTTACTTATTTTTTGAAATAGGTACTTCTACTTTCAAATTTAGAGAACTGTATATTTTTAATCTGCTTTAAAAAAATAAAATCAAATTCAGATGTGATATATTTCAAGTTTTGGCGGATTTACTTGTTTTTTTTTATATATTGCTCATATTTATAAATCCGATTTATGATCTATAGTACAGATCATAAATCAGATTTATAGATATGAGCAATATATAAAAAAAACAAGTAAAATGTCTACTACGTATAGATTCTATACGTAGTAGACATTTTACAATATGATAAATTATCAAAGAAAAATTTAAATTAACTATTATCCCTAATTTTTAGTTTCTGATGCATGGAGTAATAACTAGACAATTTTTGAATAAAATCATTTTTTTTAATTTTAGTTGGAAATTCCATTACCATTCAGCAGAATGGTAAGACCTGTTCCTTTGCCTTCGACAAGAGAACTAACTGCAGGAGGTGCACCTGCAACTGTTCTTGTTTGGGGTTTTAATGCAGTAAGTATTTATTTATAATATTATTTTATTTTTATTATTATTGATGCTATGTGCATAAATTGAGAGCATTACATTGTTATTTTCATCATCTACTTATTAGAGATCATTTTGCCACATCTCATGTTTCAAACTTCTGGCGCCATTTTCTTCTGGTTCTCTGTACTTTTTGATTCTACAACCTATTTTATGGCATCATTCAAGTAAAAAATATTGAAATTATATTTTTTAATTATTATTATAATAAATTATCTACACAATTTTTAATACACATAAAATAATAGCTCTTAATAATTTTTTATTATTAAGAGTTATTTCCTTGAATTAATATTCATCAGACTGATGAAATCAATTGCCTCATTTAATAATTATTAAAATTATTCTCACTTAGATATTTAGATTTTGTATGTGAATTTTTAGTGTTAAACAAAGAGATTAAAGAGATATTTAAATTAAGGTTTATAAATGAAGAATGAAATTATATGTATATAAAATATAAAATTGTTTTATATTCTCTTATACCAGGCACCACTGCCTAACTGAGATATGAAATATAAATATTACCTTGATATATTATATTTATATACTGTATTTTTTTCTATTTGCCACACAAATACAATTAAAAATTACCCCATGAACAATGTTTTATGTACTATGCTGATTTTCAACTTTATTTACGAGATTATATGAAACATTTTGCTTAGTCACATATATCTTAATACAAATAATCCTTGAAATCAAATTCGACGCACAAAGATTTGTACTAATCCTTCTTAAACTTATCATATATAGATTGTAAGATATTAAAATCACTGTCATGTCAAATGATATTGATAACTGGATTAAGGAAATAAATAGATTTTTGTAATATTTTTATTACGCATCCACAAACACATTTCTGTATTTTTAAAAATATACTGTATTTTACCATTGTTGTTTATACCATGGATAATATAAAATAAAATATTTTTAACTTTTTTTTTCTAGAGTTCAAATGGAATGCTCCAAGAAAATTTACAAAAAGTCGACTATTTTATAGTGGATCATCAAGAATGCGTCGAAATACATAACCATCCTGTGCAGGACAACCAAATTTGTGCAGGACTTCCAAATGGAGGAAAAGGACAATGTATTGTGAGTAATTTTGGAAAATTATTTTTGTTTAAATATTGAGAGAAAACTATCAATTATATATATATATATATATATATATATATATATATATTTGTCCTGTACCCACGTCTAAAAAGTTTCAAATTTAAATATCCTATCTTATACTTTTCAATATTCTAATTAATGTCCTTCCTTTTATGGTCTTAACGTAAGCTTTATTACTTTAGTTAAAATCTTAGGTGAATTAATTTGTAATATGTAGTTTATATGGTGGCACTGTTCAATCTAAGATCATGATGAAACAACTGAATTTTTGACACATGAAACAAAATTCTAAATCATTTTTTCAATAAGTAGAAATATACTTTTTATTTGCTTTATTTTTTTATTTATAATTTAAAAAAGTAAAGCAAAATACAACATGCACAAGTTTAAAAATATATACAATTTTGTACGTATTGTGTTATTTATTAAACTAATTATATATTTTCTACTGCCAAACATATATTGTATATTATATTGTTTCTGGCACATCTCAGCTGATTTTCAGCAATAATATTGTAGATATGGCATTTTTCTTATTTATAATCATGAATATGGATATTATATATTAATATTGTCTAGACTCGCTTAAACTAAATTCAAATTTAATTGTCAATTTTGGCAGATGACAGTTCTTATGTGTCAAAATGATTTCAAAGTCAAACAATGATATGTTGTTTTTGCATTTTTTTTTTCATTTATTTCTACAATA
>NW_020536999.1:21816218-21886696 GCF_003426905.1 Ctenocephalides felis
TAAGTCGGGTTTTCCTTCTTGACGATATAACTCGAGAACGCGCGAATCGATTTCGCCAATTTTGCATTCGTTGGAAAGGTCTCGGGCTCCGCAACGTTTATAGCTAAACAAATTATATGATGCATCGTGTCTTAATGCAAATTGCTGGAACTTCACGCACCGTAATTAAAAATTCGAGTAATGACATCAGTGAGAATTATCAGGATTATGCTTGGTTAAGTCAAGGAGCAATTCTTGCCGTAAAGAATAATGATGTACACGCACTGAATTTCACAATTCAATAAAAAATTACTGGCGATTTGGTGACATACCAATGATTCCGACTGGTCTTTCGTTTGACTTCAAACGATTGCGATTTCTAGTTTGACTTGCGTTCGCAATGACAATTATCGAGTCGCAAGGCCAATTGCTTAGTGTTTGCGGGATACATTTCAAAGAGATTATTTAGAAAATCATTGTTTTTCACATTGGCAGTTATACGTTGCCTGTTCACGAGTTGGAAAACCATCCGCTTTGTTTGTGTTAACGTCAGACCACAAAACAGAAATGTGGTTTACCAAAGAGCACTTCAATGAAACGGATCATTTGCGGATTCACTTTTATTTACTAACAATAAGAGAAGTTCAACTAAAAAACACTTCATTTTTGTAATCGAAATAGATTCATTACTGTTGTGTAATAAAATCAAATTTTTCCTTTTCAAATAAAAAAAAAGAATTTTTTTTTCATCTTTCTCACGAAACCATCTGGTGGCGAAACGGAGTTCGTCGGGTTTGCTAGCGAGTTTATAAATCTGAAGTGAAATATTCGTCTATTATTGATAGCTCTCAATATTAATATCTCTCATATTACTATATGACCTTTATAACCAAGGATCGTGGTTCCATCTTGCATCTACCCTATTTACTGGACATCTCGGATAACATAACTTGTCATAGAATGAATTGAGATCAAAAGACATTCTATCTCAGGAGATGCACTTTGCTGGATCTTATTGAGTGGATTGCTTTCACCAGAAGATTAGTTGCAATGTCTTATGTGACTTAAATGGACACCGAGTGAAAAGACAGGACATTCAATTTTGATAATGGAAAGTTGACTTAAAAAAAATTAATATGTCACATATAAGAAATGATATAGAAAAAATTGATTAATTCACTATTTAGTGATTAGTTGAAAGAGGGTAGATTTACTATTTCTCCATTAGCATTATTTTTATATTTACCATTACAATGTTTCAGAATCTAATGGAAGAGTAATTCTTTTTAAATGTTACATGTAAAAATTATCAGAATTTGAATGAACAATAGCAAGATTCAAAGAAAGCATGATTTATTTTTACTAGTTTCTATTGTAATTATTATATATTGAAAGAGGAAAGTAGATTATTTCAAGAAAATTTGAACCTAAAGAATTATTAGCTGATTTTGGAATGAAAAGAAACATGATTGACTTATACAAGATTAAATTTACAGCAGAATTAATGTGAATGAAGATTAAATACAATTCGCAAAAAATTAACACGTTTTAATTTTTTTTTTGTCTAACTCGAGGAATAAAAAAAAAAACAAGCTTCAGACTTTAGCAATCCCTTCATAATTATGTACATTTTTATACGTCTTGGATTTTATATTCATACATACATATGTATGTACATACATATGCATTTATTTAAAACAATTTATTGATTATATGATTTTTATAATCTTATAAATAATAATACATAAATTTCATTTGACAATAAAAACCGTCATATTATTAATAGTTATTTACGAGCTTTCTATTTTTATGTCGCCCACATCACTCCCCCACCAGTGGAGTGATGTGGGCGACATGTATATATATATATATATATATATATATAAATAAAATTTCTCAATATTTTTACACATCGTTAGTGCCTCCTCCCAAGCGTGATATTTTCAATAAAATCCGGTCATGAAATCTCCGGATTCGCGGATTATTGCTTTCGATACACCAGAAAAATGCTCGGTCCTCGATTTTGCAGGAAAACCTATTGGCGAGGGGTTCGGAAGCTTTTGTTGAGAAAAAAGCTCAGAACTTTTTCCTTTGCAGGTACATAATGGTTCTTAAGAAGCAAAAGGAAATATAAGATGCACGAGAAAATTGCTGTAGTTTTAGGAAAAATTGTTTTGTATGGTAAGAAATATATTTTCAGATGTAATGGAAATATGGGCACTAATATTAGAAGTTCTCCTCAACAAATTACTATAAAGTAACACGTTCATAGTTAGCATTACTAACTAATATAGTTTTAAATTTTCGATGATAAAAAAAATTAATCAAAAGATTATTTTTTTTAATATATGCGCCTATTCCGTTATGATACATCAGACACTTTTTGGTAGTAGGAGAGATTAGTTGCGGTTGTACCACTTTTTTTAATCATCAATAATTACCACATAGCTGGAAGGAAAGAAAATTAAATGGCAATTTTATGGCTACAACCAGGTACTGACATAGATAAATGCGATGTCACAAAATTATTTTATACAATAACAGGGCAAGTGTCACAACCGTACCTACCGTGGGGTAAGTTATAGTAAACCCATAAAATTGAAAATAAAAATTTTGATATATCTGTACGTTTCAGAGGTTGCAGAACATTCGGGCATACCTTAGAAAAAATTGATTTATGTGTTGTGTGTGTGTGTGCGGATACAATTCTTTTTCGATGATTTCGGGAACACCAATCAACCGATTTGAATAATTCAAAAAACATTTGAATCGTATTGATAGGGAGACGTGCTGATTAGTTTTAGGCAAAGGCAGGTCTAGCAGTTCCAAAGATACCGCGCAAAGAGTGCCAAAAACGACAACTCCATTTCTTAGTTGTATTGCCAAGATGAAAAACTTATTAACTTTTTGGGAAGACAGGTCTAGCGGTTTCAGAGAGAGATCTAGTAAAAAAGGTAGAAAAATGCCATTTGGCGGTCAAAAATGATTATTATACACATTATTCCAGAAGTTTTTTTTCAAAATTCAATTATTTTCAAAAATTAAAATCTCTCAAAAATCTAAATTTTTGAAAGTTTAAAAAATTAATTAGTTCTTGGGAAGTTCTAGCAATTCGCCTTAAGGCGCGATGTCTCTCACAACTAGTTTTGTATGGTTTGATTTTAAGGCACAAAATAGGCTAAAAAAACAATAGATATAAACACCAAAATACTGTATTATCGACTTTTATTGTCAAAATTATGTGATACAACACAACATAATTACTAAATAATTACTTAATAATATGAAAAAAATATATAATTTCTTAAACAAATAATCTTTTGTTTTCTTGTGTTGAATTTTCTTTTCAATTTTTCTTTTGTATTTTGTCTTAATTATGTTAGATTTTTCTTTATATGTTTAAATTTAAATCACCCAAAATTGGACAAGAAATACATGACACAACATATACGTATGTACATATGTCACATAAAACAAAACTAATTGCTGGTTAATTAACTTACTACTAATAATCAACTTGCAGTAAAATAACAAAGTTCAATTAGTACACAGGTAATAGTTATTATAAGAAATCGATTAAAAAAAAATTACATTCGGTACTTGTTAATGTAGGGCACTGATTCAATGCAATAATGGAAACTTGTTCGAACAAACATACTTTATCTCAACTAACTCAAAATCAGTTTAGATTAGCTATAATGACGACTTTCACTAAGTAATCTGGCACAACCGTCTCAGTTTTCCCTACTTCAAATGTCCAGGTATGTTGTTAAAAAAAAACCTTACAATTAAATTTTCTTATTAATCTATATTATCATCACACATTTATCTTCTTATTATACCTTTTCTTCAAGAGTACTTTTCTTTTGTAATATATGGGAATATACGATATCTGTGTGTTTGTGTGTGGTCCATAGGTTATCTCGTCCACTATAGAATTTTATTTGATGTAATATCCAGTGAATGTATCTAGGGTTTCTGGCCACAATAATATTCCAATGTTCCCTTCCTGGACCCGACCCGCACACATGTCTGTATGTCACGTTTTTCGGCTCAAATGATAAATTGAGGATGATATCGTAGAATGAGGAACCTGTCCCCAGAATGTAGATGTTATGTCGTTGTTGTATTTTATTCACTGCGAAGAAAAATGGTTTTTCGTGATTTTTCACGGACGTACGGGCACGCTTGCTATGCACAGGTTGTCGTAACCGGAATTCTATTTAGATCGGCATATTGATTTATATATGCGCATACACACGCACTGGTATGCAGATGTAAAGGAAAGCTCTACTATATTGTGGATGAGATTAAAAAATATTTATGCACCATAAAATTTAATTTTGATTTTAATTGAAATTTATTATATTGATTTACAAATTTGTTATACTTTCTTTTATGTTATTTTGCTGCAGACTTTAATGCTGAATGTAAATATATAATTTCCGTAGGGTAAGTTATAGTAATCTCAAAAACTTATGAAAATTTAATAATCATAAGAAATTTTTTTGCATATCTTTATGTCTCATGGTCTTCTGAATATTTTGGCATAGCTCAGTCTGTGGTATGCCCGACTCACATTCCAGAGATACTAGGTTCGAATACTGGCACTGAGGGATTGAAATTAGATAGAACATGAATTGTTAAATTGAAATACAAGAGATCACATGCCAGGGGTACTCGGTTCGAGTCGTGGCACTGTCATAGAATTGCCATTTAAATTATTGGATCAAAATTCAGTAGAACATGAATTGTTGATTTGAGATACAAATGACTCACGCGCCAGGGGTATTCGCTTTGAGTCGTGGCACTAACATTGAATTGTCATTTAAATTGTTATATTGAAATTAAGAAAAACATAATTGTTAATTTGAGATACAAATGGCTCACACGCCAGAGGTACTCGGCTCGAGTCCTAGCACTAACATAGAAATGCCATTTATTTGTTAAATTGAAATTATGTAGAACTTAAATTGTAAATTTGAAATACAATAACTCAA
The DNA here is from genome assembly GCF_003426905.1 of Ctenocephalides felis. NCBI lineage: Eukaryota > Metazoa > Arthropoda > Insecta > Siphonaptera > Pulicidae > Ctenocephalides > Ctenocephalides felis. Next base: position 21,821,198 of record NW_020536999.1, read on the forward strand.
CACCATGGGTACTCAGTTCAAGTTCTGGCACTAACATAGAATTTTCATTTAAACTGTTGGATTGAAATTAAGTAATTGTTAATTTGTAATCGGTGCCCGGTTCGAGTCCTGACACTGACATAAAATTGTCTTTAAAATTAAATGAAATATGATTTGTTGATTTGAGATACAATAGAATTACTTGTTAGAAGAAAAAGCAAGGTTAGAAGATAAAGAAGCATGAAAATAAATTTTTACATAAATATCAAAAATGAATATCAGATTTTATTAAAATTGTTAAAAATATTAAGTTTTTCTAAAAATTTAAAAAATTCAGAAATTCTAAAATTCACATATAGACTCGAAATAATTTTAACCTTGCAATTTAGTTTCAATATGTTTATATATTTTATTTGCATTAATTGTATAATTCACTAATGCTGTAATTGGAAATTTATTGATTTTGCTGAATATTGTTATATGATTTTTTTAAGAATTGTGAAATCTTTATTTTTTTCCACATGTCTGATATAATATTTTTCTATGATACGTATAAATATATTGTTTTAAAATATTTAATGTAAAACTATGGTACCCAAGATAGTCTACTTATGTACCAATCCTTCTTTAATATTAATTTATAAAAATATGAAAAAAGTCCAATTAAATTTTCTTTATATATGTTCGTACGTTCTTGTGAACATATATGAAAGTTATCGCACATTATTTTAGATCTAATATAGTTTATTGATGTAAATTCAATTGATGATGTCCAGTTTTCATTATAATTATTTGAAAATGTTTAAAGCAATTTTCATTAATCATTAAATAATTTTATTTATTATTATTTTGTTTTACGGAAAGCTCCAACAATTTTCCTTAAGGCACAACCCCTTGTTGCACCACAATTTAGCTAGCTATTTCTATTTTTCGTATTAAATGAAATAAAAATTAAAAAATAAGTTCAAATAGCAAAATATCTAATTACATCAAATTACATATTTAACTTTTTTGAAGAAAAAATAAAACTAAACTTTGTTCAAATCCGAGTTAAAAAGTTGCGGTTTACAGGTGCGTAAAGAACTTTCATCCCAGTTGACACAAAAGCGAATTGTTGGATCCAGTTTTACCCACAAATGATAAAGTTTAATTGCTGCTTGTATTTTACTTATACATTATGAAATTACACGAATATATTAGGACTGTTTTCAACTGAATATATTATCAAAATACGGTAGTATTTTATGATAATTCGTTAAAGCTGAATATAATAGTAATAGATAATATGATGTAACTTATTTTTATACAACAAATATAAATTAATTTTATATATTTCACAATTCATTCCTCGTTGTTTTATATAAGTTTATACGATTTAAAAAAAAATCCATATCGAAATTTAATTAAATTGATTCAATATACCTATGTAACAAATGATTTCAAAGTTATTTCTTAAAAATTCATGAATTTTCAGAAAAATTGTATAGCATATATAATTTTTTGTTAAGTTGCTTCTTATATATTACAGCTCTTATGTATAATAATTATTTAATTGTAGAATTGATTTCTATTTCGAGTTTGATTTACATATTCAATAAAATTTAATATTTAAAATAATATACAATGTAAAACCATGTTGTTTTATATAAATTTATCAAAATAGTTATGTAAATCTGCTGTAGAGAATAACTGAATTTGCAATGTTTTATGTAAATGTTCTAACTGGGCAATTAGCAAATATATATCATTTTTGTTATACAACAGAGAATACAAACATTTTAAATATATTAAAGAATCCTAATAATTTTGTCTCATTAGGCAAATTAGTAATGAACTTAAAATAGTTTACAGTTTAACCAAAGCCAACTAACAATTTCATAATAAGTGCGACTTTCTGATGTCTTTTGGATAACACATAAGTGAAGTTAGGAATTATGTGTAAAATGACTAATTGCATAGCAAATACATATCATTTTCACAGTTTTCATTACTCATACGAAGATTGACCCGTAACATAGAATTACCATAACATTTTATATTAACTTCCCATAGGGTAAGTTATAGTAAGCGCAAAAAAATCGAAAATGAAAATTTTTGTATATCTTTACGTTTAAAAGGTTACTGAATATTTTGGCATACCTAAGAAAAAAATGGAATGATGTGTGTGTGTGTGTGTGTGCGGATACAAATTTTCGTCGACGACTTCAGGAACACCGATCAACCGATTTGAATAATTTGAATAATTTGATTCGTATTGATAAGGAGACTTATCGATTATATAATTATTGAGATTTCGTCTCTATGCAGTTAAGGCAGTACGATTGCTTTGAAAAAAAGTTCAGAATTTCCAAAATATTTTAAAATAAAGAAAACATTTTTTTTTTCAAAGTCTTTTTTTTCAGCGCCCCACTAGTTTGATCTGAGATTGGCCCCTACATCTATAAAAATCATGAACAAATTGAAAGAGGTTAAATAATAAATATTCAGATAAAAGATAATTGAAGCTTGGGGAAATATAGAGAAACGTATAAGTAAAGAGAAATTATTAAGTAAAATCTAGTTAGTTTAAAATTTTCAAGATAGGACGACTAAAGATAGGCTTATGCATATAAAGTACTAAGGAGCATAACAACCTCTTGTCTTTGTGATGAGCATGCTTTTTGCAATAAAGTAGAGTTAACCTACGCAAATGAAAATTTAATGTAAATACATACATATATATATATATAATATATATATATATATATATATATATATATATATGTATAAATCTAAAGTTTAATGTCAATTTATATCCATCGCATCTCGCGATATTACTTTCCGAGAGCGCTTACCCGACCGCGTGGGAAGGGATTAAGAGGCTCTCAGGTCGGCGAACGTTATCCGATCCTTATTGTAAAATTACTCTGGAATACTTTATTGATTCATAATTAGACGACGCTATCGTCCTTATCCGATAATTTTTAATAAAGCCATTGAAGGATTGGATAGAAAATTCTATGAAGTAACAAATAGAATGATCTTACTCTCTCATTCTATATGTATATATTTAACATTTATTGTTTGCTTAAATTATAGTATTTGAAATATTAGTTGTAGTTTATTAACTTCCTGTAGGGTAAGTAGGGGAAAATGAAATTTTTTGCATATATTTACGTTTTAGAGGTTTCTGAACATTTTGGCATACCTCAGAAAAAATGGATGTGTGTTTGTGTCAATGTTGACAATGTGTGTCAAGTTTCATCAAAATCGCATAACGCAGTTTTGAGAACATTTGTTTAAATGTTACTATTGAGCTCGGAGCAAGCCATCCATCAACCTCGCATATCTCAGAAACTATTGAATGTTGCAACTTTAAACTTCGGTCACAATCTTAATAAAGTATAGTGACAATGTGTGTCAAGTTTCATCAAAATCGCATAACGCATTTTTGAGAACATACCATCTGTTTAAATGTTAGTATTGAGCTCGGAGCAAGCCACCCATCGACCTCGCATATCTCAGAAACTATTCGACGATCCAACTTTAAACTTTGGTCACAATCTTGGTGAAGTAAAGTGACAATGTGTGTCGAGTTTCATCAAAATCGATTTAAGCATTTTTAAGAACATACCATCTGTTTAAATGTTAGGATTGAGCTTGGAGCAAGCCATCCATCGACCTCGCATATCTCAAAAACTATTGAAAGATCCAACTTTAAACTTTGGTCACAATTTTGGTAAAGTGTAGTGACGATTTGTGTCAAGCCTCATCAAAATCGAGTTATGCATTTTTAAAAACGTACAATCTATTTCAATGCCAGTATTGAGAGCAAAGCCAGCCACCCATCAACCTCGCATATCTGAAAAACTATTGGATGACCAACTTCCAATTTTGGTCACAAAAAATAAAAAGAAGAAAAATATGAACTGGGTTTCGAATTGCTTTTCCTTTTACCATATTTTCTAGATCTGTTCCTCAGCGACCATATACCAATCTCAGATCTGAAAAGGATGCTTGCTGTAAAGAAACTTTTACTAAATGATGAGATGACAGCTGAAATGTTTTCAAAAAGTTTGAAGTTTGCTATAATTATTATACCGTCTTCGAAAAAACTATATTGCATAAAAAAAGAAATTTGCGACAAAAATTGTTTTTTCTTAGTTATCCTACGGATTTATTGAGTGCTGTGAAATATATCATTTCTAGATATTTGATGGGTAGTTGTAATTTTAGTATTAAGCATTGCGAAGATTCGATTTAAACCTATACTTTTTGAGAATGCGGCACAATCCGGGCCGAAAATTAATTTTATAACAACCTGGATCACTAGATAGAAATACGCGACTGTTCAGGCAAAAGTGGTACGTGTGGTCACTTTAATATAGGGGCTTCATAACAAAACAAAAAACATTGCAAGTGGTCCACGGCACAAACAAGTTTGAGAACCTATGGTTTAGAAGGTGACCCATCCTAGTAGATATATCTTTGTATTAAAATTACTCTAATATTGATGCAGCAATACTGGGTAAAGGTTATTTTTACACGCCAATATTTTCTTCTATATTTACAAGTGAAACCCTACTTAATGCTTGACATGAGACTATACTTACTCGGAAGGACAAAGCTCGAAGAAACTGGAAAGCCCAGACAAAAAAAATGTTTTACTGTTTATAAAAGCAAAAAATTCATAAATTACTCATTGTGTAATACAATACACACTTCCCAAATAAAAAATTCAGCCATTTCCACAAAAAACACAATTATTTACATACACTTCTCTGTCAAAATAAAAATGCCCTCCGCGACGCTTTCAACCTTTCTCTCCATAGTCGTCGGAGAGATCACGACTTAATTTGCATTCGGAGTTTTCCATTGTCGTACGGGGCTTTTTCGTCGGAAAATTTGGAATGTTCCTTTTGTGGAAATTCAATGAGTACTACAGTACTACATCCTTTTCGGTGAAAAACATACGATGGCAGCCAGTTTCATTGAATACGTACTACGTGTTGCTCCGGATCAAATGAATGGTTATGTGTTACGAGTTACGGCAGGTGAATGCGTAATATCGAACAAATTGTATGGGCGAAAGAGGATTATATTTTATCATTATGGGTGAGGTAATTCTATTAATACATATAATATTTTTCATATCGAAATAAATAAATTTTAAGCGCTGGAATTGATGGGAAATACCTACAACTAGGAATACTTTGTAACATGAACACTTTTTGTTAGTGATATATTAGAAATAGGACAACCGCGGGGATGCTTTTAATAAACAAATTTATCACAATAAACTGCTTTGGTAGTAGAGTTGCTCTACTACTAGAGAATGCAATACCGATAAAAAAATTCAATATCGGTATTTTGGTAATTTGGTGTTTTTATTATCTTAAACAAAGTTGAGGGTTACTAATACAAATATAAAAAAAATTATATACAATTGCAACTATATATGACTAAACAATAAAAAATAATAAGTTTATTTTTTAAAAAATAATTTAACAAAATTATATGCAACTCATCATCAGTATCGAGTATATTGAGTATTTTTCACCAAAATCAAACGTTTGAGTAAGAAAGATTAAAAACTCATTAAAGATCTGTATCCAATATGTTAAAACAGCATAATTTCCAATAATTTAAAGACTTTAAAAGAGTTAATTTTCTGTAGTAATTTAAGATACAATACTTTATCAAGATAAATATTGACATACTATAATTGTTGAGTAAATTTACTTAAAAGAATATAATGATTCTACATTATTATCAAACTGCGATACGTTTTACGTAAATTAATATTTTATGATTGTAATAAAAAGCAAAAATATTTGGTAATTATTATTATTAATATGTATGAAGTTAGAAAAAAAAAATTATCTTGTTGATCGTGAGTATTTATTTAGTATTTTGGCGCAGATGTCACTTTAAAAAACCGGTATTTTTACATAAGATTAAATAAACATCATTATTTACTAATTCGATTCTATTTACTTAGACAAGATATGAAGACCCTTGGAAAGCAATAAATATTCAGTTTAATTTTGACATTTGTTTATACAATAGAACCACTTAAAGATATATCTGTTTATGCGATTATAGACTTTCAAGATAAATTTATTCCGAAAAATTTCAACTTGAGTGTAATATGTATGAACTAGCACCTATGTAAAAATATCGAAAATACCGGTATTTTTAGAGTAAATACCGGTATTAAAACCGGCGAAAAATTGGGCTGGTATTTTGGTATACCGGTATACCGGAATACCGGTATTGCATTCTCTAGTAGAGTACATCACATAATAGTTAGGACTGATTTCTGTGCTAATGAAGAAAAGAAACACAACCTTGATATATGTAACAAGTTCCCGATGCTTTTATGAAGAACGTCAATTTATTTTTCCGTGACTTTTCCTCAGAACTTTTCACGCTTCCAGAAAACAATAAACACAAAGCAAGTTGTATGTTTAAATAAAAAAGTACCGAGTTCATGTTATTCCATCTTTAATGTTGCTCCGTAACGAAGTGTTTTCGCGGGAACCGTGACCCGGTATAGAATTGGGTCGAGGTCGAAATATATGGGTCATGTAAATAACTCGGGGGTCGCTCAGTTTCATCCCTGACAAGGGCAGATATTTAGTTGGGAGGCTGGGGTAAATTTTCTGAAACATTTTTATTTTGCGATTTTTCTTGTTTGTTATAAATTTTATTGAACTAGATTTTTTTTAATTACAATATTTTTTACAACTGCTAAATAATTTAACATCTAGTAACAATAATGAACAATAACATAAATTTAGATTAAAAAAATCACAAAATAAAAGATAGTATTTTCATTAAAATTATATCTGTATGATGATTTAATATAAAATAAAAGCAAGTAATAATAAAAATAAAACTAATAAATAAAATAAATAAAATTTCTGAATAATAAAAATAAAACTAGGAAAACAATAAAGTAGAATAAAAACAATAAGTGACAGATAATAATAAATATTGAACTAGATAAATTAGATTTTATCGAAACATTTTTTAGGATAATTATACCTTAGACTCCAGACCAATAAATTTTTTAAATAAAATTTGTAATTTTTTTAATTAGAATAGTTCCTGTGAATAATTATTATCAACTTACTTATGGAACACTTTCTAAGAATAATTATTATTTACACCTACTCGTAACTTCCTGATCTAAATTTGTAACTTTTTACATTGAAAATTTTCTGAGTATAATTATTATTTAAACTTGTAATTTTCTGAATTCGTAGTTCTAAAAATTTATATTTTGGAAAAATAATTATGATGCAGCATGGAATTTTTCTCAATTATATTTTGATCTAAAAAAAAATTCTGCTAATTAACTCGATATGCTCAGAAAACTTTCAAACTTGTTCTCTGAGAGAAACAACTTCACTTATTAACATTAAATATAAAATGATCATTGAAATTAAAAAAAAAGAAAATTAAAGAATACAAAATTTGAACAGCCACATCATTTTCACAATTTGTGTGTGAAACAATTCAGAAAAGCGCCTAGAAAAACTAACCTCTAAAACGTAGTTTTTCTGGCTAATTAGAAATTGGGTTAAGAAATAAATAATTTAGTTTTCATAATATGTCAATTTTTTAAATATTATTTGCACTACTTATATACTATGTTGTTAACATTAATGCAATTTTGTTTATTCATTCTCTCTTACACCTATTAATAGCTTTGAATGTATTATCCATTACTTTTCATTTTTTAAAATCTTGTACAAAGTCAGATTTTTTAAAATTCTTTTGAAGTAATTTTAGTTTTCAAGCTGTTCCTAATTATTTTGTTACCATATTTCTTAAAAACTCAAATTCTCAAGTCAAAAAATTAAATTTAAAGTATTTAAAATCATAATTTTGTCAAATAAATTTGCATGTCAAAACCATTTTAACAAATTTTTTTTTATCAAATAACTCTTATACACGACCAGATTCTTCTTAAATTTTTATAATATTAGTAAGGCTACGAGCTTCCTCACTAATGTGACGTAGTTTTTGCAATTTTTGTGACGTCATCCTGAAGGACATTTCTATGCAACAGGTGAAGCATTAAAAATCACTTATCCTTAATGATATCCTTCGGGTTTTTGTATATAAACAAAAGGATTATGCAATTAAAATATCCACAGTATAATGTCCTGGATTTTTTAATATTTATGATAATTGAAGACTAATTTAAAAATTAAATTTAAAAAATTAAGTCTTATAGAATTATATATGGAATGAAATATAAAATTAGTATCGTTTTCATAAAAAAATCTGAAATAAATTCTGAAATGATTTTTAAACTGTATATGATACTTTGTTGCACGAATATCTACTTTTTATTAACATGAAAATATATGCTTCTGAAGTAATTTAAGAATAAAATAACATTAAACATGTAAACACATGTAAAATAGTAATTATGACTACTAATATGCAAGTGATTAAACGTAGTTTCTCTATATTTATTTATAATAAATATTAAATCCTAGATTACATTTTTACTTAACATTGCTTCATCTTTTATTCATTGCGAGAATAATCCTTATGGTTTTCTACGAATTAGAGATACAATTTCTATTTGAGAGGAAATTTAATTGCTATGTTGCCGGCGTAAATTACAAGTACTTTGTAGGTCCTTGACACATATATGAACATATTTTCTAGGATTTGTGTAATTAGGATCATCAAACAAGCAAAGCTTTTACAGAAGGTCATAATTAGTGGTTTTGGCATATTTGATAAGATGTACGACTAATGGGGAAAAATAGTTATGGATAACAAAATCTGTCTAATATAAATAAAAATATTCTTAAATAGAATATAAGAATAAATTAGGTGCATTTTATGTCTAGAAACAACAATTATATTATTACCTAATATTACACAGACTTCTTGAAATACTAATATTAAAATCTTTGTATCAAATCTAGACTCTAAACTTGAAATACTAATATAAAATAAATTGAGCTATATTCAGCATAGATAATATACTTACATATACAATAAATTTTGATCGTATAATAGTAGTTCCGTGGAAATGCATATTTAGTAAACGAAATAATGGACTAATTTAGTGTTAGAGGACTTTAAAGCAATATGGCAATTTTCATAAAGAATAAACTGAAAAATAATTCAAAATGTTTATTAGTTTGTCCTATGCTTATATGCTTGTACACTTAAATATTACGATGCTGAATGGGATATTGTACTCGTTAATGCATCTACTACAATTCACTAAAAACTCGAGCGTTATTTATCATCTTCGTAATATATATATATATATATATATATATATATATATATATATATATATATATATGAACAAGACTATATATTTTAAATTCTTATCAGCTATTACTAATGCAAACATTACATCGTCGTGTTCTTGTGTATTCCTTAGCATTTTTAATTTTTATTGCGTTTAATAGCTTTATTGATTTTATTAAAACTGTGTACTTTATAAATTATTATACATTACAGGTATATATTGAAAAAAAAACACACTGTATCTGACTATATTTTCTGCCCAAGGCAAAACATTTTAATATCGTAAGGGCATGCGCAAAATTCGCTGTAAGAGCCCGCCTACTTTCCAATGACTAATACATATTAAACTTATATATATATATATATATATATATATATAAATGAATTTTTTTTATTTGACTTTGGAACACTAATACAAAATATTACCCGAAAGTTTCTTCGAAATTGAACTAAGGTACAATTTAATTATATTTGCATTATATTTGAGTCAGTGAAAAAAATTTGAAGATTTGTATCAGCTACAGCATTGAATTTAGTTTAAAAATGAATATCTTTTTCTTAATAAAAGGTCAAATCTTATATTCATCACCTTACTCCATCCAAAATATTTTAATGTTTTTAAATTTGTTTATTATTTTTAGAAGCGTTTATCATATGAAAGGCGTTTCAATGAAAACACTAAGCTTTATTTTTTATTTTGATAACTTTCCTTAGGGGAAGTTATATCGATCACCAAAATATCGAAAATGATTTTTTTTGCATATCTTTACATTTCGAAGGTTTCTGAACATGTAGACAGAATTACTGGTGGACTAATAAACTGACAGGCAGGTAGGCAGGTAAACAGGTGGACAAGTAGACAGATAAATAGACTGGTGTATATACTTACAGATAAATAGGTGGACAGGTGGACAGATAAATAGGTGGACAGGTAGACAGGTTAACAGGTGAATACGTAGAAATGTAAATGAGTGGACCATAAACAGGTATATGTGTAGGCAATATAGACGTGTAGCCAGGTGAGCAAGTAAACAGGTAGACAGGTAGATTATATATAAAATATTGGTTAAATCTATTATTTACACATATAAGGAAGCTCGTGCAACTTTTCACAAGTCAAAATTCCACTCACAACTTGGTTTATCAAAACTATCTGGTTTTTCTACTACACGTTTTAATAAGAAATGTAGTAGAAATGTAAATTAAACAAAATTCTTAGAAGAATGTAAAATTAGTATACCATAGTTTTATTTTAAAACAAAGAAATCAATTTCAAATATTATCGGATTATTATAAAATGATATATTATAATTTGATGTAAAATTAAATATTAAATTTAATAAATAAAACTGTTTGAAATAGGCTATAAATTCTACATGAGTTATCAAAATCGTTCGTAATTTTAGTAGTCCTTTAAATTTTCTTTTTTGACCAGAAATGATTAACTTTCCGTAGAGTATATTATAGTAATGGGCCGAAAATCGAAAATAATTTTGTTTGCATATCTTCACGTTTCAGAGGTTTTTGAACATTTTGGCATACTTCAGAAAAAATGTGTGTTTTGTATGTCAGCATTTTTTCGTCCACGTTCTCGGGCGCACGGATCAACCGATTTGAATGGCTCAAAAAACATTCGATTCCTATTGATAGGGAGATGTGCTGATTATTTGTGGGCAAAGACAGATCAAGCCGTTACGGAGATACGGAGCAAAGAGTGGAGAAAATACAAATCAAGTTTTTGAGAGAACGCAGTATCTGATTTAAATGATATAAAAAACATTTAATTTGTAATGATTGGGAAAAGTGGTGATTAATTTTTGACAAAGGCAGGTACAGCCATTTTGAAGATACGGAGCTAAATGTACCAAAAATGGCAGTTTTTGAAAGAACTAAGGATCCGATTTGGATGACCCAGAAAACTTTCTGCTTGTGTTGACAAAACAATTGCTTTTGAAACAAAAACAAAATCATTACAATTATTTTTTTTTTGTATATCAAAATAACTAAGATTTTAACTATAATTCTGGCTTAAATTATAAAGCTCACTTATATAGTTAAAATAAATAATTTTAACTTTGTAATTCATTTTATATGATTCTTATAAATATTAGAAAATGTTACAGTATTTATAATAATCTATTTGAAAACATTTAATATTCCTCAAACATTTCGTTACGGTACGGGAAGTTCCAGCAATTTTCCTCAAGGCACGATGCCATACACCACTAGTTAAGTTATTATTGGAACTGTTAACATTCAACACTATGTATATTAAATCGATGATTTTACATAAACAGAATATATAAATGAACCATTCAGAATATTTTTCATGTAATAAATTAAAGTAGGCATTAAACGTTTTCATTGTCCCACCTGTAAAGATAAATGACAGCGGCGACACGCTAAAAGCTTTTTTTGCTTTTCCCACACATTTTATACATTTTTCTGTCCATTTTCCCTTTTCTCTGTTTTTTTTTAACAGCTAGGCATTATCATAAATATAATGAAATGGCAATGAATTCAGGAATTCTGAAATAATAAAGCCATTCGGGCCTCGTATAATTTTTAATAGACCGACGTTGGTTTACGGACCGACAATGCTATAAATTTGATCTTTATAGTGCTTATGTACAAAATGTGTTTCTACAAATGTCAGAGGGGATTGGTAATAAATTTCTATGGTTGCTTGTAATATGTTTAATAAATTTGTAAATGTTCGCAATAAATTTGATTTAGAGGTTTATAGAGGCTGTACCGATGAAACAGTATCCTGGATAATAAAATTATCCAAAATTATTCCCTTTACTTCTCACTTTTAAATATAAGCTCAATCGAAGCAAATAATTTTTGGAATAGAACCTCCTGTAATAATTTTTGGGACTAAAACTTTTTGTTTCAAATTTACAATTTGTAACCAAATTGTGTGTCGATTTATATATATTTGAAGTGAAGTCAAAATTTCTTTTATTTCTGATAATTTGATGTACATATGTCCAATAAACAATTTTGAACGCGAAATGATATTTTCAACTTATTTTTATTGAGAGTCTATAACCGCTGGACCTGCTTTACCAAAAATTTAATCAGTTCTTCATTTTGTCAATACAACTAAAATGTTTTTTGAATTATTAAAATCGGACGCTCCTCTTAAAAACTGAGTTAACGTTTTCGGCCCTTTTGGCCCTTTTGGCCCCGTATCTTTGGCACGACTAGACCTGCCTTTGCCAAAAACTAATCAACATGTCTCCTTATCAATACGAATCGAATATTTTTTGAATTATTCAAATCAGTTGGTCTGTGTTCCCACAATCGTCGACGAAAATTTGTATCCGCACACACATACATACACACACACACATACGTCTATTTTTTCTAGGGTATGCCAAAATGTTCAAAAACCTTTGAAACATTAAGATATATATAAATTTTTATTTTCGATTTTTTTGCGATTACTATAACTTACCCTGCGGGAAGTTCATTAATTTTTGCTTTTCAATTTTTATTAATTTATATATGTTTTTTTTATTTTTGAACAAAAGAAACACAAATAATACCTTTATAGGTTTTTTAATATTCTGAAATTATCAACATTAATATTTTTATTTCATAAAAATTGTTTTTGACGATGGAACATATGTTCGGAAATAAACATACATATATTTATTGAAATATTCACACACAGATATATATATATATATATATATATATATATTATATATATATATATATATATATATATATATATATATATAATGTTTATAGTTCAAAACTTTACTTTTGTAAGCAACTGAAAATTTCGTGGAATTTGTATTACGATTATTAATTACACATATGTATATGGTCTATTTGAGCAATTAATTTGTATCTGTCATATACATAGTTTGAAATTTGTAAACAAAATGAGTTATTTGCAATGAATATGTATAATATCCAAAATATGCATTGTCAACCTAGATAACAAATTGAAATTATAAAATTGCCTTAGACATCTATAGGTATTAAGAAAAAATCAAAAAGATTTTTTCTTTGAAAGCGAATTCTGTAAATAGTTAAAAAAAAATTCAAAAATAAGCAAAAAATTTTTGTTTAATTAGAATTGTTCAAATTGGGAAAATGTGTTATGAAAATACTGAAAAATAAACAGAAAACAATAAAATTGTTTGTATTAAACTAGAACTGTTCAACTAGGAAAATATTCTATGAAAATTATAATTTACCGTGTTGTGTTCTTATTAACGAAATCAAAAAAAATTGAAAACAATTTTTAATACTTAATATAAAAAATGCATATGTGCTCAATATAATATATAAACACGTATTAATTATAAACAATATCAACAAGAAACTAGTAAATTATCGAATTCGCAAATCAAGATTTTCAAAAATTTTAAATAAAATATTGACGCAATTAAATTCAAATTGATAAATATGTATCTGTCTTGTAATATATCAAATTAATTTTTGAAAATCCAATCCAATTAATTTCTTGTCGAGCTATTTCGAAGATATGGAGAAGAAACTGCAAAAACACCAACTTTGTGGTCAATGATGTAGTTTTAATATATGGACTTCGAACTTAGTTTTCATGACGTTAATAATAACAAACTCTATACTTTCAACTCTCACGCTTTTCAATTTTTCAAAAAAAAAAATCAAAGTTTATGTTAAATTCAAGAAATCTTTATAAAAGCCAGACTTTTTGTTATTATTTCTCGAATTTAAATTCAAAGTCAAACAAGAGATCACTTTTGCTCGTAATTTAATATCCATTATTTTCTTCTCCTTATTTTATAAAAAGGTTTTCTCCACCTGTTTTAAATTATGTTTCCGACCACAATCGTAAGCAGACATGTGAAATGCATGCGCTTTTGCCCTTTAATATTATATCACATATGTGGTTTATGAATGAGAAGTGAATTGGTACATTTCAGATTGTGTTTATGACGGTATTATAATTACTTTATAAAGACCTTGAACTTAAAATTGAATTATGATGAAGAATGTACAGTTTTTGCATATAACAATATTTTAAATGATTGGTGCTAAAGAAATATATTTTTGATGTATAAATGAAAGCTGTATTCTCGAATATTAATTGTTATAACCAATCTCATATATTATATATATATATATACTCGTATATATATATATATATATATATATTGATTTATTTCGAAGTATACGATTTTCTTCATAACATTTCGGTGAAATAATTGCTTGAGGATATTTTCCTCAAGTAATTGTAGACAATGCTTGAGTATGTTAAATTAAATTATACTGATTATATATATATATATATATATATATATATATATACATTATCTTATAGTTTTAGCATTCAAAAATATTTAATAAAATTTTGACACATTTTAAACCAAAAAAATCAAATAATAAAAATACTATAAATAATTTAAGTAATTAACTATAAAAAAATAGTTTTTCTGTTAAATAAAAATATACCTAAAATAAATCATTATATCATACTAAAATTGTAATATTCTTATTCGTAGATTTTTCTCTTTGGTTGTAAAATATATTTTATGCAAAATATTTGTTGAAAGATTCATTGATATTGAAGTCTTAATTGAATTAGTCTAAAAAGTAATTGAATTATTTTTGGTATAGTGAAAAGATTATCATACTTTTGTTTTTATTACTATATTAAAATCATTTTTGAATTTAATAATAAATCTAAAATTGATAATTTAAAAAATAGTACACAAATTTACAGATAATTTTCCGGGTTTTTAAAGTTCAACCCAGAAAAGCAAAACAAAACAAATGTAATTTAGATAATGTAAAAAAAAATTATGTTTCAAATAGATCCTATGAGATCAATCAATTTAGTTTTTTTAAAAAATACCTTAAAATAGCAAAATAATTGATATAAATTATAAAAAAACATTTATATTTTTTGTAAATATTCCTTTTATACTTTGTACAAAGTTGAAAGTCTAGACTTAGACTATTGATTTGTAGGATTTACCCTTCTTAATGTCATATATTTGAGTAGTTTTTCACATATAAATTTATTTTACCACTTGCTTTATCGACTCCTTCATCTACATGCGTAGAAAATTTCCATGTAGTAAATTTCCTCAAAACAATTTACTTCCTCGCATTTGCACCCAAAAGGCAAACAAAAATGGATTAGCTCGTGGTAAATGATTTTTTTTATTTCAATTTCATTATGGAAATTCATTTGATTCAACCCTGTTTTTGGATGCCGTCATGAACAGTGATTTTTGGGTAATATAAATGCAAATTTGAGTACCGGAGCCATGTCGTACAAGTAGATCCTACATTTTGATGAACGGTTCATCACACTGCGATTAATTCAGTACATTATTTTGCTTTGTTCGACTGAGGATACAAACAGGAGAGAAAATACGATTTAATGAGCAAGGTGATGTGAATATGAATTTGTTGGAAACGAAGGTGGAATTTATGCCATCTTCGATAGTGGATAAAAGGAAGCTTGCTTTTCTATAGATCCTGAAGAGCTTTTAGATGCATGGATAATTTGGAAATGAAAAGATCTAGTGCTGTATTGGATTCATTTTCAAAAACTAAAAGCACTACGAAGACGTGTCATAGTATTGATTGTCGATGTGCAAGGCAAGGAAAGAAAACTCTTAACCTAAACTAAAAACAAAAACCGTAAATAATGCACTAATAAATTCCAAATGAGAAGAGTGGTAGAAAAAAGTAATCAGTCATCTACTTTATTACTGAGTCAGATCCTGGTTTCAGAAAAAACGTCTTCTCTTCGAATCAAAAGCTGAGTGACAGTAAGAACTAGGACAACAAAGAATACAGGGTTTTTAAGGTTGTGTCAAGAGTGAAAATATAGGAATTAGGAACTTTTTGGAGGCTGAGATTTGCAAGTGAACTAATGGACCAGTATAATACCGAATGAACTAGGTGATAAAACAAGATAACCTTATTTCTAAATTGGATCCAAATAGTTCTCCTACTTTAATCAAGAAATGCTAGTACAAAAAGTATGAAGTTGTATATGATCGATAAATAAGAAAAGAAGAAGGTGCAGGAGTTTGGAATTTTTTGGAGGCACGAAATTCTCCGTTTATTTATATTTATAGATCACTAATCTATGAACAAAGGGAAAAAGGTACTGAACAACTATAAACGAGAAAAAAGTGATGACTAAACATCAGGCCTAATGCTAATTTGGATCAACCTGGTGAAAGAATGTCTTCTCGTCAAATAAAAAACTGAGTGGCAGCAAGAACTAAAACAATGAAAAATACAAGTTTATTAATGACTTGTGTCAAGAGCAAAAATGTAAGAATTTAGAACTTTTTGGAAGCTGGGGTTTGCAAAACTACTGAACTAACCAACCAGGATAATACAAATGAGGTTAGTGATAAAACAAGACAACCTTAATTCTGAATTGGATCAGAATTGATCTCCTGCTTGAATCAAAGAATACTAGTGCAAAAATAATGAAGATTTATACAATCGATATATGAGAAGAGATGGTGCAAGAATTTGGAACTTTCATTGGATATATGAGAAGAGATGGTGCAAGAATTTGGAACCTAGTATTGCGTTGGATCAACTTGGAGAATGTTCAATGAGAATAAATTGGAGAACAGTGGATCTGATGATCAGTAAGTATTAGGATGGTAAAAAATGAAAATAATCAATCTAAATAAAAAAACAGGAATTTAAAAATTCGGAAGCGGATATTCGAAAACAACTGGGTTGAGTTGATCAGAACAAATTATAGAAAAACTGATTTCTGTTATGTGGTCAAAAAAGCAATATACTCGTATTAGAAAGAACTCTAAGATTTGCTGTATTGCTAAAATAAATTTAATTTGGTAAGTGTAGGGAGTAAACGCTACTGAAATGATAAATTTACCACTAATTTTTAAATATATATGATGTTTTGCATTTTTTATATTAAATTTAAGATTTATATCTGCACATCAAATATATAATATAACAAAAAAAGATTTAATTTCTATTCTTTACTAACCTTTCCATCGCTTTTCCTATAAGCGTCGTGTATATGCCATATCAGCTCCGGCCCTGCACTCGCCACCATCTTTCCGATTTCGAAGTATTGAGCGATAGGGTTGGCGTCCGCTGGGTTTGAGGGTTGACCACCCCCGGATCTCAGTTTGGAAAACATTCCGGGGCTCGGGATAGGCATGAGAGAGGAAAGGGAAAATTCACGAAGTGTGGTAATAATTTTGAATAAAATGTTTACCACCGCTGCCTCAAAAATAGAATCACACGTGGAATGTTTGCACTCACTTTGTTAATTATGCACTTTTATAATAAATTTATTACTATCGTTCTGTTAATAAAAATCTGTAACTTTAAAATTTATTCACCAATTTAGATATAAGTAACTTAATACGTTTACAAAATTATTTACCCTGGTCAATCCAATTTATAAGAAAATTATTATACAAATTTTTAATTTATAATTATAAAACATCGTTTTTTTTATAAAATTAATAGAAAAATTTCTCAGTTCACATAATTGATATTTGATTGTCGAACCATTTTCTCCAAAGTTGTTATTCAATTTTCTGAAAACAAAAATAATTATAATTAGTATTTTAAAGTAAAATATGCGTATATAGTTGCTATTTTGAATTTGCAATTGCATAAGCTTCTAGTGCAATCAAAAGTTGATTCTGACATTATTTATCCTCGTTTAAAATTTAATTTTATTACATGCTGGCAACAATAGAATGTTTCGAAATTTATAATCGATATTGTAATTTCATTTAATCTCTATTGTACAATAATTCGTAATAAATTTAAATCAATTGATATTCATGAATACTAACGACATCATAATGGGAATAATATATATCTGTCATTTCGATTTCGGTTTTATATATCTGACAAATTATATATTTTCATAATATAGGGATAGAGATATTGATTGTATTGCCTAATGTTGTAATAATACTGCGATATTAATAGATTGTTTGTGATTTTATCATTTTTCATTATATATCAGAATAGATAAAATCTAGTACATTTTTTGAGTATCTAATGTCACAAATAAGAA
Organism: Ctenocephalides felis; assembly: GCF_003426905.1. Classification (NCBI taxonomy): domain Eukaryota; kingdom Metazoa; phylum Arthropoda; class Insecta; order Siphonaptera; family Pulicidae; genus Ctenocephalides; species Ctenocephalides felis. The sequence goes on from NW_020536999.1 coordinate 21,839,508, forward strand.
CATTATATAGGGTAGGACGGGGTACAAAAGTCCAATTTAACTTTTAGCAATTATATTGTGATGAACAAATCAATTATATCACAACAAATAACATATACCAAACAAACAGCTATTTGACTATATTCAGTAATACTCCGAGATAATTCAGTATTTTAGAAAAAAATTTTAGCTGTTTTTATTTAGAAATATTCTTTTAGCTGTCTTTATTTAGAAATATTTTTTTAACTGTTTTTATTTAGAAATATTTTTTATCTGTTTTTATTTAGAAATATTTTTTCACCTGGTACTTTTTACCTTATAGACGGGAAAAAAGTTGACGACCAAGGAAAAACAGGTTGAATGTCTTATTTTTAATTTTGAAAGGATTTTACGAAATGACAGCTTTATTATTCCACCAATGCAAAATATGAACTTCATGAATGCATTTTTTACAGAGATCACATTGTACGTAACATTGATCTTGTATTTTGTCAGAAATATTTATCAGCAGAGTTGGAATAACAATTTATATGAATTATCTCTTGCAGAAATGCTTTTTTAACTTAATTTTTTTATTTACTATTTTTCATTACCTCTGGAAGATTTTTTTAATCCACCTAGGTGTAGGCTTTTATAGAGGTTGAATTAAACTCTTAATTAATGAATAATGTATACTCAAAAATTATATGAAAGTCTCGTAAACTAAACAACAGTGCTCACGACCACAAAAACTAACAACGAAAGAAAATACATTTGTTATGGATTTTCAAACATTATCGTTCATCACCTGTCTATCGTAAAAATCAAGGTGATGGCTGGTTATATATCTTTTTCCCTCTTCTTTCAAATATTGTTGTTAAAGTCTCAACCTAACTTGTTTTTGAAAAACTGGTGGTGGACCTTTTTACCCCCAGACCTTAGGCTCGCCTTATCATAATATACATAATGAATTTAACATCAAATATGACTTTACTGAATCAAATATATATACTATATCAAATATTCTAAAATTACGAAATATGAGTAACTGCCGGTGTAGATAGTATAAAAATGTGCAGAATTAAAAAAACTCAAAGGCTCCCTCATTAAATCCATTTCATTTTGAAGAGAAATAATTTACTTTTGCATGCAAAAGCTTTTCCATATATTCCGCCAGTAATTAATTCGACAACCACAACCATACTCGTTTTAAAATAGGTTTTAGTCGGTCAGTTTTGTAAGTAAATGTGGATATATGTATGTATATATATATATATATATATATATATATATATATATATATATATATATATGTATATATATATGTGTGTGTGTGTCTATGTCTATTTCACAGGTGTGTATGTATGTTCGGACACCTTTTGCGAGAATTACGAAGTAAAGAGCACTCCGCATAATAAAACTCGGCCCATAAATATCAATTATTCATGCATTTACCTTACACTGAAAATAAAAAACAGAAAGTTGATTAAAATGGATCTAGTCTGGCGGTAGTATTTAAAAGTACAGGGTGGTTAATAATAAAATGATTAAATAATAAACTGACTGAATTCAAATCTATTAAATATAATTCAAGGTTCCACACGCCGCCAGTTCGTCACAATTTATTAATTGATCAAACTTTGTTCTATTTATTTTTTAACTTTGTCAACAAAACGTGGATCATATATTTTTTTACGTTATTATATAACGATCGGAAAACCAATTAGGTTGTGGGAAGTGTTATACTAAGTTGTGCAAAAAATATTATTATAGAAACCAAAAAAAAAATACTAATACCAAATATTTAATAATTTAACCCAAAATATCTTAATTGCTCATGATAATGTGGAATAAATAGAAATTTAATTTTGCAATATAAAATAGATAACACAATATATGAAAAATTGTGTTGTTCTCATACCAGCATCCATGAAATAATACAAAAACATTAAGAATACATTCTTACAAAAACAAATATAAATATCTTAATACAATTTTTTTCAATATTTTTTCTAAAATTACGACTTAATGAAAATATGTACACATATATTGTGGAAGTTACATCTACGTAAATAGAATTTAATTAAATAATGACTTTATGTAAAACTGCTGCAAATTAATTAAAGTTAAAAGAGAATAGTCAGCTACTATTAGATAATAAAACTCTTTGAAAACTTAGTTAAAGTTGAATAAGATATAGTACAAAAAATATTTGAATATAGACTGTTAAAAATGAATGATTTATAAGAATATACATTTTTTAAATTTCTAAAACCTTTTAAGAACATATATTATTCATGAATATACATTGTTAAAAAATCTCTAATGGATGCGTATTTAGTCTAGAATTTTTTCATACAATTTTGTGGACGATATTGTACTGTTGAGGTAAAAAATGAGATTTTTTATGTACATGTTTTTTATGTACATTTCAATGAGTGAATTTAATTTAAAAAAATGTTCTATATGTAACAAAAAAGAATAACTGTTTTCCAATGTTAATTTTAATTACATGAAGTTCTTCAAACACAATTACATGATGCGAAAACAATATTTGTTTAAGCGTTGTTTAATATAATTTACTGTGTGAACGAATATTATAGAATTTATTATTCATTAATCAGCAATTACTTCATTTCTATAATAAATGTTCATTTTCAAATGCTAATTACAAGACAAACCAATCATGTCATATTTGAAGTATGACTTTAATTACATTATTGTATTTGAATTTTATACATATTTTTAATGCTATTATAAATATATAATTTATAATTTATCATTATATAAATGTGTATAATGGTTGACACTGTGATTTTTTATACAGTTAACAAATAAATTTGGTAAAATATATTATTCATAAGAACAAATAATGTTAAAATTTCGAAAATGGAAAAGAATTAAATAGAAATATTAATTTTTAAGCATATAAGTAAAAAATTTAATATTTCCTATATAATTCAGCAAATAATTTTGTAATGTGTAATTGTACTGTGACTTACATATGCAGTATATAATAATTATCAATTATGACTTCAAACTAATTAAATAAAAGTTAGGAAAATTGAAATATCTTCAAAAGTTCTGTTTATCAAACAAATTTACTTTATCTAAAAATCGGGAATTATATTGTTAAACATTCTGGAAATTTTGTTATTAGATGTGGAATGTTTATGTAATTTAGTGTGACTTAATGACTTTTTACGTATGTATTGACAAGTGTATATGTTAGAACTGTATATATATATATATATATATATATATATAGGTATACATTTTATATGTATATTTAGTAATAATTTAATATATAATTTTGCAAGAATATGAAGTATCTTCATCCCTTATACAAGTTTCTTCCGCAAATTGGCCGACATTATAATTACAAGGATGTGTTCTGTTGGCATGAACATACCTGTACCTACCTAATTAAGCATTTAAAGACTAAAGAGAGTAATTTTGTAACAAAACCAATATCATTAATTATGCTCTCATTTACGGCCTTTTGTTCGGCATCATGTTATGTTTACACAAAGCAAGCCTTAACAACGCTTTTCACGTGGGGCGAAAGTTGAAAATGCATGTGGAAATGTTTGGGAAAATCGAAATTTAACTCGTAAACAGAAATAATTTTTAGTAAAATATGTAGGATTTAATAAACAATGTCAAGGTTATGGTTCGATTGGAAATTAATTTGGAAATATGTATCAAATAATTAATTTGGAAATAAGTATCAGGGAAACCAGATTTTTTTGCAATTTTAATTAATATAATGTATGATAATATATATTTACATATATATATATATAATGTATAATATATATATATATATATATATATATATAATTTTTACTATTTTATAATGAATAACTTTATATTAAAAAAGTTTAATCAAAAGCGTCCAACTAAACTCCAGCAGTTTGCTTGACTAATTTGAACTAGATAACAATTTTCTTAACTTTTAATATTTATCAGCAGTTTGGAACAAGTAAAATAACAGTTAAACTTTGATAAAAAAATTTAATTAAATATAATGACTACTTCTGACGTAAAACTTCTTTAGGCGCGACTAGGGTGTAAATCCGTACAAATGCAACGGAAGTGCGTTACGGCCAAACTGTACGTCATTCGCTCTCGATGAAATCATTTCAATACGGGTCGATTGTGATTAGTCGTCGTGTATGTGAATAGAGATCTGTGGTTGTATGCGTACCGATATCAACAAGGAAATCGGCATACAAAAATAAACATTTTATAATTACATCGTAGTACAAATCTTGATTTGATGAAAAATGCCTGAATCAGAACATTTTTAATATTTGTTCCTTGAAAATAATAAAACAAATTAAACTTTTCTGTCGTGAACTAAACGTAAGTTTATTGATTAGAAATTATTTCTATATTATTTGTAGTTTCTGTAAATCTTTGAAGTTATCAAAATGGAAAATATTTTGACAGATATTACAGCTGTTCAAAGAATGAGATTATATCGCTAGCAAAAAAGTAAAAAAAAATACAAACAGTCAATGAATGTATGTCAATTTTATTTACATGAAGTTCTTCAAACACAATTACATGATGAGTGAAGTTGCGAAAACAATATTTGTTTAGGCGTTGTTTAACATAATCCACTATGTGAATTAAAGAATTTATTAATCAGCAATCACTTCATTTCTCTAATGAAGGTTCATTTCTAAATGCTAATTACAATGACAAACCGATCATGTCATATTTGAAGTATGACTGTAATCACATTATTGTTTTAAAATATTTTACACATTTTTTTTGCTATTATAAATATATAATTTACAATTTATCATTATATAAATGTGTATAATGATTGATAATAATAAACGTGTGCATCACGAGTGTTACCATATTACAAATAAACATTATTCAAAATTGTTATATGAAGTATTTATTATTACTTAAATGCCATCTTGTACAGTAGCAAATAAGTTTTACATCAATTGCGATTGAACTTTACGCGCACTCTTTTTTGCAGTGTTCTGTAATTGTTCGATATGTAGCTCATCCTGAAGTCAGAGTATTAAATAACTGTTTCTCCATCTATTATCAAATGTGTTTTACTAAAATATATTAACTGGAACTTCTCGAATATTAAACGAGACAATTCAGAAAATTCGTCGATCATTTACGATCATTTTCAGACACCTCCAGACTAGACTAGACAAATGCCAGACGAAATTACATTCCGAATAACGTATGCATTTATGTTTTTCTTCTACCATAATATTTCCAGACAGACACTTCGACTTACATTTTATTATCGGTAATGTATGAAAGTCTGTCACGGGCTTGACAGATATTTATATTAACATACATATAATATATGAGATGTACTCTTTAGGAGAACAAAATACACATATGCACACATACCTTAAAATTATATGTGTAATATTTATTCTGAATCTGGTTTTCAAATATTTTTAGTCCAAGTTCAGAAGTTAAATTCAAATATATTAGTCTGTCCACTGTCTGTTAAATTATTGTTTGTCTAGCTATATATCTGTTAATTTGATGAATATTCAAAATCTTTGATTTTTTTTTTTGACTAAGGGGGCAATTTTTTTATAAAATAGGCCGTAACATAGCATTTATATGGCAACCGTATGTTACGCTCCTTTCTTCATATAAATTGGTAGTGAAAACTGTCAAAATGCTGTGTTTTGACATATAAATAATAAACTAGTGGTGCCTTAAGGCAAGTTTCTGGAACATCCTATACCAAGAACTAAATTATTAAATAAAACTTTGCAAACCGTTGTAAAAATAGATTTTGAGAAATTTAGAAATTGTTGAAAAAACTTGACTTTTTTGAAAAAATTGATTTCTTTATATTTAACTTCCCGTAGGGTAAGTTATAGTAATCGCAAAATAATCGAGAATGAAAATTTTTATTTATCTTTACGTTCTAGAGGTTTCTGAACATTTTGGCATACCCTATAGAAATTTATGTATGTGTGTGCGTGTATGTGTATGTGTGTGTACGTGTGTGTGTGTGCGGATACAAATTTTCGTCGACGATTTCGGGTACACCGATCAACCGATTTGAAAAATTCAACAAACATTTGATTCGTATTGATAAGGAGACGTGCTGATTAGTTTTTGGCATAGGCAGGTCTAGCCGTTTCAAAAATAAGGGGCAAAAAGTGCTAAAACGGTAAATCTGTTTATAATAGAACGGAGCGTCCGATTCTAATAATTCAAAAAACATTTTACTTGTATTGACATGATGAAAAACTGTATAAATTTTTGGGAAGACAAGTCCAGTGGTTATAGACTTTCAATAAAAATAATTTAAAAAATGTCATTCGGCATGTTAAATTAAAAAATGTTTATTGGACATATATACATCAAATTGTCAGATATTTTATAGAGATTTGTGTAATTTTTTTTTGGGTTTAAAAATTAAGATTTTTAATTACGGTACGGAAAGTTTCAATAATTTGCCTTAAGGCACGATGCCATGCACCCCACTAGTTTTTTAATTAATTTACTTTATAAAATTTCGTCTAATCTAGCAATTTCCCGACGACTTTAATGTAAACGTTAAATAAGATGTTCCAATATTGAATTATTGGATTCTCCGGGTATTGGAAGGAATATTATCATAATCAGAATTTTCAATAAGTATTAACCGTAGAAAATCATTATGAGATGAAATAAAATTTACTCAGGCGAACGTAATTTCAACCGAATTTATTCATCCGAACTTTTAGATATTCTAGGATGAAATATATACATATAAATACTAAATGTATACTTACAAAAAACACATACGTACATGTATATATAAATATCAATAGATAAGGTTTTTAAAATTATTTAATGCAATAAAAAATTTAATATTAACCAATTGCATTTATTTTAATTTGTTTAAAATTTGTTTTGGTTTACAATATAACTCAATTGCGTCGCTCATAGAATCTATAACAGACTTTTATTTTATCCAAATTTTTTTGCATCAATTTTTAAATTGTTTTTATTCCAAAATTCCATAAATAATTAACAAATCTAGAATATGATTTCGCAAAGTATTTATGTTTGGAGAATTTATTACTAATTTATCCCTGCACTATGTGATTAACTAAATTTACTAATATGTAAAATCGTTCTGGTAAATATGGTAAATATACTTACAAATGGTATTAGAACACTTGACAGTAGAAGCTTAAATTTTAAAATTTGTTGTACATACTAATATGTAAAGTATATTTTAATTCACAAAAGTTTACTATAAAAATTTGAATTTTATTTCAAGGACATATAATCAAACATATCAACATATCACTAGGAGTGTTACTAAAGTCTTGAATTTATACAACTTACCCAATCTTGCTCTAATATATCACAAAAAATGACGAATGGTTCAAATTTTTTGCACAATATCAAATCAGTATTTAAAACAATGATTGTCAATTTTCACAGTTCACAAAAGCACACAATCCTAATTTTTCACTATTTTTTTAGAAAATTTTCCAGATTTTTTCTATACTCAGCATGTTCTTCTAAAGTTACGCGTTTAGTAATGACCTTCCAAGTGTATCACTTCTCGTACTGGCATCTATTTCACAATTTACAATTTTCCGACTACACTTTTCCACAGTGTCAGTCGGTCTGATAGATTGCTCATGACGGATGAATTTTCTCGAAGGGTTTATAACAGTTCCTTTTAGTGAACTATACTGTATTTATTGTTTGTCATCTCGAGCAAAAATAGTAGATACATCGGTGGGTTTTGGTGAATATTTTGGAAAAATTGGAAACGATTATACAAAGATAGTGTCTCTGGTGTAGATGACAAAATGGCAGTCCTTGGGAAAATTGAAACAGAATTTAATAATTTTTGTTATGGCATAAAATATATGTAACAACGTGGTGTTGATGCATATTTAATTTAAAACCTATTATTTTCAAATATGAAAAATTTAAAGTCTAATTTTTTTTGACAAGGTTACCCCCAAGTCAATCACTTTTTATAAATAATTTTATCTAATTTATTTTTTTATTACGAATTCTATTGACCGAATTGATTGAATAATACGCGACCGATATGATGTATTATCAGAATTTTAATTTTTTATAATAAAATGAATTTTTAATACTATTTCGTATTTTTTAATAATTTTTTTCTAAAACTTTGTCTCCTTCCCAGTAACGCGCGCGCCGGCAAAACCGGACTTACTGTTGCACGTTCGCCTGGCAGAGCCGCTTGTTGCGCTCGGCTACGTTTGTGTATGTTTTCGTAGGCATTTGTGTGTGCTACGTCTGTATTTGTGTGTGCTACGTCTGTATTTGTATTTGCTTCATCCGTATTTGTATGTGCTACGCCTGTATTTGTGCAATCTACGCTAGAAATTGCGTGATCTACGTCGGCGTTTGTATGTTCCATGTCGGCATTTGTTTGTGCTACGCCTGTATTTGTGGTGCTACGCGTGTGACTGTATCCGTTGCGTCTGTATTTGTATCTGCTCCACGTATATTTATTTAAATTGCGCCTGTATTTGTGTATGTTATGTATGTATTTGTGTTTGCTACGCCTGTGCATATATACCTATGTCTGTTTTTGTGGATGCTACGACTATACTTGTGTACTCGTCTTCACTATGTCTTCACATGTATTATTCTTGTCGGGATTAGTATTCTCTACGTGTATTTGTGTATTTTACATCTGTGTTATGTTTGTATTTGTCACATTATTAAAGTTTGATTTCGTGTTGGTTTTTGCTCGTAAGTGTTCGTGAAATGTCGCGACGGAGTCGGCGCCGAAATGGAGTCTTCGTAGAAGTTTTACATTCGTGTATAAGTTACGTTTTTATATTAAGTTTAAATATATAGTCAAAACTTTTGGGAGTAATTTGCATAAAATGATCTACCTTGTTACAATATAGAAGATGAATGGAATTATTACGGTTATTATCGATTGTTTTTTCCTAAAGGCATATTTTTGCTAATAGTATTAACAAGTGTATAGTCTAACTAAAAATATCTTAAAGAATTTTACTAAATCTGATGTATAGAGTTTTTACATTCAGTACTAAATAAAAAGTCAGAATTTATTCAAACGGAGTCAGAATAAAGTTTGATAAGTCAAAGTTACAAATATGCTTAACACAATCGCGGATAGTAAAAGCTTCATCAAAGGCATAAAAATTGAAAATGATTTTATTTTTAAATTGGTTGTGTTATCCGAAATATGATTAAACATTGTTCATAAGGTTAGTCAGGTTATCATTATTAATCGTTATATACGATGAATGCTATAGCATCCACGTAAAGTATTGCGCTTCTACTTTACGCTTGCATAATCTAATTTATAACTACGGAAAAATATAAGATAATAATTCAGAGTGAATTCAAATTAAAACATCAGTGAATTTAAATTTAAAATAATTGACTTTAAAATTTGAATGCTATAGCATTCATGTCCTTCTTTATCACAATGGAAATAAAAGCAAAAAAAATCATTTCAATTTTATTAGAATCATGGTTATTGAGTTAATAATTTACGTAATAAAATATATGTATTATATTTTAAAATAGTGTTATAAAATTATTTTTTTTTGTCTATTGATATATGATGGAAGAAATGTAATAAAGACAGATTATCATACATTGTATGCTAATGCGCATAATATCCAAAGTATGTATTATAATTCTAAAATTTGTTTATCTAACATTTATTTAATAGACATTTGTCTAACAAAAAAATAAAACATCTTTTCTTCTTTTTGAGAACCTTTGGTATATCGTAAACGTCGAACCGTTTTATTCACCAGGGTGCCGTACGCCGCTGGGTTATGAGGTCCACCCCGAAACCGAAGGGTCAATTCGCCCTTGTAAATAATTCGAACGATAAATGGCATTAAAATTAATATACAGTGGGTTAATTCGATCCACGTTTAGGTCTCGATAGTGATGAATGATTTATTCATTATTGTTTTATTAGAGAGAGAAATGAAGTAATTGATATATTGGTAGCTGATATTATGTATATATATATATATATATATATATATATATATATATATATATATATACTATATATGAACCCCAACCAATTAAATACGATGTTAACCGAACATATTAATATATTCTACTATATAATATATTTTTTTCAACCCAAAAATTATTAGATTATTCTTAACATAACATATAATATTACCACTGAATAAAATTTAAAAAATCTATTATTTTTCATTTTCAAAGAGTTACGATAATATTCTACGTTATTTTGTCGTTGGTGATTTATTTGGAAATTATTGATAATAATTTACATATTTTTGCATTTAATCAGATATAATTACTTGATCTTACACCATTTCCAACACAAATGTTAAACTTCAAGTAGTTCCATCAAAAGTATGAGAATTCAGCATTGTGTTTATACAAAAACTTTTGAAAGTCAAACTTATGGCTTGATTTTATGCAAAGTCAGTTTCTTAGAACGTAAAGTTTTGAAAGCAGTTGAGAACTTATTTTGAAGTTATTAAACATCAATTTTATTCACTTTTACTTTTAAATTAGTTTATAAATTTATTGGAAATTAGCTAAATTAATTTTGATTTCTTTTGCACAATTATTATAAAATATTTTGTTTGTTTGTTTTTTTTTTATTTAACCACTGTTTATATAAACAATAACCATAAGTGATTAAATATATAATTAACTTCCACTTGTATTGGTTCATAAATTGAAAATTAGTTTTATAATGAAAATAAATATAACAACTTTTTACTTCATAATATTATGTAATATATGACAAGAAAACTATTGATATTATATTTATATTAGAAAATGTTTAATAATAAATTATTCTCGAAATTCTTCCAGACTATATTTATAACTTCTAGTATTTATTTTAGCACAGATTATTATTTATTTATGAACATGAGGTATTTTTATGTACATTATACGAGAATATAATTTAGTGTATGTCAAATGATGATGTATTGATCCAATTAATTCGTAGACGAAATTAGGAGATTCCAATATATATATATATATATATATATATATATATATATATATACCAAAACTTACGTACTGATTTGCATAAAAATTATAAAATTGAAGTTCTTTAAATTTCATCAATTTATCTTAAGGCATACATCACTAGTTTTTATTATATTTTTAACATCCCGTAGGGTAAGTTATTGTAATCGTCCAAAAATCGAAATTGAAAATTTTTGCATTTCTCGACGTTTTGAAGGTTTTTGAACATTTTGGCATACCTCAGAAAAAATGGATGTGTATGTGTATGTGTGTGTGTGTGTGTATTTTGTATGTCCGACGAACGGATCGATTCCTATTGACAGAGAAATGTGCTGATTCGTTTTTGGTAAAGGCAGATCCAGTGGTTTTGGAGATGCAGAGCTAAATGTGCAAAAAATGATAGTTTTTTGAGAGAACTAAGCGTCCGATTTGAATGATTCAAAGAACTTTGTTTTTTGTTAACAAAATAATTGCTTTTGAAAAAAAAAATTGTTTCAATTTTTTTTTAAAAAATTTTTTTTCTTGTACTTCGAAAATAATTCAGATTTTAATTTTAATTTTGACTAAAGTTCTAATATACTTTAAACAAATAATTTCAACTATGCAATTCAGTTTATATAATTCTCATAAATATTAGACAATGTTACAATATTTAAAAAAATATAAATTGAATTGATAAACATTATTTGATGTTAGATTTATATTTGGTTAACATTATAATTGATGTAAAGTGATAATTTATTTGGCAAAGTTGTACAATTTTCATATAATAAAACATATGATATCACGTTACATAGGTGCTAATAATATTTAATTGAAACCTGAGCATTCATTTTAAATAAAATCAACAGTTAAGTGTACGTTTATTATTGTATAAAATTTGTACCATTATTGATAATTTAAATCAACAATTATTTTAAAATTGTGTTGATAAAATAAATGAAACTTGATATGTTGCTAGAAAATATTTGCATTTATTTTAAAAATGTATAGTTGTATAAGTATGGTACAATATGACATAAAATGCCCATAATAAAAATGTTTGTATTTTGCATACTTTATATGGTTTAATATAGTAAAATTACAATCAAATTTAGGTTAATAAACTTTATTTGTATAATTTATTAGTTGCACAAAACTTCTTCCATAATAAACACTTCAATTTTTTTCAAAATACTTTTGATATTATTGTAATTTATTTTATTTCTTATTTTTTAGATGTGGTGCTTAGACCTATGGCCGATCCACGACAAGTTTCCAGTTCGCTACTCGCTTCGGACAGCCCGATGTCAAGCAGTAAGTGACAAATATTTTTACGTGAAAATATAGATAGCAATATGTTCACAAGTAATTACTTGAATAGTTTAATCTATTCTTTTAAAAGTTTCTTGTTACCAAAAAAAAAACATCATGAAAAAAATATTTTGTTTGAAAGTGATAAAAATAGACCTTGTCCAAAAATGAAATCTAAATATTATTTGTTGATGGTGAAAAAGAGCCCAACTATTCTGCAACACCATAAAGAAATTTTTAATGTTTTTTTCTAATGTAGCATGAAAGTTGTTGTTTTTACATTTGAGCACATAAGATTTATCAGCATGTATTTTTCAAGCTTTTCTTCATATCTAGTAACATAATGGACTTGCTCGGCCGTGTAATCATTAGCCGAAATATTCCCGGCATGTTTCCCTAGAAGTGTCAGTCCATGTAGGTTTATCATGGTTCATATGACCTATAGAATGTGTCGCTGAAGATCTCCTGATTTAGATGCGTAATGATCTGACGTGACTCGAATATATTTAGTAAATTCATTCAATTAGGACCGAGCGTAGGATATTCCCAAAACACACGAAAATAAATGTAAACATAGGGCTGATGGATATTCAGACAATATTTTTTTTATTTCAAAAAACTAATGTAACATCTTTTTGCCATTAACTATAGGTAATTCTAACACATGTCTTGAATATACTACATACATAACAAGTGTCTTGGACAAATATATTGGTAGAACATTCTCGGAGTTGTAATATCACAACTTTATGTATTCTAATTTAGGTCATTTAGAAATTTTTCTAATTCTGGTCCAAAACATGGAATGAATAATATGTTGATGTTATGAAGTACTAAGATAGAATCATTTATATATTTAAAACAAATCAAACTAGAGAAGTTACACGTGATTATTAGATTCTTCTAATAAATAATAAAACGTCAATTCCAAATTTAAGATTATGGATCCATAAACTGCTTCTTGCGCCCCATTTGAGATGATCTAAAACTATTCTTTATTAAATTCCTGTAGGGCAAGTTATAGTAATGGTCCAAAAATCGAAAAAGAAAATTTTTGCATATCTCAGGGTTTCTGAACATTTTGGTATATCTCAGAAAACATTGACGGGTGTTTGTGTGTGGATACAATTTTTTGTCGACGTTTTGGGACTACCGCTCAACCGATTTCAATAATTGAAAAAGCAATGGATTCTTTCTAATGGGGATTAGTGATGCTTAGTTATTAGGAAAAGAAAATGGAAACTTGTTTTTTACGAGAAACAGGCATTCGATTGGAATGATTCACATAACATTCAATTCAGGCAAAGGGGTGATTAGTTTTTGACAAAGACAAGTCCCGCAGTTTCAAAAATACGGAGATAAATGTGTGAAAATTTTAATTAGCAATTTTTTTTGATATCGAAAATAATTCAATATCAATTTTAATTCTAGCTAAATATGTGGAATTATTAATTTTAACTTTGCAATTCTGTTAGCGCGAGCAAGCTGCTTTGTCGGATTCGGACAACACTAATCTCTGGCAATTCCAAAATTGGAAGATTTGTATATAAGCGGTAATCATTAGCGTTTATGCACACGCTTTTTTGTTCATGTACGTTGTTCACTTATTTTTCCGTATGAGTTTGTTGTATTTTCCGAGTGTTATCTGTTATTCATGTTAATATATTCATTATTAATCGCAGCAAGTTTTTCTTATTATGCCTCTGGAGTCAATTTCTTCCTCAGAATCCAGTTCCTACATCCGACTGGGCCGTCTTCTAAGCAGATAACATCAATTGTTTCCTATATATACTCAATTTTACAAAATCCTCGGAATAGCTATTGAATCAAACACAATAAGCTATTCCGAAAGGGTCTAATCAACCCCCATCTTTAACAATTCAGTTTATATAATTCTTATAATTATGAGACTACATTCTTCATTCTAACTCCCCTTCGAAGGGAATTACTAAGTTTTATTTATTTACTTTTCATGTAAATTTCTATGAACATCATCGTAATAATTAGGAAATGCAATTTCGATGGAAAATTTCAATACCGGTATTTTGGTAATTTTTCATTTTAAAACCGGAATACTGGTAAATTACCGGTATTTTTATTATCTTAAACAAACGTAAACAAAATTGAAAGTTACTAGTACAAATATAAAAAAATGTACATACAACTACAACTATATTCAACTAAACAATAAAAATAATAAAATAAAACAATAAGTTTATTTTTTAAATAATAATTTAACAAAAGTATATCTAATTTAGTTAATCCATTATCACTATCGAGTATATAGAGTACTTTTAACCAAAAACAAACTTAAGAGTAAAAAAGACCAAAAACTCATAAAAGATCATATTACATCATTATAATAAACTGTATTATCTGTATCCGATGTGTTAAATTAGCATAATCTCCAATATTTTGAAAAAATCATTTTTCTACACTAATTTAAGTTGGATGCTTTGTTGAGATGAATAATAAGTTACTATAATTGTTGAGTATTGTTATTTAAAACAATGTGATGCTTCCATAGTATTTTCAAACTTCGAAACGTTTTCGAAAAATAATATTTTATAATTATAATAAGAAGCAAAAATATTTAGTAATTATCATAATTATTATGTATAAAATTAGAGAAAAATAAAGATTACGTAGGGGTAATCTGTATGATATAAAATATTTTGGCGCAAATATTACTTGAAAAACCGTTACATTTTTACATAAGATGAAACAAACATCATTATCCAATCTACTTATTCTATTTATTGTAACACGATGTGAAGCCCTTAGTAAAAGCAATAAATATTCAGTTCATTGATGAGTTGAGATAATATTTGACATTTATCTTATAGAATCACTTGAAGATATAGCTGTTTATGCGATTATGGAATTTAAATATAAATTTGTTCCGAGAAATTTAAACTTCAGTGTATTATGTATCAAATAGCGCTTATGTAAAAATACCGAAAATATCGGTATTTTTAGGGTAAATACCGGTAAAAATACCGCCGAAAAATCGGGCGGTTTACCGGTAATTCGGTATACCGGTATACCGGTATTGCATTCCCTAGTAACAATAATAGTTACTGTATTTATAATAATATATTTGAAAATATTTCAAAGTTTCAAAAATTTGTCTTAAAGCACGATGCCATACATAACTAGTTATATTATTGTATAATTCGTAAACATACCATTCTTGTTTTATTTATGGTTCCTACGCTACATAATTATGTTGCCTAATTTTCAAACAAAAATAATCGTTCAGGTTATATAATATATATATATATATATATATATATATATATATATATATATCCACCGCCTCTTGTTCCTCTTACCTGGCGCCGATTGCGCACGTGCCTGGTTTTGCGCGAGGCACAGGCGTTGACGAACCGCGAGCAAGGCGACCCCTACGCCTGAATTATCATAACATGACGAGCGATGCGTCAACTTTGGACATAAATAATAACGACTCAGGAGATGATGATATGAATCGTTGAGCATGTTCTAATGTTGGAGAAACTAATTTTATGATTACCGAATGAAATGAAATGAGAGCCAAAATTATGATGTTAAAATATGATAAATTGCAGATCGTAAGGGGACCGATTCTGCCGCATAACAGAAAAATGTTATGGCAAGGCCATGTTAAGCTCTAACTTCTATACATTATGCTACTGAATCATACTGAATACTGCTAAAATGTCATGTATTTGCTGTGTATTCAGGCGTTTTGCACATAAACTGCAATGTCACTCGTATGTTATGAAGCTGTGTCAGAAAGGCTCTGTTATCTATGATCATTTTTTGACGTTTGCCCGGTTTCAAGGTTATGTTTTCTATATACAATCTGAGACATACGCCTGACTGCACATCAATCATATGGCTTATGTCAATATTTAGTATGGAAAGTTTTTTATAGCATGGCCTTGCCATAACATTGGTATGTTATGCGGCAGAATCGGCCCATAAGTTGAAATATCGATTCAGTACAATATTTTACTGGTCAAAATTTGAATGTTTTGTTGAAGAAACATTATATGCCTTGATTAGATTGTAAATACAAATTCTAGTTCAATGAATTTATTTAGAGGTGGGGCCTTCTCATAAAAGATGTAATTGCAAGATGTGTTATATTGAACTAGATAAAATTCGGTTATTCCTTAGGTGTAAAATGATGAAAAATTATGTTTGTCGTAAGTTTAATTTAATTCATAATTTTAATTTAATTCATGATTTCAAATTAATCTAATATATAAACTTATCACACCTTTTTGAAACAACTATTTGGGTTGCCATCTATAAAACCGACGTACAATTAAGTCAAATTGCTTATAGAACTCATAAGTTTGGATTCCTGTTTAATAATATTTAAATTTTTAAATTAATTTAAATTTAGAAACTTATTTAATATTAATGAAATTATTAAACATTTCAAGGTAATTACTTACAGCGACAAAGAACATTTTTTCGCTCATAACATCTGATATTTTGTCGATAAATTGCAAAAATATTTATAAAAAGTTTTCCCAGAACTCAACGTCAAACTAAAAAATTAGAAAAAAAAAAATTACGTTATTTGGAAATTATGTGCTTTTAGGTTCAACCTAGAGCGTTAGTGATGTGGTAACCATTTTTCGGTAACCACAGTGAAAAAATAATGATACAGATGTCCCTAATTTTTAAGAATTTTTAAAGTTGGTCGACGTTGACCAGCTCTACTAAAGAAAAATGTACAAAAATATGCTAGCAAGATTCACCAAAAGATGGCGCATTTAATTAGGATTTTAAAATAGCAAAATACTTGATGTTTTCATTATAAAAAAATTGTTTAAAAAATAAAAATCTAAAAATGACAAAATTGACATAATGAAAAATTTCAGGAGAGTTACGGTCAATATTATCATCGCGTTTTGGCTTGGCATTGAGTTCTGGGATACTCTGTGTAATCTAGAACCAAATTAATATTTTTAAAATATTTTGATATTGATGGTTGATGAATTTGCATGTGTATGCTATGTATGTGCAATGTAACATGTAATACAAAGCCTGACCATTTCCTAAATATCTCCTATAAGTTTATTGTGCATTAAATTCAATATTACTCTTGTACTGATTTTTTCATAAAAATTGATAATCAAAACAAAAAACAAGATAAACAAAAGTATATTTTTTCTATTCAGCCTCTCATGTTCCGTGCGCAATTAATTTATACAACAAACAAGGCGAGTTTATTGTTTGTTATCCAGATATATATACACATAATTATTAATTATAATATATTTCCATAATTTATACGAGAACAAGCCTCAGTTTTGTTTATCGTTTGCATACTATTTAATTACGACACAGCGTCGAGCGAAATTCACGCTTCGGTGTCTGATATCAGCTAATTAATTCGTGGAAAATGTATCACATCGAATATAGTTGGTGAATTAGGAATAAAAAGTTATGCGACAAGTGGAAATACGTATGTATATAATATCTAAATGTCAGAGGAAAGTTAGCAAGTTCTGATACAATTGATGCTACTTTGAGTGATGATATCAAGGAATATCCCTCCGATTATCATCAAGGTTATCACTCCGATACAACCCTCCCTCGGAGTGAATCCGAGTGGAGTTGTCTCACACAATTTGTCATATCCGACTTCCTTAAACGGATACTAAATCTGTTAACGTGTACTAATACAAAGATTTGTGTCGAAAGAAGTGTTTTTTTATCGTCTCACAGCCAGTTTTAGGACTTTTCAGGTATATAATGTCTCAAAATAACGCTATTTTGTATTCTATATTCTGTATACGATAATGTTTGTCCGTGAATGAGCTCTTTCAATGGTATACAACCAGCTAAAAAATATTTAGTATTATTATATTATAACTTTTACACAATTATGATTTTATAATTGTGTAAAAATAATAGTATGCTAATCAAACTACTTGATGTATAATAAATTTTCGGAAAGGATATAATAAACGAATGTGAGGTATTATTATTTTGTAAAAAATATCATACACAAAGATTTGTTCTTATTTCATATTTAAGGTTCACTGCATTATCTTCTATATATAAAAAAAAATAAGTCGGGTTTTCCTTCCTGACGAAATAACTCCAGAACGCACGAACCGATTTCGACAATTTTGCATTCGTTGGAAAGGTCTCGGGCTCCGCAAGGTTTATAGCTAAGAAAATTAGTGGTGCATGGCATCGTGCCCTAACGCAAATTGCCGGAATAATAATCAATAATTGTTTTAAATAATTGCAAATACATTGTCTTCTATATATATAAAAATAAGTCGGGTTTTCCTTCCTGATCAAATTTTTCCTTTTTAAATATAAAACAAATAAAAAATTTTGCTAGTTTTCATATAAAAATAAACATATTCAAAGAATTCTATATTTTATTTTCAAAAATAATTACAAAATTGATTTTGATTCACAAGTTTTTTATCAATTTGACATTTGTATGCATATTGAAATGCATAAAATAGTAATTATAATAAAATGAATAAAAATGTTTGAACTCTTTGTAAACTATTTACAAAATCTTTAGATATGCTAACAACACACTAGAGAACATACTTGTGTCAAGTATTATGTTTCAAAGTTGTCAGAGTTGTGGAGTTGTTAAGGGGCACAACTAGTGTGAAATTTTTAAAAATTCGAATTTTTAATTTTTCCATATTTCAATAGGTTTTACCTTTAAGAATAACATACCAAAATTTCAAATCGATATCTTAAATAGTTTTTGAGTCACAGCCATTTAAAGTGTATATATATATAGTATATAGTATAACGATCATTTAATCTTTAAACGCCTTTTCCTCGAAACAACATTTTCCGAATTTGCTGCAGCGATTACTCAAAAACAAATGATCCGATCACTATCATTTTTTTACATGTTCTATATAATAGTTCTCCGTAAAATGAACAATCGATTTTTTGATCGGATCAAAAATCGAATTTTGGCTGTCCAAAAACGACCAAAATTTTGGGTAAAATTCTACTTTTTTTTAAAAACGCCGTTATTTTATCAATTTTTTATTTTTTTTCTTTATCGTAGTTCATTTTACAGACAATATTATCTAGTTTAACGGTATTTTTTTTTTAATTTCATCCACATAGAAGGCCGGAATCACTGCAGCAGTGAAGGGCCTTTTTTGTTGCGCTGTTGGAGATCGACAATAACTTAAAAAACATATTTATTTTTTTTCTTCAAAAATTTTACTATGTATTCTTAAAACATGTATAAATATATTCCTAAAATTTTGAAATGATTGATAAAGTAGTTTTTTTAATATAAATTCCCAAAAATCACCTTTTTTAGGCGGTTACACTAGTTGTGCCCCTTAAGTGGATATAACTCCTCTCTGAATATATATAGTGTGTATGTATAAATTTGAATTTATGACTTATAACAATATATAGACAATATTTCCTCCGAACAATCCTCCCCCCCCACCGTGGAGCGTCTCCTTGAATCTGTCTTCTGTCCGCGTCCACTAAAGGTCAGTGGGTTTGCCCCGGTATCAGAGGTAGCTTCACCTGTGCAAGGGCTTCCGATGCACACAACTGAATTCGGGTCAAGGGCGCCCGATCTGTGTGTGAACGTCTACGTGTGCACGTGTGTACGTGTCCCGGGGAAAACTGCGTCCCGCGCATTTTCCAATTCTGGGGAAAGCGACCTTGTTTTGCGAAAATCCCTACCGACAGGAAGGAGGAAGATAATGTCTGTTGTGTGTAATTCAGGAGATATGATTAGGTGAGTCAGTAATTAGGTTGGTTATTTTGGTGATAATTATTCAATTCCTAGAGTATTTTTGAGACGTTTGTATCAATTGTAGAATAGTAATGAGCCAATTCTTTGATGCAATTGGAACGTTATGACAATGCTATATAACGGGTCTATATTCATAGCGTAGGAAAGATAAAAAAAAATGTGAAGGTAAAGGTGAAAGCAAAAATGAAGGTAAAGAACCAGGTAATGTTGAAGGTAAAGGCGAAATAAAGGTAAAGGTAAAGGGTCAGGTAAAGGTAAAAGATCAGGTAAAGATATAGGTAAAGGTCCAGGTAAAGTTAGGGGTAAAGGACCAGTTAAATTTAAAGACCAGTAAATATAAATAAAAAGTAAAAGTGAAAATATAGGTAAAGGTCCAGGTGAAGGAGGAATCTGGAAAATTTTACAATAGTTCCTAAACAAACTAAATAACAATAGACCCGTAAAATAGGCTTACTGAGCAAAACCCTTAAAAAAACGAGCTAAGGAGGCGTCCATTAATCACGTCAGCTAGTTTTTAAGGATTTTGGACCCATCCTCTCCCTTGGTGATACATGGTGATATTCAAATTACCCCCCACTCCGCCACCAACCTCACGCACTACCTCACAGGTGGCGTTTGAACGTACTTTTCAAAGTGATATATCTTGGAAACGGTAACTCTGCTAAAAAAAAGTATTAATACATTTTTTGTAGATAATTTATGCTCTACATTTTTGTCTAAGGTAATTTTGCGATAAAACTGACTATTTAGCTGAAAATGGCAAAGAATCGTTTTTTGATCTTTGACCTTGCCCCAATTTTATATCACGCAACGGCACGATGAGAACTTTAAGATTTTGGAACTTCCCGCAGGGTAAGTTATTGTAATCGTCTAAAAATCGAAATTGAAAATTTTTATATTTCTCGACGTTTTGAAGGTTTATGAGCATTTTGGCATACCTCAGAAAAAGTGGATGTGTGTGTGTGTGTATGTATGGATACAATTTTTCGGTCACGTTTTCGGGCGCACAGATCATCCGATTCCTATTGATAGGGAGTAGTGATGATTAGTTTTTGGCAAAGGCAGGTCCAGCAAGAGCAAAGAGTGCAGAAAATAGAAATCGAGTTTTTGAGAGAACGGAGTATCCGATTTGAATGATCTAAAAAACATTAATTAGTAATGATTGGGAGAAGTGGTTACCAGTTTTTGGCAAAGGTATAGGCCCAGCCATTTCGAAGACACAGAGCTAAATGTTAAAAAAGTGGCCGTTTTTGAGAGAACTAAGCGTCCGATTTAAATGAATCAAAGAACTTTCTGCTTGTCTTAACAAAATAATTGATTTTGGAAAAAAAAATTTTGTTTCAATTTTTTTTTTGTCAAAAAAAAATTTTTTTTGCATATCGAAAATAATTCAGATTTTATTTTTAATTCTGACTATAGTTCTTATAAACCTTAAACAAGTAATTTCAACTTTGCAATTCAGTTTATATAATATAATTCTTATAAATATTAGACAGTGTTACAATATTTAGTGTTCCTCGAACATTTTGTTACGGCACGGGAAGTTCCAGCAATTTGCCTTAAGGCACGATACCATACACCCCACTACTTTTTATAATTGTATTTTAAACAATTTTACTAAGTTACAGAACAATAAATATTCATTTGACCTTGAATACGTAAATTGATCTGACTATCAGATTCAATCTCTGTTCCGGAAATAAATTTATCCAGCTTTGTATTACTATTTTAATAATAAAAAACCTTCTAATATATAAATATATTTGTGCGTAGCTAGAGCATGTGCTATGAGTTTACGTTTTCCGACAAATATTTACCTTGATGTGCACCTTGAAAAATGATATGGAAAATAGGAAATTGAATTTAGAGTTACTCAGCCAGTACAGAAAGCATTGTAGTTTACAGATGCACATAAATATAGTATATCTAACATAATATAATGTAAATATATTTATGTTAAATATTGATGAATGGCTTTCATCAGAATAGGAAGTGGATTTAAATTGTAAATTTTGTAGTTGAATTTATTTGATTGATTTTACTTTAGAAATCGTATCTGCAACTTAAGTAAAATAACATTCACTACCAAAGTTAATATATAATTTTTAAACCGAGTGAGATATGACATATTTGTTATTGCAAAACATATTTATTCTTCCTGCTCCTTTCTTTTTTTTAAAGTAAGTTCACCAAAATCGTCTAAAAAATTTTCGAGATATATGCGAGGTTGATGAATCGGTAAGATCCGTGCACAATACTAATATTATATTTAAACAGATAGTACGTTTTCAAAAACGGATCTTGCGAATTTGATGAAACCTAACAGACATTGTTATTGTAGTTCACCAAAATTGTGACAAAAATTTAAAGTTGGTCAATTGATTTCAAGATACACGCGGTTAATGGATGGGTGTTCAATATTAATACTATAACGTTTAAAACGATAGTACGTTCTCAAAAACGGATTTTGTGAATTAGATGTAATTCAACGAACATTGTTATTATAGTTCACCAAAATTGTGACAAAAATTTAAAGTTGGTAAATTTAATTTATTTCAAGATTTGCAAAGGTTGATGGATGGGTAGCTCCGTATTCCTAACTAATATTTAAATCGATAATATTTTTAAAAACGGATTCTTCGAATTTGATGAAACTTAAGACATTGTTATTACAGTTCACCAAAACTGTGACAAAAATTTACAGTTGGTGAATTTAATTTATTCTAAGATACACGAGGTTGATGGATGGGTGGCTCCGCGCTCAATACAAATATTTAAACAGATAGTATGTTCTTAAAACGGATTTTGTGAAGTTGATGAAATTTGAGAGACATTGTTATTAAACTTCAAAACGTTGTGTTGATTTACGTTCAATCTTCTTTGATTTGATGGATTTTTTTTTCCTATTTTGTATGTAAAAGAAATACAATAATATGGATTATACAAAATTTAAAATAAGGAATAAAACTTATAAAAGAATAAAAACACTAAGCAAAATTATTTTCTGTGACTTGATAGAAAAATAGTAATCGAACAGCAGTTTGTTAAAATGAAATATTTTTAGCAACATTTTTAGAAACATATTATAAATATGTATCTATATTAATATTATTGGCAAACAACCAATTATATTATTATAGATACATATTTATTAAACAAACTATTAATTTGTATATATTTAATAGAGTGTTATTAAAACTTCTTCTCGCTTCTATTTTCGCATATTTATGATTGAAACATAATTTTCCATGGAAATGCACTGAATAAAACGCATCTATTTTACGCAGTCCTATTACTGATGGAAATAACAATCCTGAACTGGAAAACAACTCTGGTATTAAATTTCATGCCAAAAGCAAATAATATCATAGAGGATGTAAATAATTAAGCAAAATCAAACAATAATGTTATTTGTGTTCGTTTAAGCGCATAGTTCTGAGAATATTTATTCCAGGAAAATTTATTTCTAGTTGAAAGTACTAAAGATGAAAACAACGTGTTTTTCTTAGAAACTGTTAGGAGCATCTCTATGAAATTAAAATAGTATTATTTATAGATAATCTTGGGAAATTCATATTAAAACAAATATATTTTAAGCTCGGTACAAGCGTAGAATTTATTAATAAATAAATAAATTCAGTGAATTTGTTATTTATTTAATAATAATAGAAATCTTAATTTCTATTTACTAATTTGTTAGTTATGAATTATTTATTTTAAATTTGTAACATATAATTTTGATTAATTATAAACCATGTACTTATTATGACTTATTAGTTTTAATTTCTATAATTTTATAAGTATTTCATTCTTTTCATATCTGGTCATTTTCATAATCATCGTAAAATGATATCTAATATATT
The DNA here is from genome assembly GCF_003426905.1 of Ctenocephalides felis. NCBI lineage: Eukaryota > Metazoa > Arthropoda > Insecta > Siphonaptera > Pulicidae > Ctenocephalides > Ctenocephalides felis. Next base: position 21,863,415 of record NW_020536999.1, read on the forward strand.
ATATTACATTATCTAAAATAATTAATCATTATACACTTTGTGTTTTAAATATATTTTAACTATTTCACTTTTCAATTTGAATGAGTGATGCTATTCTTTGCTAAATTATTTATTCTGGCAATCAAATTTTTAAATTTGAATATAACCAAGTTATCAAAATTAACTAGAAATGGAATCTAACGTGAAAATTGTGCTTCAATGGGTTTGAACATAAAGCTTTTCCGGGTTACAATCCTGTTTGAGCTTGAAAGCTCCGGTTTAAATACATGATACGAGCTTTTTCAGAATGTTATTGTTGCTCAGTAGATAGAACCTCTATTTACAAATATTTATATAAAATTAACTGAATAATAAATTATTTAATAATAATAATGAAATATTAATTTACAATTTAAATTTATAACTTAACATAAATAATATTATGCTGTTATTTCTGCCTAAATTAATAAATGCGAGATTGATGGATGAATGGATTAATAAAATATGTAAAATACAATAAGAGAAACTAGATAAATAAATGAATATTTTTCTAAATAATTCTCTCTAAATAAATAAATTTAGAAAATGAATTGCCAATCAACAAAAATAAAAATACACCCATTGTGATATAAAATTTTTAAATTATATTATTTAACGATAAAGTGGTAACAAATATAATAAAACAAATTAAAATATATGTACGAATTACACCATCCATCATATATATTCACATAATTTGAGTACTACTAAATTATTTTTAATTACTTTACTTTAACTTTATTCTTTTATTATTATTATTATTATTATTATTATTATTATTATTATTATTATTATTAAAATTATCATTTATATTATCATGTACCTGGATGTTATTTAGTAGATATTGAAATTAGTAAAAAAAGGAGAAAAATTTCATTATATGCAAAGTGATTATAAATAATATTTTATTAGTAAGATTTTGTTTGGTATTCAACAAATTCCTAAGAAATTAAACATACTGAATACGATTTTACAAATTGTATGATAAATTCAAGCGCCAGATACGAAGTCCATTCATTAAACCTTCTGGACTTTGTTTAAACTGGAAAATGATTTAAATGGATTAAAAGACATCTTAAAAAAGCATTTATCAAGAATTTTGCTTTGTTTGTTAGCACTAGATTAAACTTTTAATCTTTTTATAATGTCAGTAATCCGCATCTGTTTTTTCTGGAGCAAATTTTATTGATAAGTTGTTGAGGAAAATAAGTTTATCTGAGGACGCAAAAGATTTATACAGGGGAGCAGAAGTAATAAAAAAATAGAATATTACGTATTCTATTATTAAAGTAATAAAATTGACAATTGACTTATAATTGATTTTTTTTTAAATGAATAATAATGACAAATATTACGTATACCCATACTCTAGTCATACCCTTGTACTTGCATTTTTTAATTATTAATAAAAATTGAACATATTTGACCATATTAATACACTAATGGCATTAAAACATGCTAGCGATTTTTTCAACATTTATTATCTAATTTTAATAAAATTCTCATAATATATAAAATACTTGCTCCAGATCTGTTCTCAATTTATTTTCCTAAATAGTTTCGAACATCTGTAAGAATCAAATCTAGGTAAATAATTAATCACAACTTGATTTGTGTTTATCTATAAATGACGTTGTTGATAAAATAAATCGCTAAAACCGTTTATATATCGCATATTAAATTTTATGACCATTACTTTTTTTATAAACGCTACACTTAAAATATTCGGAAGTGATTTTTCAAGAAAGAAATTGTGTGAATTTTGACAGTGTTAACATGTTTAAGTTGGTGGTGATATTGGCGATAATTGCTGTTTGTTCAGGTTAGTGTTAATACAAGAAATTTTAATTGCAAGCATTTTATTTATTTAATTTTTTATTTATTTCATATAGCACAACCTACCACCAGAATTGTCAATGGAACAGCAGTTTTATGATGGAGAATTTCCATTTATGGTAATAATTTTTATAATTTTGACCAACTTTATTTAAATACTTATGTTGGATGTATTATGTATGGATACTATTTATTTCTTAATGATTTATTTATTTATTTTGCCTATTAATTAAATAAAATGTCTTTTGTTTGTTTCTCCATTTATTTATTTAAGTCTTGAAGATAATAATAATGTGGTCTATGAAATCATTCTTCATGGTGTTCTATCAATAGTCGTACAATTATTGTCAATAATATTCAATATCTAATATATTTTGCATATCTTGAAAGATTATTTATAAAATTCTCTAAAATTATTAATTATTATTTTTTTTTCAAAGGTATCTCTGAGGGATAAAACTGGAGTCCACATGTGTGGAGCATCAGTAATAGATTTTCATTGGATTTTGACTGCAGCACATTGTCTAAATGGGTAAATTGTTTGCAATTTGAATTTATCACAATGAAACCATATATATATATATATATATATATATATATATTTAAATTATTAATACGTTTTTTTTTCTCTTAACAGCCTATGACAAAGACATTAATCGTTATTATTTTATCTCATGGGAGAATGTATTTAAAAATAATTGATATATATTTTTAAAGTCATGAATTCAATTTAATATGATTTTAAATCAAAAATATTTTGAACTTTTTAATTTTTTTTGTTATTATCTCATTGGAAAGTTCATTTAAAATATCGTTCAACATTACCAAAATTATATTTATTTATATTATTAATTATATATTTATTATTTATTTTTTAGAATGAAAGCCCAAGACATGTCAATACAATATGGTGTTACCCATGTTTCTAAAGATGGACCAAATGTTGCAAGAATTAGTGAAATGTTTATTCATCCAGAATTTGACGAAGAAAACACATATTTTGCTGATATTGCTTTATTAAAGGTATTTTTGTGTGGTTTTATATACCATAAATATAATAAGATTGAGTAGGTCTTTACTATGAGATCATAGTTTTTGTTAAGTATGGACAAAGTTTCATTAAGTATATTAATTATAAAGTTCTAGTGAATAAAAATACTGTTGAACTTTATTGATAATCTTTAATTAAATATATTTATAAACCGTATATACATATAGTACACATTTTTTAATATCACTTTTTGATAACAGATAACTTTTTTTTGCAATATACGACTTTAAGTACAATATTAATGAGCAATACCTACATTGTTTTTATTTTTACTTTATTTTTTGAAATAGGTACTTCTACTTTCAAATTTAGAGAACTGTATATTTTTAATCTGCTTTAAAAAAAATAAAAATCAAATTCAGATGTGATATATTTCAAGTTTTGGCGGATTACTTGTTTTTTTATATATATTGCTCATATTTATAAATCCGATTTATGATCTATAGTACAGATCATAAATCAGATTTATAAATATGAGCAATATATAAAAAAAACAAGTAAAATGTCTACTACGTATAGATTCTATACGTAGTAGACATTTTACAATATGATAAATTATCAAAGAAAAATTTAAATTAACTATTATCCCTAATTTTTAGTTTCTGATGCATGGAGTAATAACTAGACAATTTTTGAATAAAATCATTTTTTTTAATTTTAGTTGGAAATTCCATTACCATTCAGCAGAATGGTAAGACCTGTTCCTTTGCCTTCGACAAGAGAACTAACTGCAGGAGGTGCACCTGCAACTGTTCTTGGTTGGGGTTTTAATGCAGTAAGTATTTATTTATAATATTATTTTATTTTTTATTATTATTGATGCTATGTGCATAAATTGAGAGCATTACATTGTTATTTTTCATCATCTACTTATTAAGAGATCATTTTGCCACATCTCATGTTTCAAACTTGTGGCGCCATTTTCTGGTTCTTGTACTTTTTGATTCTACAACCTATTTTATGGCATCATTCAAGTAAAAAATATTGAAATTATATTTTTTAATTATTATTATAATAAATTATCTACACAATTTTTAATACACATAAAATAATAGCTCTTAATAATTTTTTATTATTAAGAGTTATTTCCTTGAATTAATATTCATCAGACTGATGAAATCAATTGCCTCATTTAATAATTATTAAAATTATTCTCACTTAGATCATTTAGATTTTGTATGTGAATTTTTAGTGTTAAACAAAAGAGATTAAAGAGATATTTAAATTTAAGGTTTATAAATGAAGAATGAAATTATATGTATATAAAAATATAAAAATTGTTTTATATTCTCTTATACCAGGCACCACTGCCTAACTGAGATATGAAATATAAATATTACCTTGATATATTATATTTATATACTGTATTTTTTTCTATTTTGCCATACAAAATAAATTAAAAATTACCCCATGAACAAATGTTTTATGTACTATGCTGATTTTCAACTTTATTTACGAGATTATATGAAACATTTTGCTTAGTCACATATATCTTAATACAAATAATCCTTGAAATCAAATTCGACGCACAAAGATTTGTACTAATCCTTCTTAAACTTATCATATATAGATTGTAAGATATTAAAATCACTGTCATGTCAAATGATATTGATAACTGGATTAAGGAAATAAATAGATTTTTGTAATATTTTTATTACGCATCCACAAACACATTTCTGTATTTTTAAAAATATACTGTATTTTACCATTGTTGTTTATACCATGGATAATATAAAATAAAATATTTTTAACTTTTTTTTTCTAGAGTTCAAATGGAATGCTCCAAGAAAATTTACAAAAAGTCGACTATTTTATAGTGGATCATCAAGAATGCGTCGAAATACATAACCATCCTGTGCAGGACAACCAAATTTGTGCAGGACTTCCAAATGGAGGAAAAGGACAATGTATTGTGAGTAATTTTGGAAAATTATTTTTGTTTAAATATTGAGAGAAAACCTATCAATTATATATATATATATATATATATATATATATATATATATATATATATATATATATTGTCCTGTACCCACGTCTACAATTTAAGTTTCAAATTTAAATATCCTATCTTATACTTTTCAATATTCTAATTAATGTCCTTCCATTATGGTCTTAACGTAAGCTTTATTACTTTAGTTAAAATATTAGGTGAATTAATTTGTAATATGTAGTTTATATGGTGGCACTGTTCAATCTAAGATCATGATGAAACAACTGAATTTTTGAGACATGAAACAAAATTCTAAATCATTTTTTCAATAAGTAGTATTATACTTTTTATTTGCTTTATTTTTTTATTTATAATTTAAAAAAGTAAAGCAAAATACAACATGCACAAGTTTAAAAATATATACAATTTTGTACGTATTGTGTTATTTATTAAACTAATTTATATATTTTCTACTGCCAAACATATATTGTATATTATATTGTTTCTGGCACATCTCAGCTGATTTTCAGCAATAATATTGTAGATATGGCATTTTTCTTATTTATAATCATGAATATGGATATTATATATTAATATTGTCTAGACTCGCTTAAACTAAATTCAAATTTAATCGTCAATTTTGGCAGATGACAGTTCTTATGTGTCAAAATGATTTCAAAGTCAAACAATGATATGTTGTTTTTGCATTTTTTTTTTCATTTATTTCTACAATATTACTATAGTTTTATAATTCTCCACATCTTGAAAATTTCCCTCGAAAAACTCTAAAAAGATTTATTAAAATCCGAATAACCGTTCAGGAGGAGTACACCATTACAGCAGAATTTTATATATAGACATACTTTTTTAATTATTTTTTTAATTATTTCGAAGGGTGATTCCGGGGGTCCTTTAGTATCCAAAGGCGTCCAAGTCGGATTGTATCCTGGTCAGTGAAACCTTGTGGAGTTGGTCCTTATCCAGGAGTTTTCACTGATGTTGCACAATTTGTTAACTGGATTGTGGAAATTACAGGAAAATTGATAACATTTACATAATTTTTATAAGCAAAATGAAATGAAATGAAATGGATAATTAAGACTTTATATATTAATCATAGAAAATAATGGAGAACGTGGCGGAGGTATATAATATTTCTATACATAATCTAATTTAGATACTTTATATGAAATTGTTACTATAGCATATGTAACTATAAATGGGAAAATAATTTGTTAATTGTTAAATTACTCTTAATTATATTTAAAATAATATTATTGTTATTATTTAACCTTTAAGAACTATTGTTAATATTTTTCTGCCAGTATGATTGACACCTGACTATATGTGATAAAATAATTTGTGATTTAGAATAAAATATTTCTATATTATACATGTAATAATAAAATCTACATTATTGAGTTAATATAAATATTGATTTAAATAATGAGATAAATAGAATAAATATTTAAAATTCATTGAGGTTTCAGTAATTTAGTTGATTGCAACTTATAATATATGGAATAATGAACTTAAAATATTACTTGAAATATTGGAACTGAAGTAATATGATAGATTGATCTTACAGACATAAATTTCTTTCTCAGTTTTTTTTCTAAAAATAGATAGACATTATCTCTAAATAACAATTTCAAGAATGTATTTACACAAACTCATTGAAATTTTCTAATTAACTTTCAATTGATTGTTGAGTTTAGGTACTTTTGCTTATATTATCTTATCTTTCTAGTGGCACTTTTTTGTGGATTTCATATTTTTATTTTAATCTTCTATATATATTTTCGAATCGAATTTTATCGCCATTTGATTGATATTGTTTAACAAAATGTTGCGATTTGTCGTTTTAAGTGCGATTGTAGCTATTAGCTTAGGTAAAATAGTTTATTTTTTAATTATCCAAAAATGTTTATAATTATTCAATATTCTGTACTGTGTTTTATAAAATAATGATTAAATTTTATTTGTATATTAGCTGCTCCAAATAATAGGATTGTCAATGGAAATGATGCTAAAGAAGGACAGTATCCATATGTTGTGAGTATTTTTTATTGTTTATTATTAATAATGGTAATTCAATTTTTTATTGACATTGGAAAATTAAATTAATTAAATTATAACATTACATTGAAAAAAGAAATATTGTATTTAATAGTTAATTATTTCGAAATGAGTATACAAGTTTTTCTCAAATTTATTCTAAATAGTAATTAGTTCAAATTAATTTTAAATAGTAATAATATTGTTCAGAATTGTTTAAAATTTTTAATTATAGAATAATTGTTTAAAATTTTAATTTGTTTAAAACATTTGCTCAATTTTTTTTTTATTTTTAGGTATCTTTACGTGGACCCACTGGAGGCCACACCTGTGGTGCCTCCATTATTAACAGACTCTGGATTTTGACTGCAGCTCATTGTGTTTATGGGTAAAAAATTGCTATTTTCATAAAAAAGTGTCTGTAAACATAATTTAGATAGAGTAGAAAATTGTTGCAGAGTATAATATTTTTATTTTCAATTCGATTACTAAGTATGTTTATATTTGTTTGTGAATCTTAGAAGAGAAGACTTAGATTTTTCGGTTCAATATGGAGTCACCAAAATCTCACAAAAAGGTGATACTGTAGTTGATGTTGATGAAATAATTGTACACAAAGGATATAATCCTAGTAACAGTTATATCAACGACATTGCACTTCTCAAGGTATTTAGATATTTGTTATAGTCAGTTATATTTAATGCAGCTTCTAATTAATTTTTAATTTTTAGCTATCTGAACCCTTAAAATATAGTAAATTTGCGCAACCAGTTACTTTGCCAGAAGCCAATGAACAAACTAAACACAATGCATCAGCTACTCTTGTCGGATGGGGAATAAATTCTGTAAACCAGAAAAATTAAAATTATATTTTTTACCAATTATTATATTTAGTTTTCTATTATTTATAGACTACCGACGGAGTTTTACAAACACATCTCCAAGAATTGCACTACCAGATCGTCGGATCCAAGGAATGTGGTGATTTGCACTTTAGACCCATTTATAAAGAGCAAATTTGCGCAGCTTATCCAGATTATGACAGAGCACAATGCAGTGTAAGTGCCAATATTGAGATAATAATACTATCAAATCGATGATAATAGATAACTATATATAAAAACGTCTTTATCGGCATGCACGTACCATCTAATAGAACTGGAGCAGGTAGTATCAAAACAAAGTATATAAAATGACTTGCTTTATTGTTAGTACATTTTTAATTTCATTTGGTTTAGTATTTTCATGATATATTCTATTTTTAAGGGAGATTCTGGAGGTCCATTGACCGTAGATGAGGTACAAGTTGGCATTGTATCTTGGTCTGTGAACCTTGTGCAGTAGCAAGATATCCAGGTGTGTTTACTCAAGTCTCATTCTACAGAGATTGGATTAAGGAGCATACTGGAGTTTAAATATACAAAAACATATATATTTGAATAAAAGTTTGTTCTAAAATTATATTTTAGTTAATTTTTCTTATTTTTTTTGGTCATACTCCGACTATTCTTCGCAGTTCGCCATTCACAAACAATGATCTTACATCCATTCCGCCTCCCAAACATTGTCCCTTGACAAACACTCTTGGTACAGTTTTAGCTCCAGTCATTTCCTGAAGTACACATCCTGAATTTGTGGACCATCTGATCTTTTATCTAATTCGATGACTCTATAAGTTTTATTCATTCTTCCAAAAATCTCTTTAGCCATCATCGAAAACGGGCAGTAAGTTTTAGAAAAAAATACAATGTCGTTGCTGGTGATCAACTTGTGTACTGTTCGTACCAAATTAGTTTTAGCAGCTTGAATTTCCGCCAAAGCCGAATTTTTAGTTTTGGTCATACTCCAACTATTCTCTGCAATTCGCCATTCACAAACAACGTCCTGACGTCCATTCCGCCTCCTAAACATTGTCCTCTGACAAACACTCTTGGTACAGTTTTAGCTCCCGTCATTTCCTGAAGTACATCCTGAATTTGTGGACCATCTGATCTTTTATCTAATTCGATGACTCTATAAGTTTTATTCATCCTCCCAAAAATCTCTTTGGCCATCATCGAAAACGGGCAGTAAGTTTTAGAAAAAATTACGATGTCGTTGCTGGTGATCAACTGGTGTACAGTTCGCACCAAATCAGCTTTAGCTGCTTGAAGTTCTGCTAAAGCCGGATTTTCAGTTTGGACTAACATCAGATCTGAACTGCTATATTCGACTACTCCTGATTTGATACTGTCCAGTAAATCTATTTCTTTCTGCTGGCGGTGGGAATCTGTGACTGGTACTGTATTCAATTTACTGTATTCTGTGAGTAAAGGAATTTTTACAACAGGCGGTGGTCCTTTATTTTGTTGAGCGTGTTTCTCAGAAACTTCTATGACCGGTACCGGTGCTTCAGTTGGTTTCATGTTGGCTGGTACTGTTTTCATCAGTTTTTCATCTACAACGGCTACTTTTGGATCAACTTTTATATTATCAATATTTGTATCCTTAAAATTTTTGATTTCCTCAACATTTGCCGCATTTGATAAAGACGTTACCGCATTAATTAGTTTTGGTGGAATAGTTTTAAGACTGACCAACGTGTCTTTTATGACAGATGTTTGTGGTGCAACGTTATCGTGGACGTGAACTACATGAGTTTTAAAACCAACGGCATGGGTAACTGGATTTACTCTTTTTGGCTCTTCTGGATCATTGGCGGTAGTCTTGTCATCTGAGGTCCCAGGATTCAAATTCAAGTTCAAATTTTCAGTAAGATCTTTGACTTCAGCTTTGGTATCCATTCTTGAAATTGGATTAATTCTAATTAAATTATTACGTGCTGTAGCTGAGACATCGTGGATATTTTGTTGGAGATTGTCATTGTACATGGAGGCATGAAACGTCTGAAAATGATAGTAAAATTAGATCACAAATAGCATAAAAAATAATTGAGTATGTGCAACTATAATATTTTCTCACAGCAAAATGACAATATTTTGCTATGTAGAATTTCTTATTATTACCTTTCCAGGTCCTTCAAAAGTCCGAGGACTTGGTATGATAAATCCTTTATTATTAGTTGTAGTTGGCATGAAGCTTGCTCTTTTGACTTGACCTGGAGAATTGATGATGACAGGATTTGATAAATTTTGTATTTTTACTGTGTGTGGTGATTCAACAGCCGCATTTGAAACATTTCGAGATCTTGCTTCAGTGTTGGATAAATTTTGGACTCGATTGTCGGCATTGGATAAATTCCTGGTTTTTGTATCGGCATTAGACAAATTTCTGGCTCTGGTTTCCGCATTGGATAGATTTCTGGTTCTAGCATCACTATTTGATAAATTTTTAGCGCGTGTGTCTGCATTTGAGATATTTTTAGATCTGGTATAGTCAAGATTGGATACATTTCGGGTCCTGGTGTCAGGATTTGATACATTTCTTGCTCTCGTGTCAGGATTTGATACATTTTTGGCTCGTGTATTGGTATTGGAAATATTTCGGGCTCGTGGAGAATTTTCCGATGAAAAGTTTCTAATAACGATAATAGCAATAAATGAATGAACTTAATAATTATGTATATAATTATAATTATAATTATTTTGAAATAGCATGCAATTAGGTTCAGTATGACTTTGTTAAAAAAAACTGTTGTTTTAAATTACAAACCGTGAAGGATTTTTCACTTTTTCTTCTTGCTTAGAGGACATTTTACAGTTTTTTCATTTTTTTGGTATTTCAGTTTTTTATTTATCTGCAAGTCATCATATTTTTGATGTTTAACAAGTTAATGTTAATTTAAAAAAAAATAGTCTTATGGGTTATTTTTATACATTTTTAAAATTTGAATTTTGACAATTAAGTGAAAACATTTGACAACTATTTTGTCAAATTGATATTTAACCTAATATTTTTGGATAATAATAAGATTAGAACAATTTCTACGTGATTTCTTCTAATTTTCAAGTTAAAAGTCATTTTTATTTATTATAATCTTCATCATAATTGTATTTATTATTACTAATATTATTAACTTCCCGTAATGTAATGAGCCAATCATTGACTTTTAATATTGTGCTATATCGACTGATCTATGAAAGATAATTTTTTTCTGAAAGTGTACCTATATAGCATATTTTAGAAGGCAGACCATTGATTTTGAATTATCCTGACTCCTACAATTCTCTCATAAATAGTACATTTGTAAAAGATAATACGAGTATATTTTGATAATATTGTCCTGGATCTACTGATCAATTTATATTCTAAGTGTATCTAAACCGAATTCATAGGCAGGATTGATCCATTTTCCGAATTTCTTCAATATTTGATCTATATATTGGCATAGTTAAGGAATATTAGAGCAAAATACTGATTAACTATATTAGCGGCTCCATTCCGTAGTTCGGCAACACCGTAATTGGAAAAGTTATAGTTTTCGCGCGGCGCTTTGACGGGCGTTTGATCGCTTTACTTGGGAGCTCTTGAGTTTTCCGTTACATTATAATTAACCTAGGAAAAACCATCAAATAACCGATATCTTCTTGGCTTCAGCAATCGACTGGGAAAGTGATATTTGGTAAAAGAAAATAACATTAGGAACTAAAGTATTTTTAAATTCCCGAAGAAGTTTATCTTTACATTAAAGAATCCGATTCGCAAATTTTATCTTTTTTCGACGTTTCAAGCCATTCTGAATCGAATGAGGCCAAATTTGTAAAAAGTATGTGTGCGAGTGTGTGTGTGTGAACAGATTTTTCGCTGTAAATCGACGTTTTCTCAAAAACGGCTGGATCGATTTCAAAAATTTAAAAGCCATTCGATGTATCTCGATATGGACTCAAGGATCAGCCAAGCCATTTCTTCGTAAATAGCAGAAAAGTGAAGAATATTTCGTCCACGTTTTAGCCTGCAGTTCTGAATCGATTTTGAAAATTCAAAAACCTTTCGAAAGATATTGGTTGGAAAGCGTGCTGATTAGTTCTCGGTAAAAATTCACTAGCATTACTTCTTGTAATTAACTGTTGAAAAATTGTTTTTCGACGATTTTCATGAATTTTTTGTAGACGATGAATATCATGGTCTTCTAGATCATACTAAAACATTACGGCTCTACGGTAAGACGTTTAATTTTAAAAATTCGTCAAAATTTGCAAAAATTAGTCACGTTTTTTTGGCGTTTGTCAAAATTAAACCTCTCATCGACGTTTGCTCAAAAACGCCTGAACCGATTTCAGAAATTTAAATGCCATTCCTTGTATCTCTTTGAGGACTATCGTTTTGCAGTTTGTGGCGACGACTTTGTAAATTCATCGAAGTTTGAAAAAATATTATATTCAAAACTTGTGTAAAAAGGCGCTTTTGTGATGTGATTAGACAATCAATTCAATTAAAAAGGGTTTTGGAATCTGCAAAAAAGTACATCAAAATAAATTTTCTAGTTCTGTGGAAAATGTTACCATTCGTTAAATAATTACATTCTTGAACTACGTACATAGTTAACGTTATCGTGATAGTGTTTTCTTATAACAGATGCTAAATATTTCACAAAATACTTTATTAAATTAAAAAAAAGAGTGCGCGTAATGTACACACGCGATTGAAGTAAAACTATATAAATTAAACTGTAAAATTTTATACTGTACAAGAAGGCATTTAAGTAAAAATAAATACATTATATAACAATTTTGAATAATGTTTATTAGTAATATGGTAACACTCGTGATGCACACATTTATCAACCATTATATCATTATATAATGATAAATTATAAATTATATACTTATAATAGCATTAAAAATATGTATAATATTTAAAAATAATAATGTAATCAAAGTCATACTTCAAATAGGACATGATCGGTTTGTCATTGTAATTAGCATTTAGAGATGAACCTTCATTAGAGAAATGAAGTAATTGCTGATTAATAACTTTTATAATATTCGTTTACACAGTGGATTTATGTTAAATAACGCCTAAACAAATATTGTTTCCGTAACTTCACTCATCATGCAATAATTGTGTTTGAAGAACTTCATGTAATTAAAATTAACATACATTCATTGATGGCTTGTATTTTTTTACTTTTTTGCTGGCGATATAATCTCATTGTTTGAACAGATGTAATATCTGCCTTGCCTAAAAAATATTTTTCATTTTAATGACTTCAAAGGTTTATAGAATCTACGAATAATATAGAAATAATTTCTAATCAATAAACTTACTAGTCATTAATCTTATTAATCAATATTTTCAAGGAACAGGGTAATATATTCTTCTGATTCAGGCATTTTTCATTAAATCAAGATTTGTACTACGATGTAACTTTAAAATGTTTATTTAACTATGCCGATTTCTTTGTAGATACCGGTACGCACACAGCAACATATCTAAATATCAAAATCTCAATTTCAGTTAAGTCAATTATTAAACCTATCTGAAAGTTTTTGCAACCTGCCTAAAGCCAAAATGCCCCTCTCGACTAGTTATTTTAAGTGATGCGTTTTTAATTTTCCAAATCCACCTTCGTCTGATCATTTCTCCCTTGGAGTTATGTCGTGTCTATGTATTTTAAATTCCATGTCGAATGCAGTAGATAGGAGTTCTCTCCATTTCAATAGGTATTACTAGTGACCGGACAGACTGGATATAGGAATTTGAATAACGCGGACGCGCGCATTACACAGGATTATTATAGTAGGTACAATGCATCGTGGATCGAGGTGGTGCATTGCTAAAATGAAATCCCTAAAAAGGGGTCAACTGCGACCAAATGAACGAGCAAATTATATGTGAACAGATAAAAGATAAGTTAGTTAATTATAATTGAAACAATCAACCTGAATTAAGGTGACCATATTTTTTTAAGTCAAAACCGGGACGGTAATTTTCAGTTATGCTTTAAAATAACAAATGCTATTTAAGGGGGTTGTTCTTTTTTTATTTTTTTTTTTCGATTTTGAGAATTTTTAATATCATGAAAGCTAAAAACCTTTGAATTATTTAAAAAAAAATCATATCAATATCTATTTTTTTGACGAAGTTATAGATATATATATATATCTATATATATGATCTTCTGAAACCGTTTTTTTCATCGCTTCGCGAGCTATTGTATGCCAGCTGCTTTCTTTTTCATTATAATTTGTCATGCACATGACCTTTTTAATGTGTCAGCACCTTTGAACACCATGGTGTATTAGTACATTAAATTAAATGGTGTATTTAGTACATTATATTAAAAACTTCAAATACGTTTTTCTCAAATTGACTTTTTTCAATGCGGTGCCACAAATTAAAAAAAAAATTACAAGTCGGATCGACTTGCATTTTTCTTTAATTTGTTCACCACTGCAATACCTGGTCCCCTTACCTCAAACAACTTGATAACATTACGCAAAAAAATTTTGCGAAGCTTTTCGTCCCAAAAAAGGCCCTTTTTAACACTTTTTTTTAAATAGCTGCCATTTTTTTTCTTCTTGCTTTTTTTCTTTCATTTTGGTAGGGGGACTGGATTCAAACTTCTTCTTCAACGTAGTTTAGTTTTTTTTTTTGTTTCAGGCGATGCGCAACGGATTTATCTGTGGCACCGCAGAAGAGATCGATTTTGCAATGCCCACTTTGGCGCCCCCTGGTTAACAAATGACGGCGACAAAAAAAACATAAAATTTCTTAATATTCTATGATTTTGTAATTTTTGTTTAAAAAAAACCGCATGTCATATGATCAATACATTTCGAGAAAAACAAAAACAAATACCTTGCATTTTTTGTAACAAAAAAAAGAACAACCCCCTTAAGAATACATTAAAACATCAAATTTTTTATATGAACCAATTTGTCTAATTGGAATTGCTGACTTAGTAAGAACTTTATTATTCAATAATATGTAATACATACTCTTTTATCTGTTTTATCTCCACATTTTCTCCTGTTTGGGCCTTGTATATAATTCTATTATTGTTCGTTTTTTTATAATTTTTGTTAATTTATCTATTAGATTTTGAAAGTTTGGGACAACCCGGGACAACAGATTCAAATCCGTGACAAATATTGTTTTTAAAAAAATCCGGGAAACAAGGCGAAAATCTGGGACTGTCCCGGGCAAATCAGGACGTATGGTCACCTTACCCTAAATAGACAAATTGTTGCAACTCTAGGAATAAAAATCCTATTCAAAACTTTTTAGTTTATCAATATTTGATCACATATATTTGTTCCAACCCGAGTTTCTTTCGGATGAAATATTTGTGCATATACATTTCTTTATGAATGAAGAAAAATTTGTGATGACGGTATCGTGGCTCTGGGCAAGCTGACATCGTGCAGCAGCGATGCCTATCCTCACTTGAAATATAGATCAAATGTATGTTTCCAATAAAAATAGCCCATTTTGGGCACTGCGGTGTAAAATGACAATGGGAAATCTCTAACACTATTTGTCCTTTAAATTACAATCTGTTTCGAGTTGGAGTTTTTAATTCAGTTTACAAATCTGCCCTAGGGCAGTACTACGCATTATACATTTCTTCAAATTATTATTAAGATTACTAGTATAACATTTAGTTGTACGAAGTATTTTTTATGGTGAAGCGACAATTAAATCACAGTTTTATAATTGATTTTTTTAAATTTCTCAAGATTAAATTAAAATCTGTTTTTAAAATACAAAAAAAAATAGTAATTATGAATGGCTCTATGTAATGTTATGACCAAAATAGAGTTTACACGTTGGTATCCCTTTTGTGTTGATTAAAAAGATGTGTGTAATCTAGGTGACTATTAAACAAATAATTCTCACTATTAGTTTCTTTAACACTTTAGACAGACGGCGTATTGCAATTTTTATTAAATTACCTTTCAGTATTAGTAAATTTAAAAAATAAGAATGTTTATTGCTATTGTTGCATAAATATTTATTTTGTGTTTTACAATTCTATTAACTAATTTGTTCTTTTCTCTATTTAAGGTTGAAGAGGAATGCTGTTGAGATATTCAGGAACCTGAAATCCGCAGCACAGGGCACAGAAGTTAAGGTGAGAAAAATTAATTAAAAACCATTTTCAAGTGAGGTACAAATATATATTTTTAACAACTATTATTCATAGAAAAGTTATGCAAGAAGTTTATTTGCAAACTGAAAAATTGCATTAACAAAGTTATAGATAGTATTAAGATTATTCATAAGTTTATATGGTGGCATATTGAAGCCTAAACAATCTTTTTATATATTATATTATGTAAAAAATATTTACCTAGTAGTATTAAATGTGATGATTTTTTATCTTACGGCTAATAGCATCGTAAAATGTATAAAGTTTCACGCCTAATTATGTTCAAACATTTTATGTATCTCGGTTCCAGTAAGATTTATTCTAAAATGTATATACATATATTATATTATATATATATATATTATATATATGTATATATATATATATATATATATATATATATATCTGAAAATCCCAGAACAAATCAAAGCGCAGATTTCAGCATATTTTCTGTTTGAATACTGAACATTATTTAAATAGCTAACACTTTTGCAAACGTAACCCAAAATTATAATGACATATTTATCTACGCCATTCATATATATATATATATATATATATATATATATATATATATAGGTATAAATAATTTCCTTGTTCCCAGAAATCAACCCAAGTAATATACAAAAAAGACACCATAAAATAATTTCAATTTTTTTATAAATAATGCGCCTTTGTGGATAGTACTCTCAGGTAAATAATAATTGCTTTTTAAATAACATTATTTTAATAAAACAAATTTTTATATATTTCTATTAATTTCATAATTCGTTTCATCAATTTTCATATTCCTCATTATATTAGTAATTTTTTTTCTGGATGTTTCATAACAAGTTGCAAAATAAATACCGTCGGATTTGATTTTCTTACTTAATTTTTTTCATTATAAAACTATCAAGTATTTTACTATTTTACAACTCCGATTAAATACCCCAACATTTAACGAACCTTGTCAACATACATTTTAAAATAAAAGAAGGGCTTCTCAAAGATAACAATTTTTGAATTCATATTTCGACAAAAAGTCTTCATTCTTAAAAACTTGGTGCGATTATGTTATTATTTTTGTCTGTGGTTCAAGAAATGTTATTTACAATTACGGCACAGAAGCTTAAATCAACAAAATTAAGAAAAATTAACCGCAATTTCCAAGAAATGGTTAGATTTTTACCAAAGAATTAGGTTGTACTCAAAGGCTCTTAATTTTGTATCTACGTGAAAGATTTTTTTCTAATTTCTTTTTCACGGCTATTATCAATGCGTCAGGCTACTTCGACTTGATGTTAGGTTTTGGGACACCCTGCATATATATATATATATATATATATATATATATATATATATAATATTCGATAGATGAATCTACATATCAAAGATAAAATCATTTGTACGTTTCACTTAACAAGCAATTAGCAAGGGAACAAGCTGGAATTGAATTTCACGTTTCGCTTATATCGATGTTAATATTCTTGTATGCATTTGCGGTTACGATTCAATATGCACCCGAATTATATTCTCTCCTCCCACATTATATTATGTTATGTTATCAATGCAGATAATTAAATCATATCATGATTAATGATCATCACCAATAATATTCGCTTAATTGAAGCTTGGAACTTGAAAATTAAAATTGAACGCTAGTAACATTTTGCCATAAAGTAAGTTGAATTGATTAGAATTGAAATTGTAGGAATTCAAATATGATATAACCTGACCCACTATTTCATTATTTGACTTATATATACACATATGACCCACTATTCCATTATTTGGTTCATATACATGTTTTTAATTTTGGTCTTAATGGATTCACAATATATATATATATATATATATATATATATATATATATATGTGTGTGTGTATGTATGTATTTGTTACTATTGACTCAAAAGACGTGCATCGGATAACACAGACGAATTTCTGTTCATATTTTAATGATTAAATATAAAAAGTATTGCACAGATGATGAGACAAACAGACTTTCAGAACGTTCATAAAGTTTAAAACATTTAATAAATATACCAAAATAAGAGTTGTATTGTACATAATTCGTAGTTGATTTAAAATTCCATTTAGCCATATTTGTTAAATATCTTGTATCTTAATTTCATATTTTAGGTAAATTAATTTGTCAAATGCAGTTCATACGTGTCTTATTCAACCTACGATCAACTAACTAAATATTCCATATCCAATGTCAAACAAAATGTTTAATCCAATGTTTAAAAAATTGATATGTCAAATTGAATTATACAATTTTATCTGCCAAACCATATACTGTATTTTATATTATTATAATTTTTGTCATATCTCAGCTGTTTTTTGGCAATGACAGTGTAGAGATTACATTTTTCTTATTTATAATCATGAATATATTATATTCGAATATTGTCTACGCTCATTAGTGAATTGAAACTTCTGGCAGGTGACAGTTCTTATTTGTCAAAATATTCTCAATGTCAAACAATGACATGTTGTTTTTTGTATTTTTTCCATTTATTTCTACAATATTACTATATTTTTATAATCATTTACATTCTAAAAAAATCCTTAACAAACTTCTGAAAGATTTATCACAATCCGAATAATCGTTTAGGAAGAGTATCTTGACTTACACCCGTACATAAAAATTTTATATATATGATATAGCTATTTTATGTTTCATTTCTTTTTTGTCAAACCGTTGTTTCCATTTTAATGATGCTTATGTTTTCGTCTCCATTAACAAGATAAATGTGTTCTTATATCAAATTATGTGAACACTGCGATGTTTTACTATGAAAAACTTTTTTAGGTTTTTTCCTACTCAACATCTTCTGTTTATCCTCCAAAATTTATTTTAGACATTACTTGCCTTCGAGTATAAATGCATTGATAGATTGTTAGTATAAATTAGTTGGTTTATAGCTGTTAAAGTTAATATTGTTAACTTTAAAATAATTGGCTTTAGATTTTATTATAGTTCAGATGGTAAAGAATAACAAAAGAATCTATAATTAAAATTTGTTTATATAATTCTAAATGAAACTTTTACTTTACTTCGTATAGTGAAAATCATTTATAGTAACTGTTGGAAACTGCTGTGCAAAAAATATGTCAAAATTAAAACTATAAATGTTCAATGAATATAATTTCTAATAATATGTAGATCAAAAAATAATATAGAATATAAAATTAATGTTGAACAAAGAAGTAGAAAAAGTTATATTATAAAAAGTTTTGCAGACGTTCATATTAATATTCTTTAGAATATTACCTTTATCTAACTATTAATTTATATTTTTTATTTCTTTCATTCTAAGTCACCGCACAAACGAATTATGACATAAAATATAGGATATAAAATTAATGTTGAACAAAAAAGTAGAGAAAGTTATATATTAAAAATTTTGCAGATGTTCATATTAATATTCTTTAGAATATTATCCTTACCTAACTATTAATTTATATTTTTTAACTCTTTAATTTCCAAGTCACCGCACAAACGATGAATCGAATTAGGACACAAAACGATTGTCAAACACTAAATAAACTATAAATTACAAATCAGTTTTTTTAATTTTTTGGACAGATGTCATAACTTTTTTATTTTTCATTTACATTTGCAACATTTCTATAACAATGTAACTTTTATGAAAAAGAAACACAATTACACGTTGGAAAATTTTAATTAAAACCATATATAATTAATGTTTTGCAGAAGTTTGCGTTCACATCAGCTAATAGATGTTTTACTAATCCATCATTCATGTGCATGTCGCCGAGTTTTTATGCTGCTAATAATTAATTAAGGTTATTATACAGAAAAGTTATTTAATTAATACATTTTATACGTTTTCATATTGTCCGTTTGAAGGATGAAGTTATAAATATTTTCATGTTTGATACGCAGATATTTAATCATTTTTGATAAATCGAATATTAATCATATCAATTATATTAAGTAGCCAATAAATAAGTTACTTAACTATTAATGTATTTTGCAAAATATTGCTTATACTTTACATTACTAAATACTCTACATAATTTATAAAATTATTAACATACTGAAGAAGAAGAAGTTCATCTTTTCATAAAAGAATCCGATTCGCAAATTTAGTTTTTTCGAGACGTTTTAAGCCATTCTGAATCAAATGAGACCAAATTTGGAAAAAGTATGCGTATGTGTGTATGTATGTGTGTGTGTGAAAAGATTTTTTGCCGTAAATCGATGTTTTCTCAAAAACGGCTGGACCGATTTTAAAAGTTTAATAGCCCTTCGATGTATCTCGATACATCGATCGGCCGAACCGTTTCTTTGTAAATCACAGAAAAGTGAAAAATTTTTCGACCACGATTTAGTCGCAATTCTGAATCGATTTTGAAAATTCAAAAACTGTTCGAAAGATTTTGGTTGGGAATCGTGCTGATTTGTTTTTGGTATAGATCGGTCGGACCACTTTCTTGTAATAAAGTGTTAAAAAAAATTTTTTTCGACGATTTTTATGATTTTTTTGACGGTGGGTACCATAGTCTTATTATAGATCATACTAAAATATTACTGTCCTACGACAAGTCGCCTAACTTTTAATCGACGTTTTCTCGAAAACGCCTGAACCGATTTCAGAAATTTAAAATCCATTTGATGTATCTCGATCGTTTCGAGTTTTATTATCGTTTGTTAAACTTTTTGTCCACATTTTAGCTCATACTACCGAATCGATTTTAAAAAATGAAAAAACTGTTCGGAAGATATTAGTTGGGAATGATACTGATTAGTTTTAGGTGAAAATCTTCAGAGCCGTTTCCTTGCAATTAACTATTGAAAAATAAATTTAAGCCGATTTTTATGGAACTTTTTTGGCAATATATATCATGGTCTTATAGAACTTACTGAAATATTACAGCTTTACGACAAGTAGTTTAATTTCAAAAATTCATCAAAGTTTGAGAAAATGAGTAGTTTTTTTACGTTTGTTAAAATTAAAATTAGACGATTTACTTGGCATAACGATAGAGAACCTGGTCGTAATGAACATACTAAACCTACTACGGAAACTGGTTCAATTGTTGATTTTTGAGAATTTGCTTTTAGGAAATACTCCGAGTTAACGTGTTCGTTCGTTTTCAAATATGTGTAATAAATTCACTTGGAATACTTATAATCACTCATAAATTAATTTATTTTTTATTAATTAAGTCGATTATATACACATATTGGGAAGTTCATGTAACTTGCCTCAAGGCAAAATACCAATACCAACTAGTTTTTCTTTAATGTTTGTCCTTTTATATTTCGTTAAATTTTATCAAATTATCTTGTATTACATTTTGATTGCAATTTGACAATATTGGATACGTACGTATATATAATATTACTATTTCCCTTAAATTCAACCCTGTGCCCGTTCCCGTTTTCGGTTCACGGCGCAATCGCAGACGTCCGCCGTCGGCCATTTGCCTCATTGTTTATTCCCGTTTCAGTGTGAGTTACCGCCTCGGTCCCGCCGGTCTGTGGTGTCCCGCACGTCGAAATTCATTTTGCCAAATCAAATTTCAAAAAAAAAATATGCCAAAATGTCAGGTGCCAGAAAATTTCAAGTGCTTCCTGAAACGTGGACAATTTAATATGGTGAAAATTCAATAGAAAATTTGTGATTTCGAGTGACTGAAAATTGGATTTTGTTAACGCGAACATGTGCCGTGAGGGAAGATTGAGGTTAGGCGGGCTGCTGCGGGTTGCAGGATTCTGCTTAATTTTCGGTTAGTGGATAATGATAATAAATGTCAATATTTAAAATAAATTTATACGTTATATATACTTTAATTTTACGTTTAAAATCATATTTACTGGTTTTAGAAAATCATGCAATTACGTTTACTATTAGTTGCATATTAGGACAATTTGACTTTATATAAATCAAAATTAGTAGGACCATATAAACTATATCATTTTTAGCATGTATATATTGGTTTGTGTATGAAGACCATTTTTACTATTTTACAGTCATTTTTTGCATCAAATCATTTAAATACTGTTTACTTTTACACCTAATTGTTCAATGTAATTACTTTCATCAGAGAAAAAATTCGTTGAACTGAAATTCGACTTATTACTTAGGCTCTGGGATGAAAGATTAATTCTAGATTTTTCTGTTGACTTCGCTAAATTATTTAGCTACTTACAATATTATTGTTTTCTATATAAACCTACAAATAATCCTAAAAATCCTTATGGTATCGTAATCCTTAGTTTTAAAAATGATTGTATGCATCTTAGAATTAATTTCAGGAATCCTAAACATGATTAAGTTTATTTCTAACAAATTACATTATTTACTCAATTTCATTAGTTCGGTTGTTTTTCTCTCAACTAAACAGTTATTTTGAACAGACATTTACACAGATAGTTGTAAAAAATCTAAATTTTGTTCCTGAAAAATTCAATAGACTTCCAAATGTTTCGAGTTCTAATTTAGCTCTTCTTCAGTGAACTTAACCATTTTTTTTTTAATTTCTTTGCGATTCTTAGTTTTCTTGAACCTAGTCATATGAAAAAGAGTCAAACTGGTATTCAAAATTCTTGTTTTATTTTTATTATATTAATTGACAATTTTAGTATGCATTAAATTTAAATTGTCATTTTTTGCTGCTGTTCTCATTAGAAAACGACAATTTTCGGTGCGGTCTTCAAGGTGTTAAACAGTCTTTTAGTTTTTATTTATATATTTTTTGCACACCTAAATAAATGTGTATAGGCTCATATATATGTACGTAATAATAAACAATAGTCTGTGCGAAGACAGACAGATAAACATTTCTAATTAATAATTTCTTACTTTTTATTTAGTAAATTCAAATGATGAAAAATTAATACATTTGCTTATATTCATGTAAATTACTTTTATAAGATGGACAAACAAATGTAAAAATATAAAATTATGATACCTACTAAATAAAAATTAATTAGTTAAGTAACTTATTGAGTTAGCGCTTAATAATAGTGCAGATGTCGTTCTGCGATTATATCAGTCAAATTTAGGTGTTTTAATCATTTACTCAATTAACACGTTGATCGCCATGTCAGTCATATGTGTCTGACGCTGAGAGTGACCTGAAAATTCTTTGGCATGTCGAAAATAAAAATTTTAGAATATGGTCATGTGAGTCATATGAGTTAAAAAATTGGTATGTTAAGTTTTCTTAATACATTTTTAACTAACTTATCTAGTAAAGTTACCATGGCCCATATGATTTTTTTCTATTTTTATTGTGGCAATTAACGTGTTAAAGAAATAATGGAATAGGAACTACAGCAACAAAACTCGAATCATCTAAAATAGGTTTTCATTGATGTTCCAAAATTT
>NW_020536999.1:21887696-21918426 GCF_003426905.1 Ctenocephalides felis
TAAATAAATTTAGAAAATGAATTGCCAATCAACAAAAATAAAAATACACCCATTGTGATATAAAAATTTTAAATTATATTATTTAACGATAAGTGGTAACAAATATAATAAAACAAATTAAAATATGTACGAATTACACCATCCATCATATATATCACATAATTTGAGTACTACTAAATTATTTTCAATTACTTTACTTTAACTTTATTCTTTTATTATTATTATTATTATTATTATTATATTATATTATTATTATATTATTATTATATTAAAATTTATCATTTATATTATCATGTACCTGGATGTTATTTAGTAGATATTGAAATTAGTAAAAAAAGGAGAAAAATTTCATTATATGCAAAGTGATTATAATAATATTTATTAGTAAGATTTTGTTTGGTATTCAACAAATTCCTAAGAAATTAAACATACTGAATACGATTTTACAAATTGTATGATAAATTCAAGCGCCAGATACGAAGTCCATTCATTAAACCTTTGGACTTTGTTTAAACTGGAAAATGATTTAAATGGATTAAAAGACATCTTAAAAAGCATTTATCAAGAATTTTGCTTTGTTTGTTAGCACTAAGATTAAACTTTAATCTTTTTTAATTTCAGTAATCCGCATCTGTTTTTTCTGGAGCAAATTTTATTGATAAGTTGTTGAGGAAAATAAGTTTATCTGAGGACGCAAAAGATTTATACAGGGGAGCAGAAGTAATAAAAAATAGAATATTACGTATTCTATTATTAAAGTAATAAAATTGATAATTGACTTATAATTGATTTTTTTTAAATGACTAATAATGACAAATATTACGTATACCCATACTCTAGTCATACCCTTGTACTTGCATTTTTTAATTATTAATAAAAATTGAACATATTTGACCATATTAATACAATAATGGCATTAAAACATGCTAGCGATTTTTTCAACATTTATTATCTAATTTTAATAAAATTCTCATAATATATAAAATACTTGCTCCAGATCTGTTCACAATTTGTTTTCCTAAAAAGTTTCAAACATCTGTAAGAATCAAATCTAGGTAAATAATTAATCACAACTTGATTTGTGTTTATCTATAAATGACGTTGTTGATAAAATAAATCGCTAAAACCGTTTATATATCGCATATTAAATTTTATGACCATTACTTTTTTTATAAACGCTACACTTAAAATATTCGGAAGTGATTTTTCAAGAAAGAAATTGTGTGAATTTTGACAGTGTTAACATGTTTAAGTTGGTGGTGATATTGGCGATAATTGCTGTTTGTTCAGGTTAGTGTTAATACAAGAAATTTTAATTGCAAGCATTTTATTTATTTAATTTTTTATTTATTTCATATAGCACAACCTACCACCAGAATTGTCAATGGAACAGCAGTTTATGATGGAGAATTTCCATTTATGGTAATAATTTTTATAATTTTGACCAACTTTATTTAAATACTTATGTTGGATGTATTATGTATGGATACTATTTATTTCTTAATGATTTATTTATTTATTTTGCCTATTAATTAAATAAAATGTCTTTTGTTTGTTTCTCCATTTATTTATTTAAGTCTTGAAGATAATAATAATGTGGTCTATGAAATCATTCTTCATGGTGTTCTATCAATAGTCGTACAATTATTGTCAATAATATTCAATATCTAATATATTTTGCATATCTTGAAAGATTATTTATAAAATTCTCTAAAATTATTAATTATTATTTTTTTTTCAAAGGTATCTCTGAGGGATAAAACTGGAGTCCACATGTGTGGAGCATCAGTAATAGATTTTCATTGGATTTTGACTGCAGCACATTGTCTAAATGGGTAAATTGTTTGCAATTTGAATTTATCACAATGAAACCATATATATATATATATATATATATATATATATATATATATTTAAATTATTAATACGTTTTTTTTTCTCTTAACAGCCTATGACAAAGACATTAATCGTTATTATTTTATCTCATGGGAGAATGTATTTAAAAATAATTGATATATATTTTTAAAGTCATGAATTCAATTTAATATGATTTTAAATCAAAAATATTTTGAACTTTTTAATTTTTTTTTGCTATTATCTCATTGGAAAGTTCATTTAAAATATCGTTCAACATTACCAAAATTATATTTATTTATATTATTAATTATATATTTATTATTTATTTTTTAGAATGAAAGCCCAAGACATGTCAATACAATATGGTGTTACCCATGTTTCTAAAGATGGACCAAATGTTGCAAGAATTAGTGAAATGTTCATTCATCCAAAATTTGACGAAGAAAACACATATTTTGCTGATATTGCTTTATTGAAGGTATTATTGTGTGGTTTTATATACCATAAATATAATAAAAATGAGTAGGTCTTTACTATGAGATCATAGTTTTTGTTAAGTATGGACAAAGTTTCATTAAGTATATTAATTATAAAGTTCTAGTGAATAAAAATACTGTTGAACTTTATTGATAATCTTTAATTAAATATATTTATAAACCGTATATACATATAGTACACATTTTTTAATATCACTTTTTGATAACAGATAACTTTTTTGCAATATACGACTTTAAGTACAATATTAATGAGCAATACCTACATTGTTTTTATTTTTACTTTATTTTTTGAAATAGGTACTTCTACTTTCAAATTTAGAGAACTGTATATTTTTAATCTGCTTTAAAAAAAATAAAAATCAAATTCAGATGTGATATATTTCAAGTTTTGGCGGATTTACTTGTTTTTTTTTTATATATATTGCTCATATTTATAAATCCGATTTATGATCTATAGTACAGATCATAAATCAGATTTATAGATATGAGCAATATATAAAAAAAACAAGTAAAATGTCTACTACGTATAGATTCTATACGTAGTAGACATTTTACAATATGATAAATTATCAAAGAAAAATTTAAATTAACTATTATCCCTAATTTTTAGTTTCTGATGCATGGAGTAATAACTAGACAATTTTTGAATAAAATCATTTTTTTTAATTTTAGTTGGAAATTCCATTACCATTCAGCAGAATGGTAAGACCTGTTCCTTTGCCTTCGACAAGAGAACTAACTGCAGGAGGTGCACCTGCAACTGTTCTTGGTTGGGGTTTTAATGCAGTAAGTATTTATTTATAATATTATTTTATTTTTTATTATTATTGATGCTATGTGCATAAATTGAGAGCATTACATTGTTATTTTTCATCATCTACTTATTAAGAGATCATTTTGCCACATCTCATGTTTCAAACTTCTGATGCCATTTTGCATTCTGGCAAAGAACATTCTGGTTCTTGTACTTTTTGATTCTACAACCTATTTTATGGCATCATTCAAGTAAAAAATATTGAAATTATATTTTTTAATTATTATTATAATAAATTATCCACACAATTTTTAATACACATAAAATAATAGCTCTTAATAATTTTTTATTATTAAGAGTTATTTCCTTGAATTAATATTCATCAGACTGATGAAATCAATTGCCTCATTTAATAATTATTAAAATTATTCTCACTTAGATAATTTAGATTTTGTATGTGAATTTTTAGTGTTAAACAAGAGAGATTAAAGAGATATTTAAATTTAAGGTTTATAAATGAAGAATGAAATTATATGTATATAAAAATATAAAAATTGTTTTTTATTCTCTTATACCAGGCACCACTGCCTAACTGAGATATGAAATATAAATATTACCTTGATATATTATATTTATATACTGTATTCTTTTCTATTTTGCCATACAAATCAATTAAAAATTACCCCATGAACAAATGTTTTATGTACTATGCTGATTTTCAACTTTATTTACGAGATTATATGAAACATTTTGCTTAGTCACATATATCTTAATACAAATAATCCTTGAAATCAAATTCGACGTACAAAGATTTGTACTAATCCTTCTTAAACTTATCATATATAGATTGTAAGATATTAAAATCACTGTCATGTCAAATGATATTGATAACTGGATTAAGGAAATAAATAGATTTTTGTAATATTTTTATTACGCATCCACAAACACATTTCTGTATTTTTAAAAATATACTGTATTTTACCATTGTTGTTTATACCATGGATAATATAAAATAAAATATTTTTAACTTTTTTTTTCTAGAGTTCAAATGGAATGCTCCAAGAAAATTTACAAAAAGTCGACTATTTTATAGTGGATCATCAAGAATGCGTCGAAATACATAGCCATCCTGTGCAGGACAACCAAATTTGTGCAGGACTTCCAAATGGAGGAAAAGGACAATGTATTGTGAGTAATTTTGGAAAATTATTTTTGTTTAAATATTGAGAGAAAACCTATCAATTATATATATATATATATATATATATATATATATATTGTCCTGTACCCACGTCTAAAAAGTTTCAAATTTGAATATCCTATCTTATACTTTTCAATATTCTAATTAATGTCCTTCCTTTTATGGTCTTAACGTAAGCTTTATTACTTTAGTTAAAATCTTAGGTGAATTAATTTGTAATATGTAGTTTATATGGTGGCACTGTTCAATCTAAGATCATGATGAAACAACTGAATTTTTGACACATGAAACAAAATTCTAAATCATTTTTTCAATAAGTAGAAAATATACTTTTTATTTGTTTTATTTTTTTATTTATAATTTAAAAAAGTAAAGCAAAATACAACATGCACAAGTTTAGAAAATATATACAATTTTGTACGTATTGTGTTATTTATTAAACTAATTTATATATTTTCTACTGCCAAACATATATTGTATCTTATATTGTTTCTGGCACATCTCAGCTGATTTTCAGCAATAATATTGTAGATATGGCATTTTTCTTATTTATAATCATGAATATGGATATTATATATTAATATTGTCTAGACTCGCTTAAACTAAATTCAAATTTAATCGTCAATTTTGGCAGATGACAGTTCTTATGTGTCAAAATGATTTCAAAGTCAAACAATGATATGTTGTTTTTGCATTTTTTTTTCATTTATTTCTACAATATTACTATAGTTTTATAATTCTCCACATCTTGAAAATTTCCCTCGACAAACTCTAAAAAGATTTATTAAAATCCGAATAACCGTTCAGGAGGAGTACACCATTACAGCAGAATTTTATATATAGACATACTTTTTTAATTATTTTTTTAAATATTTCGAAGGGTGATTCCGGGGGTCCTTTAGTATCCAAAGGCGTCCAAGTCGGAATTGTATCCTGGTCAGTGAAACCTTGTGGAGTTGGTCCTTATCCAGGAGTTTTCACTGATGTTGCACAATTTGTTAACTGGATTGTGGAAATTACAGGAAAATTGATAACATCTACATAATCTTTATAAGCAAAATGAAATGAAATGAAATGGATAATTAAGACTTTATATATTAATCATAGAAAATAATGGAGAACGTGGCGGAGGTATATAATATTTCTATACATAATCTAATTTAGATACTTTATATGAAATTGTTACTATAGCATATGTAACTATAAATGGGAAAATAATTTGTTAATTGTTAAATTACTCTTAATTATATTTAAAATAATATTATTGTTATTATTTAACCTTTAAGAACTATTGTTAATATTTTTCTGCCAGTATGATTGACACCTGACTATATGTGATAAAATAATTTGTGATTTAGAATAAAATATTTCTATATTATACATGTAATAATAAAATCTACATTATTGAGTTAATATAAATATTGATTTAAATAATGAGATAAATAGAATAAATATTTAAAATTCATTGAGGTTTCAGTAATTTAGTTGATTGCAACTTATAATATATGGAATAATGAACTTAAAATATTACTTGAAATATTGGAACTGAAGTAA
Organism: Ctenocephalides felis; assembly: GCF_003426905.1. Taxonomy (NCBI): domain Eukaryota; kingdom Metazoa; phylum Arthropoda; class Insecta; order Siphonaptera; family Pulicidae; genus Ctenocephalides; species Ctenocephalides felis. Next base: position 21,893,560 of record NW_020536999.1, read on the forward strand.
TATGATAGATTGATCTTACAGACATAAATTTCTTTCTCAGTTTTTTTTCTAAAAATAGATAGACATTATCTCTAAATAAACAATTTTAAGAATTTATTTACACAAACTCATTGAAATTTTCTAATTAACTTTCAATTGATTGTTGAGTTTAGGTACTTTTGCTTATATTATCTTATCTTTCTAGTGGCACTTTTTTGTGGATTTCATATTTTTATTTTAATCTTCTATATATATTTTCGAATCGAATTTTATCGCCATTTGATTGATATTGTTTAACAAAATGTTGCGATTTGTCGTTTTAAGTGCGATTGTAGCTATTAGCTTAGGTAAAATAGTTTATTTTTTAATTATCCAAAAATGTTTATAATTATTCAATATTCTGTACTGTGTTTTATAAAATAATGATTAAATTTTATTTGTATATTAGCTGCTCCAAATAATAGGATTGTCAATGGAAATGATGCTAAAGAAGGACAGTATCCGTATGTTGTGAGTATTTTTTATTGTTTATTATTATTAATGGTAATTCAATTTTTTATTGGCATTGGAAAATGAAATTAATTAATTTATAACATTACTTTAAAAAAAATATTGTATTTAATAGTTAATTATTTCGAAATGAGTTTACAAGTTTTGAAATTTTAATTTGTTTAAAACATTTGCTCAATTTTTTTTTTATTTTTAGGTATCTTTACGTGGACCTACTGGAGGTCACACCTGTGGTGCCTCGATTATTGACAGACTCTGGATTTTGACTGCAGCTCATTGTGTTTATGGGTAAAAAATTGCCATTTTTATGAAAAAGTGTCTATGAACATAATTTAGATAAAGTAGAAAATTGTTGCAAAGTATAATATTTTCATTTTCAATTCGATTACTAAGTATGTTTATATTTCTTTGTAAATCTTAGAAGAGAAGACTTAGATTTTTCGGTTCAATATGGAGTCACCACAATCTCACAAAAAGGTGATACTGTAGTTGATGTTGATGAAATAATTGTACACAAAGGATATAATCCTAGTAACAGTTATATCAACGACATTGCACTTCTCAAGGTATTTAGATATTTGTTATAGTCAGTTATATTTAATGCAGCTTCTAATTAATTTTTAATTTTTAGCTATCTGAACCCTTAAAATATAGTAAATTTGCGCAACCAGTTACTTTGCCAGAAGCAAATGAACAAACTAAACACAATGCACCAGCTACTCTTGTCGGATGGGGAATAAATTCTGTAAACCAGAAATAATTCAAATTATATTTTTAATCAAATATTATATTTTATTTTCTATCATTTATAGACTACCGACGGAGTTTTGCAAACACATCTGCAAGAATTGCACTACCAGATCGTCGGATCCAAGGAATGTGGTGATTTGCACTTTAGACCCATTTATAAAGAGCAAATTTGCGCAGCTTATCCAGATTATGACAGAGCACAATGCAGTGTAAGTGCCAATATTGAGATAATAATACTATCAAATCGATGATAATAGATAACTATATATAAAAACGTCTTTATCGGCATGCACGTACCATCTAATAGAACTGGAGCAGGTAGTATCAAAACAAAATATATAAAATGACTTGCTTTATTGTTAGTACATTTTTAATTTCATTTGGTTTAGTATTTTCATGATATATTCTATTTTTAAGGGAGATTCTGGAGGTCCATTGACCGTAGATGAGGTACAAGTTGGCATTGTATCTTGGTCTGTGAAACCTTGTGCAGTAGCTAGATTTCCAGGTGTGTTTACTCAAGTCTCATTCTACAGAGATTGGATCAAGGAGCATACTGGAGTTTAAATGTACAAAAACATATATTATTTGAATAAAATTTGTTCTAAAATTATATTTTAGGTAATTTTTCTTATTTTTTTTGGTCATACTCCGACTATTCTTCGCAGTTTGCCATTCACAAACAATGATCTTACATCCATTCCGCCTCCCAAACATTGTCCCCTGACAAACACTCTTGGTACAGTTTTAGCTCCAGTCATTTCCTGAAGTACATCCTGAATTTGTGGACCATCTGATCTTTTATCTAATTCGATGACTCTATAAGTTTTATTCATTCTTCCAAAAATCTCTTTAGCCATCATCGAAAACGGGCAGTACGTTTTAGAAAAAATTACGATGTCGTTACTGGTGATCAACTGGTGTACTGTTCGCACCAAATCAGCTTTAGTTGCTTGAAGCGATGTCTAGCCGGACTTTCAGTTTTGGTCATACTCCGACTATTTTCTGCAATTCGCCATTCACAAACAACGCCCTGACGTCCATTCCGCCTCCCAAATATTGTTCTCTGACAAACGCTCTTGGTACAGTTTTTGCTCCAGTCATTTTCTGAAGTACATCCTGAATTTGTGGACCATCTGATCTATTATCTAATTCGATGACTATAAGTTTTATTCATCCTTCCAAAAATCTCTTTAGGCATCATCGCAAACGGGCAGTGAGTTTTAGAAAAAATTACAATGTCGTTGGTGGTGATCAACTGATGTACTGTTCGCACCAAATCAGCTTTAGCTGCTTGAAGCTCTGGCAAAGCCAGATTTTCAGTTTTCGTCATACTCCGACTATTCTCTGCAATTCGCCATTCACAAACAACGTTCTGACGTCCATTCCGCCTCCTAAACATTGTCCTCTAACAAATACTCTTGGTACAGTTTTAGCTCCCGTCATTTCCTGAAGCACATCCTGAATTTGTGGACCATCTGATCTTTTATCTAATTCGATGACTCGATAAGTTTTATTCATCCTCCCAAAAATCTCTTTGGCCATCATCGAAAACGGGCAGTAAGTTTTAGAAAAAATAACGATGTCGTTGCTGGTGATCAACTGGTGTACAGTTCGCACCAAATCAGCTTTAGCTGCTTGAAGTTCTGCTAAAGCTGGATTTTCAGTTTGGACTAACATCAAATCTGAACTGCTATATTCGACTACTCCTGATTTGATACTGTCCAGTAAATCTATTTCTTTTTGCTGGCGTTGGGAATCGGTGACTGGCACTGTATTCAATTTACTGTATTCTGTGAGTAAAGGAATTTTTACAACAGGCGGTGGTCCTTTATTTTGTTGGGCGTGTTTCTCAGAAACTTCTATGACCGGTACCGGAGCTTCAGTTGGTTTCATGTTGGCTGGTACTGTTTTTATCAGTTTTTCATCTACAACGGCTACTTTTGGATCAACTTTTATGTTATCAATATTTGTATCCTTAAAATTTTTGATTTCCTCAACATTTGCCGCATTTGATAAAGACGTTACCGCATTAATTAGTTTTGGTGGAATAGTTTTAAGACTGACCAACGTGTCTTTTATGACAGATGTTTGTGGTGCAACGTTATCGTGGACGTGAACTACATGAGTTTTAAAACCAACGGCATGGGTAACTGGATTTACTCTTTTTGGCTCTTCTGGATCATTGGCGATAGTCTTGTCATCTGAGGTCCCAGGATTTAAATTCAAGTTTAAATTTTCAGTAAGATCTTTGACTTCAGCTTTGGTATCCATTCTTGAAATTGGATTAATTCTAATTAAATTATTACGTGCTGTAGCTGAGACATCGTGGATATTTTGTTGGAGATTGTCATTGTACATGGAGGCATGAAACGTCTGAAAATGATAGTAAAATTAGATCACAAAAAATAGCATAAAAAAAATTGAGTATAGTAATACTCTGTGCAATTATAATATTTTCTCATATAAAATTGGCAAAATGACAATATTCAGCTATGCAGTATTTCTTATTATTACCTTTCCAGGTCCTTCAAAAGTCCGAGGACTTGGTATGATAAATCCTTTATTATTAGTTGTAGTTGGCATGAAGCTTGCTCTTTTGACTTGACCTGGAGAATTGATGATGACAGGATTTGATAAATTTTGTATTTTTACTATGTGTGGTGATTCAACAGCCGCATTTGAAACATTTCGAGATCTTGCTTCAGTGTTGGATAAATTTTGGACTCGATTGTCGGCATTGGATAAATTTCTGGTTTTTGTATCGGCATTAGACAAATTTCTGGCTCTGGTTTCCGCATTGGATAGATTTCTGGTTCTAGCATCACTATTTGATAAATTTTTAGCGCGTGTGTCTGCATTTGAGATATTTTTAGATCTGATATAGTCAAGATTGGATACATTTCGGGTCCTGGTGTCAGGATTTGATACATTTCTTGCTCTCGTGTCAGGATTTGATACATTTTTGGCTCGTGTATTGGTATTGGAAATATTTCGGGCTCGTGGAGAATTTTCCGATGAAAAGTTTCTAATAACGATAACATCAATAAATGAATGAACTTAATAATTATGTTCACAATTATAATTATAATTATTTTGAAATAGCATGCAATTAGGTTCAGTATGACTTTGTTACAAAAATATTCTGTTTTTTAAATTACAAACCGTGAAGGATTTTTAACTTTTTCTTCTTGCTTAGAGGACATTTTGCAGTTTTTTCATTATTTTTTTTTTTGAATTTCAGTTTTTTTGTTTATCTGCCAGTCATCATATTATTCATTTTTAACTTGTTATTGTTAATTTTGAAAAAAAGTCTTATGGGTTATTTTTTATACATTTTTAAAATTTGAATTTTGACAATTAAGCAAAAACATTTGACAACTATTTTGTCATATTGATATATAAACTGATATTTTTAGATAATAATAAGATTAGAACAATTTTTGTCATTTCTTCTAATTTTTAATTTATGAGGAGAACAAGTCATTCATATTTATTATAATATTCATAATAACTGTATTTATTATTATTAATATTATTAACTTTTCGTAATGTAATGGGCCAAAAATCGAAAATGGAAATCTGTGCATATCTTCACGTTTCAGAGATTTTTGAACATTTAGGCATACCTCAGAAAAAAATGAACATGTGTATGTATGTGTGTATGTATGATAAGCATTCAACTTGAATGATTTAAAACACTTTCTGTAGATCTCTTCTGAGGAAACAATATAACTCCTCAATAAATCATTGACTTTTAATAAGACTCGAGAACATAAATACTGACCCACATAAAATTTGGCAGACAGCAAAAAGACTGACGCAAAAACCAACATCCATACCTCCACTCAAATTAACTGACAATAATTACGCAACGACACCAGCAGACAAGGCGGAAATATTGGCAAAAAACTTTGAAAACATACATAAACAAAATGCCAATATGTCAAACGCAGACCTGAAACAAGACGTACACGAGACAATTCAAGACTTTACTGACCTCCATAGAGACAAAGACTTACGAATAGACCCTGCCACAGTTTCCGAAATAAAGACAATAGTTAAAAAATTACCGAACAGAAAAGCACCAGGACCGGACGGACTACAAAACATAATACTTAAACAACTGCCGACGAACGCCTACATTTTACTTACGCGCATAATAAATAGACTAATGACAAAAGGCTGCTTTCCCGCTTCTTGGAAAACCTCCATCATATTTCGAATAGTGAAGCCAAGGAAACAGCCAGACGTACCACAGAACTACAGACCGATCAGCCTCCTCAACACAATGAGTAAGGTAGCCGAAAAGGTACTACTCAAAAGACTTAACAAACACATAAGACACAACAAAATTATACCTGACACACAATACGGATTCAAAGAACGACACTCTACACTACACCCACTGACAAAACTCATAGAAAATACAGTACTCAACTTCAACAGACGAAACCATACCGGATTGGTGTTACTCGACTTTGAGAAGGCATTTGACACCATCTGGATGGACGGACTTGTACATAAACTTATCCAACTCAACTTTCCACCGTACATAACGAGAACTTTACACTCATACTTTTCAGACCGTAACTTCACTGTACAAGTAGACAACGGACTTTCGACGGTTAAACAAGTGACGGCGGGAGTACCGCAGGGCTCGATCCTGGGACCATCCTTGTTTAACGTCTATATTCACGACATACCCACTGACGCCGACACAACGTTACTGACGTTTGCTGACGACACTGCCATATACAAATCATCACGATCACCGACGCTACTGACTACAAAGATACAGACACACATAGACAAGCTGATGAAATATACTGACAAATGGCAGATTAAAATCAATCCGCAAAAGACGGAGGCAATTTTATTTACAAAGAGCCAAAATGCCATGACTAGACTGACTGACTTGGACAAAATTAAAGTATTTGGACTGTGAAGTTGAGTGGTCGAAGGATGTCAAATATCTTGGTGTGACCCTGGACCATAGACTCAGCTTCACAAAACATATTAATACAAAATTGGACAGGCTTACGGATGTTGAATCTACTGAGACCTCTCTTGAACCAGAACAGCCCGCTAAGCGTGAAGAACAAGCGAACACTTTACTTGATACTAATAAGACCGATACTGACATACGCCGCTCCGGCATGGAACGCGACGACTAAGACTAACTTACGAAAACTACAGACATTACAAAATAAGACACTACGACTCGTACTCAACAAAATAAGGAACCCACTGACTAGACATTACTACTCTTCAAAATACATACACAAACAGACTGACTTACCAACCATACTAGACTTTATAAAAAAGCTCACTGAGAATTTTTATCTAAAATGTGGGGATCATCCTAATGTTAACATCGCGGGCCTCGGCCAATACACAAGAGACGATATTTGGTATGGCAATCACGCCATGCCAAAATATATACTGATCGACCCATAGCGGTAATTGATACTTGGATGAGAATAAATCTTTTATTTTTGTTTTTCTTTTTATTTGTATAATTAACTATTATTATAAATATTGCTTTGTGGTTTTTTTTGGGAGAAAAAGTTTCTTTCCTCTTTTTTGCCACACGATTTGTCAAAAAGTTTTACATGTACTTTAATTATTGTTTGAAAAACCAAATCCAATGAAGGATACAATACCTACGGGTAATAAACCCATGTTATAATATGCAATGTACATACTTTTATATATTGAAATATATAGTCTTTGAATTGAATTGAATTGACTTTTAATATTGTAATATATCAACTGATCTATGAGAGACAATCTTTTTTTCATAGAGTAATTATAATTATATGACATATGTTTAGAGGTGGATCATTGGTTTTATATTATCCTGAATCTAGTAGTAAATCATTGACTTCTAATATCTTAATAATATTGTCCAGGATCTACAGATCAATTTTTATTCTAAGTGTATCTAAACCGAATCCATAGGCAGGACTGATCCACTTCCCGAATTTCTTCAATATTTGATCTATATATTGGCATAGTTAAGGAATATTAGAGCAAAATACTGATTAACTATATTAGCGGCTCTATCCCGTAGTTCGGCAACACCGTAATTGGAAAAGTTATAGTTTTCGCGCGGCGCTTTGACGGGGTTTGATTGCTTTACTTGGGAGCTCTCGAGTTTTCCGTTACATTATAATTAACCTAGGAAAAACCGTCAAATAACCGATATCTTCTTGGCTTCAGCAAGCGACTGGGAAAGTGATCTTTGGTGAATGTCGATAGTATAGTTATTAGAGTGGTCCTTAATATGGAAATTTTTGAATTTCCTTGCTCCCAGGAGCTCAAATGGTTCCAAATTGATAAAAAAATTCTTCTAAAAGTTTTAGCTCTTAATATTAGCTTTAAGATAGAGCGCAATTCAATCAAAGTTTTGTATGGAATTACCATGGAAAAAATTTCAAAATTTTTAAAAATGTCTCGATTTAGCACACTATTACCTTTAGGTAATCGAGGTAGTTCGATTTAGCACACTATTACCTTTACATTAGGGTTTATACAAAAACCGACATTTCAGAAAACCGGTTTTCGAATTTTAAATTTCCCAGAAAACCGGTTTTAACCGGTTTTCGAATTTTATATAAAAAATCAATTTTTGTTCGAATATTATGTAATAACAATAAAAATATCGGCAAATTTAGTGTGATTTAAAGCAGTTTTTGACCGAATTTATTTAATGTTCAATTTTAGGAAAAGTAAACAAATTTATTTTAATTTTAATTAGTAGAACAAAGAAATAATAGTTGATGTGGATTAAATGACTTTGAAAATGATTATTCGTTATTCATGCATCATTTTCACATATAGACTATAAATATGTTTATAATAGTGCAATAAAAGAGTTTGAATAAATAAAAATAATACATTTTAAATAAAAAACTTTTAACTTTTAATTAAATAAAAAATTAGGTACATATTGATACATAATTGTTAATGTCAATATTAATTCTAAAAACAATTAAATAAGTTTATTCTATTCCGAATAATTTTAATTAATTAATTTCAAATATTTAATTATTTTTTAGTTAAATGAAATATGATTTCTAAAAGCTGAGCGCGCCTATCAATTTGTTATTTAGAAGTGTCCTTTGTTTACTCATAAAATTTCGACAAATTTTCCGAAATAGAAAATACTCTCTCACTTGCAACCGAACTAAAGTGTGATATAATAATTCTGGAAATTTTGTTCTTTTATTTTGGCTTGTAGGGCTAAAAACTCTTTTTTTTTAAATTTGAGTAGAGCAATTGACTCCTTCAACAAGAAGTCGCATTGATCTAAATTAATCCATTGATATAATAATCTAAATTAATATATACATTAGACAAAAGATAACACAGAACCTTTCTGGGATAGAATAGACTGATTTATACAATAAAACCGTTTTTTTTTTCGTTAAAACACCGGTTTTCGAATTTCATAATTTTCATCAAAAGATCGGTTTTCAAAACCGGTTTTTGAAAACCGACAAAACCTACTTTACACCAATATAAAATCATAATTGTGTAAAAGTAATAATATAATATTAAATATTTTTTGCTGTTGTATACCATTGAAAGAGGTCATTTACGGACAAGGATTATTGTATACAGAATATAGAATTCAAAATTGCATTATTTTAGGACATTTTATACCTAGATAGTTATAAAATTGCCTGCGAGACAAAAAAGGCTCAGCTTTTTTCGACTCAAATCTTTGTATTAGTACAAAATCACGAAAAAGTCTGTGGTAACAGATTAAATATCAGTGTAGAAAAGTCGGATATGACAATATCTCCGATACAATTCCGCTCAAATTCACTCCGAGGTAGAAGTTGTATCGGACTGATAACTCTGGAGTAAGTTACCCATCTCTAGATATATTAGTTAAACAATATAAAGTAACTAAATATTTTCTAACGTGCAGAATTTTTACTTCTGCGTCTCTAATTTCCCAAATACACCTTCGTCTGATTATTTCTCCATTGGAGTTATGTCGTGTCTATGTATTTTAAATTCCATGTCGAATGCAGTAGATAGGAGTTCTCTCCATTTCAATAGGTATTACTAGTGACCGGACAGACTGGATATAGGAATTTGAATAACGCGGACGCGCGCATTACACAGGATTATTATAGTAGGTACAATGCATCATGGATCGAGGTGGTGCATTGCTAAAATGCAATCCCTAAAAAGGGGTCAACTGCGACCAAATGAACGAGCAAATTATATGTGAGCAGATAAAAGATAATTTAGTTAATTATAATTGAAGCAATCAGTCTAAATTAAGGTGACCATATTTTTTTAAGTCAATTTTTAGTTATGCTAATCCGGGACAGGGGGGAGCTCTGGCTTTAAAATAACAAATGCTATTTAAGGATACACTAAAAAATCAGTTTTTGAAGTAAAACTTCTTTAGGCGCGATATGGGTGTAAAAATTCATTAGGCGCGACACGGGTGTAAATCCGTACAAATGCAACGAAAACGCCAACGTGAAGTTGAACACTACGACGCTGGTTAGCGCTGATGTCGCGAGTCGCGATCCACTCCCATCATGTCATGCGTAAGTCGAGCGCTAAACCCTATATGAACTTGCATTAATTGAATCACGTTTTTTTTACAAAAGAAGAGGTTGCTGTATTATGTCCTCATGGAATAAGACTTTTCTTAGAGAATAAATGTGTCATGGAATATAATAAATTTATATTGAATCTCGTTGAAGACAAAATAATATCTACTGCCATGGATATTTATGTAGGTTGCCATGCGACAGATCAACAATCATACATTCGTCAGCAATTCCACAAAAATCGGTTATTGATACCGGGGCTTTGCCGTATGAAATAATTTTAGTTCTGAATAAATTTTACATAATAACAACTAATATTGATGTAAGTGATGGCTTAGCTCAAGGGCGAGCAACCTTTTTAACCCGCGGGCCAATTTAAATTTTAAAATTTTATGGCGGGCCGCACGTAATTTATATATACTAGCTGACCCGGCGAACGTTTAGCCACAGAGAATATTTTTAGAAAATCATTAGTAAAAGAAATGACTAACTAATTCTGAATGTATAATTTTGTGGTATATAAATGAGGGGCAGCTAACACAAATTACATTGATAATTTACCCACTGCAATGCTGAAATACTAACATCCATATTTGAATTATGCTATGCTATGCTTAGCGAAAAATTCAGTTTTCTCTCAAAAACAGTTTTATCTTCATATATAATATTAAAAATCTATTTTTTTTTGCTAGAATTGCTCCTTCTGCAAGACATGTACCGTTAGGATAAGTCTACAAATCAGTTATTTTTATCGGAATTAACCCTTTCGTTGCCAATATCTAAGAATTGTTTTTAAAATGTTGCAGCAGACAGATTGGATAAATTTAGGATTTTTTCTAAACTCAGAAAATTTTGATCGAATTTCAATTAAAAATGCTCACAAAAATGGCGAATATAGTTAATTCATCGATCACCGAGCTATATAAAAAATGATTGGACTACTTAAATGACTATTTTATAATAATGAAAATTTGGAGTTGTATGTAGTTTTCCATTCCGCATTAAAAAATTAAAATAAAGAACAAAATAAATTGCTTTTTCTTTTTGAATAAAATTGAAGCTTTTTCATAAACTCAAAAGTCTGAACTAAAATTAAGTCAAAAGATTTATTGACTAAGCGCGGGAATAATGTAATTGCAATAAAATTGCCACAAGAACAAAAATTCAAAATTAAAAAAAGTATTATTTTATATAATTACGAGTGTATAAGTGTTTATAAATATTACTACAAAATAAAAACAAATAGTTAAGCAGAAAAACTAATTTACTTGAAAACTTTAATAAAAAATTTGGCACTGCTTTTTTATATAAGCTGATCAATATCAACCGTTTTTTTTTTAAATTTCGTTCTTTATTTTAATTTTTTAATGCGGAAAGTAGCAACGCGTATGCAGTTTTGCTATGTTTTACTCAGTTTTGATAGATGGCAATTTTTTATGAATTTCATGGTTGAAATTAATACAAGTCCACATAAAAATTTGTCTTGATTGGATGTGTGACATGTGTTTTCAAATGTAATAAATATACAGTCAAAATTGGGACACAAAATATGGAAAAACATTTAAAAACTGGCACAATCTTCAATCTAGAATTTTTTCTGAATGGATTAATCATTATCCAGCGATTAATTATTATCCTTCTCTTTTGTGGATCTGTGTAATTGTTCGCACACATACGTACTTCCAAAAAAAATTATCATATTTGATTTGCGTTTTTTTTTTCAGGGCGAAAAAATTCGATGTTTACTGAAAAAATACAATTTTTAAAACTGTATTCTTTTGCATGCTATATTATTTGCATGGTGAATAGTGAAGAAAACATTTACATGAAAACAGCTGTCTTGTTACCTTTGAACATTTGAAATCACAATTAAAATTTGTTCACATTTTTTTCTTAAATATGAAAAGCGAAACACAAGAATCTGCAAAAGATATTATGATTTATTACCAAAATTACGAAAGTACTACAATTGTTCTTTCATATCCAAAAACAATTTATAAATATCGCCATTTGGGTCGTATACTCCTTTAAGCATTGCATCACCATTAAGCTAACGTACTTCAGTATTGAAAAGCACATTCACGATGATTTTACCCTCGCGACTTTATAAGATTTACTTATTAAAATATTTTAAATTTAGAAATGCGTTGTTGCTATGCTCTCGGACAAGTTCTCAATTTTTCTTGCAATTAATTAATATTTATTTCATCAGGAAATGCATTTTTCTGCTAACAACAGTTTTTACCAGTATGTGACTGATAACAAAATTAGTTCTTAAAGCCGTATTTGATAAAATATCTAGAAAAATAATCTGTAGTTAAAAAATGCTTGGCGGGCCGCAGAAAAGCATCCGGCGTGCCGCATGCGGCCCGCGGGTTGCTCATCCTTGGCTTAGCTAATGGTTGTGTAGGAAAATTAGTGTACATAGAACGTGGCGATAATGACGAACTTCTACGTTTATGGTTTGAATTTCCTGGTAAGATAGGTAACAAAATTAGGAAGAAAGCTTCACATCATATTCAAACTCTTAATATCAGTAGGACAGCTGTGCCGATGCTCAGGAGATCTTATTATTATTGATGTTATGTGATTATTAAAAGATGATTTTTAAAATTCAAATATGATGTTTTTTTTATTTTTATCTTAATTACCTACTCATACAATATTAAAAGTTTTACTTCAATCGCGTGTGATCCTTACGCGCACTCTTTTTTATATTAACCAATTTTCCTAATCGAAATTGCTGACTTTTAGTAAGAACTATTTTATTCAAATATATGTAATACATACTCTTATATCTGCTTTATTAGTGCAGTAAACGGAGCATTTTAGGTCTGAATTTTTTTACTCTGCTCCGAATTGAATGAAATTTTGGAATTAGGTTCATCTTACCCTCAAGTTCAAAAGTGAAAATAATTCGGGTTGCGCCATCACATGTAACAGAACTCTGTTTAAAGCTTATGTTGAGCACTATAAAACCCCGAAATGCATAAAATGCAAAACCTCGACACTAGATGGCTTTAAATACAACAATTAAATCTTGAACGAAATAAAAAACGACTTTGCTCCTTCAAATCTTGCTTAATATTTTTCCTAGAACACTTTATGTAATATATATCTATTATGATTTTCATTGACATTATTTGTTCATAAGTTCAAAAACTATAAGAGACATTTTTTCTTATAATTAGTTCTTTTATCGATTTCCGACGTTATTTTGAAAAAATGTAATTACACAATTGAGAAGGGGTGTCATCCCCCCGGGGGTAATGGCGCAACCTGAATTGTTTTCACTTTTGAACTTGAGGATAAGATAAACCTAATTCCAAAATTTCATTCAATTCGGAGCACAGTAAAAAACTTCAGAGGTCATACCCTTTTTTCCTCTCCGTTTACTGCACTATTCTATATTTTTCTTCTGTTTGAGCCTTGTATAAACTTCTATTATTGTTCGTTTATTTTTATAATTTTTAGTTTACTTATTAGTTTTTGAAAATTTGGGACTACCCGGGTCAGCAGTTTTAAATCCGGGACAAATATTGTTTTTAAAAAAATTCAGGAAACAAGGCCGAAATCCGAGAGTGTTCCGGCCAAACCGGGACGTATGGTCAACTTACCGAAATAGACAAATTGTTACAACTCTAGGAATAAAAATCCTATTCAAAACTTTTTAGTTGATCAACATTTGATCAGATACATTTGTTCCAACCTGAGTTTTTTGGGTGGAATATTTGTGCATATAATTTTTTTATGCATGAGGAAAAACTTGTGAGGGCGGGATCGTGACTCTGGACAAACTGACATCGTGCAACAGCGATATCTATTCTCACTTGAAATATAGATTGAATATATGTTTTTAATGGAAATGGCCCATTGTGGGCACTGCGGTGTGAAATGACAGTGGGAAATCTCAAACACTATTTTTCCTTGATTCGAGTTAGAGTATAACTCAGCTCACGGACCTGCCCTAGGGCAGTACTGACCATTATAAATTTGCTCAGGTCATAAATAATATTATTGAAGTAACATGTAATTCGAGAATCAATATATATCGTGAATCATGTAGTTGCTGTAATTATTTTTTTATGGTAACGGAATAATTAAATTACTGTTCTACAAATTATTCTCATTATTAGTTCCATTAGATAGACTGGGTATATAACTTTTTAATAAATTACCTAGCGATTTTTATTTTAATTACTGAATTAAAAATTAAGAATATTTATTGCTTTATTATAATATTGTTATTTTCTTTATTTAAGGTTGAAGAGGAATGCTGTTGAGATATTCAGGAACCTGAAATCCGCGGCACAGGGCACAGAAGTTAAGGTAAGAAAAATTAATTAAAAACCATTTTTAAGTGAGGTACAAATATATGTTTTTAACAACTATTATTCATAGAGAAAGTATGCAAGAAGTTTATTTGCAATCTGAAAAAGTGCATTAACAAAGTTATAGATAGTAAAGATCATTCATAAGTTTATAGGGTGGCATATTGAAGCCTAAGCAATCTTTTTATATATTATATTATGTAAAAAATATTTACCTAGTAGTATTAAATGTGATGATTTTTTATCTTACGGCTAGTAGCATCGTAAAATGTATAAAGCTTCACGCCTAATTATGTTCAAACATTTTATGTATCTCGGTTCCAGTGAGATTTATTCTAAAATGTATATACATATATTATATTATATTATATATATATATATATATATATATATATATATATATATATATCTGAAAATCCCAGAACATATCAAAGCGCAGATTTCAGCATATTTTCTGTTTGAATACTGAACATTATTTAAATAGCTAACACTTTTGCAAACGTAACCCAAAATTATAATGACATATTTATCTACGCCATTTATATATATATATATATATATATATATATATATATATATATATGACATATGATATATATATATATATACGTATAAATGATTTTCTTGTTCCCAGAAATCAACCCAAGTGATATACAAAAAAGACACCATAAAATAATTTCAATTTTTTTATAAATAATGCGCCTTTGTGGATAGTACTCTCAGGTACATAAAATTGCTTTTTAAATAACATCAGTTTAATAAAACAAATTTTTATATATTTCTATTAATTTCATAAATCGTTTCATTAATTTTTATATTCCTTATTATATTAGTAATTTTTTTTTCTGGATGTTTTATAACAAGTTGCAAAATAAATACCGTCGGATATGATTTTCTTACTTAATTTTTTTCATTATAAAACTATCAAGTATTTTGCCATTTTACAGCCCCGATATTTACAACCCCGTTGGGGTATTTACCCCTTTGACGAACCCCATTTGACGAACCTTGTCAACATACTTTAGCAACATTTTAAAATACAAGAAGGGCTTCTCAAAGATAACAAATTTTGAATTCATATTTCGACAAAAAGTCTTGATTCTTAAAAACTTGGTGCGATTATGTTATTATTTTTGTCTCTGGTTCAAGAAATGTTATTTACAATTACGGCACAGAAGCTTAAATCAACAAAATTAAGAAAAATTAACCGCAATTTCCAAGAAATGGTTAGATTTTCACCAAAGAATTAGGTTGTACTCAAAGACTCATAATTTTGTATCTACGTGAAAGATTTTTTTAACTTCCCGTAGGGTAAGTTATAGTAATCGCAAAAAAATCGAAAATGAAAATTTTTATATATCTTTACGTTTCAAAGGTTTCTGAACATTTTGGCATACCTTAGAAAAAATGGATGTATGTGTGTGTGTGTGTGTGTGTGTGTGTGTATGTATGTATGTATGTATGTGCGTGTGTGTATGTATGTGCGGATACAAATTTTCGTCGACGATTTCCGGAACACGGATCAACCGATTTGAATAATTCAAAAAACATTCGATTCGTACTGATAAGGAGACGTGCTGATTAGTTTTTGGCGAAGTTAGGTCTAGCCGTTCCGAAGATACGGGGCAAAAAGTGCCGAAAACGGTAACTCAGTTTTTAAGAGAACGGAGCATCCGATTTGAATAATTCAAAAAACATTTTTCTTGTATTGGCAGGATGAAGAGTTGATAAAATTTTCATAAAGGTAGGTCTAGCGGTTTCGGAGATATGGAGGAAAAAGTAAAAAAATGAGCCATTTGGCGGTCAAAAATGATCATTAGACATATGCACATCAAATTATCAGACATTTTATAGAGATTTTAACAATAAGTATACATTTTGTTAACATTCCTATGGGTTCCGTACCAATGCTTATGCGTTAGACAGCGACGCGGCGCTTACGCGCTTTATATTTTGTCCCTATGCAGTTAAAGCAGTACGATTGCTTTGAAAAAAAAAGTTCAGATCTTCCACAATATGTCAAAATAAAGAAAAAATTTTTTTTTTCAAAAAAAAAAATAATAAAAAAAATTTTTTTTTTTTAATTTTTTTTTTTAAATTTTTTTTTCAAAAAAAAGTAATTTTTTGTCCAATTTATAGTTTCTCAAAAATCTTATTTTTTCGAAGTAATTTTTTTTCAAAAATGTTAATCGTTTTTAAAAAAATAATAATTTTTGGTACGGGAAGTTCCAGCAATTTGCCTTAAGGCACGATGCCCTAATTGCCTTAAGACAGAATTCCACTTACAGCTAGTTCATGACTGCTATGATCAATGCGTCAAGCTACTACGACTTGATGTTAGGTTTTGGGACACCCTGTATATATATATATATATATATATATATATATATATATAATATTTGATAGATGAATCTACATATCAAAGATAAAATCATTTGTACGTTTCACTTAACAAGCAATTAGCAAGGGAACAAGCTGGAATTGAATTTCACGTTTCGCTTATATCGATGTTAATATTCTTGTATGCATTTGCGGTTACGATTCAATATGCACCCGAATTATATTCTCTCTTCCCACATTATATTATGTTATGTTATCAATGCAGATAATTAAATCATATCATGATTAATGATCATCACCAATAATATTCGCTTAATTGAAGCTAGGAACTTGAAAATTAAAATTGGATGTTAGTAGCATTTTGCCCTAAAGCAAGTTGAATTGATTAGAATTGAAATTTTAGGAACTCAAAGATTATATGACTTGACCCATTATTCCATTATTTCACACATATGCACATACCTACTAGAATAAAATAGAAAACACTCTATTTTGGTCTCGATCGATTCAGAATTATTTAGAATTTTGAGGAAACATAGAATTAGCAAATCGGATTTTCTGGCGTAAATCAACTTTTCCTGGAGAAAGATGATTAAATAGATTTGTTTCTCTAAATTATTATACAAAAAGCTTTTGTCCATAAACTTTTTGAACAGATTTCATTTAAAATTACTTTCAAAATATAATACATGAGAATTATTGTTTGACAACAATTCAAGTTAGTTTTCACTTGAATCACTATTTTCTTTGATTCATTATACATATATATATATATATATATATATATATATATATATATATATATATATATATATATATATAATTGCATCTTGATTTCAAATTTATTTTCTGAATTGTAAAATGATTTAGTAATGTACGACAAAATACGCGATGCATAAGTTTAAAAAATTGATGTGTCAAATTGATTGATTGGATTGATATATAGTTTCATCTGCCAAACTATACACTGTATTTTATATAATTTTAATTTCTGTCACATCTCAGCTACTTTTCGGCAATAATAATATAGACATTATATTTTTCTTCTTCATAATCAAGAATATGTTATATTCTAATTTTGTCTAGGCTCATAAGTGAATTGAAATTTTAGGCAGACGATAGTTCTCATTTGTCAAAATATTGACATGTCATTTTTTGCATTTTTTCATTTATTTTTACAATATCACTAGATTTTTATAAGCATTTACATCCTGAAAAACGGTCTTAACAAACTTCAAAAAGATTTACCAAAGTACGAATAACATCCGACTTACATCAGTACAGAAGAATTATATGTATAAGATATAGCTATTTTATGTTTCATTTCTTTTTTGTCAAACCGTTGTTTCCATTTTAATGATGCTTATGTTTTCGTCTCCATTAACAAGATAAATGTGTTCTTATATCAAATTATGTGAACACTGCGCTGTTTTACTATGAAAAACTTTTTTAGGTTTTTTCCTACTCAACATCTTCTGTTTAGCTTCCAAAATTTATTTATTTTAGACATTTCATTGATAGTATAAATTATCAATCAATATCTATTTCTAGCTAGCATTTTTGTTTACTTTTGAATTATTATTTTTATAATTCAGACAGTAAAAAATAATAAAATTTCTTAGCAAAAAAGTACAAATGTTAAATTAAAAGATTATGAAAATAAAAATGATTTATATTATATATAGGTAATTTTCAACGAAAATGTAGCCTGTCGAATAATAAAGAATATAACATTTTTATTAGAGAATAAAGGTAGAGAAAGTAATTTATTTTTGCTGTATATATTAAAATGTCTTTAAAGACACATCTTTGATATTAGAAAAAATATTACACTTGTAACGATTAATTTATATTTATGATTTTTGTTTTGTTTTTAATTATAGCATTTTAATAAATTTTTTTCATATATTGCTCAATTTCGAAGTAATCGCACAAACGATGAATCGAATCAAGAAACAAAACGTTTGTGAAACACTAAATAAACTATAAATTACAAATCAGTTTTTTTTTAATTTTTGGACAGATTTCATAACTTTTTTAATTTTTCATTTACATTTGCAACATTTCTATAACAATGTAACTTTTATGAAAAAGCAACACAATTACACGTTGGAAAATTTTAATTAAAACCATATATAATTAATGTTTTGCAGAAGTTTGCTTTCACATCAGCTAATAGATGTTTTACTAATCCATCATCCGTGTGCATGTCGCCGAGTTTTTATGCTGCTAATAATTAATTAAGGTTATTATACAGAAAAGTTATTTAATTAATACACTTTATACGTTCTCATATTGTCGGTTTGAAGGATGAAATTATAAATATTAGGTTGTCAAATATCTCCCTTCCGCTTTTTTGCAATTGGTTTATAATACAAAAAGGCGGAAGGGAGATATTTGACAACCTATTATTTTTATGCTTGATACGCGAAATTTAATCATTTTTGATAAATAAAAAATCGAATATTAATCATATTAATTATATTAAGTAACCAATAAATAAGTTACTTAACTATTAATGTATTTTGCAAAATATTACTTATTCTTTACATTACTAAATACTTACATAATTTGTAAAATTATTAACATACTGAAGAAGAAGAAGTTTATGTTTTCATAAAAGAATCCGATTCGCAAATTTAGTTTTTTCGAGACGTTTCAAGCCATTCTGAATCGAATGAGACCAAATTTGGAAAAAGTATGCGTGTGTGTGTGTGTGTGAAAAGATTTTTTGCCGTAAATCGATGTTTTCTCAAAAACGGCTGGACCGATTTTAAAAGTTTAAAAGCCCTTCGAGGTATCTTGATAAATCAATCGGTCGAACCGTTTCTTTGTTAATCGTAGAAAAGTGAAAAATTTTTCGTCCACGTTTTCGCAATTCTGAATCGATTTTGAAAATTCAAAAACTGTTCGAAAGATTTTGGTTGGGAATCGTGCTGATTTGTTTTTGGTATAGATCGATAGGGCCATTTTTTTGTAATAAAATGTTAAAAAAAAATTATTTCGACGCTTTTTATGATTTTTTTTGACGGTAGATACCATAGTCTCATAGATCTTACTAAAATATCACGGTCCTAGGGCAAGTCGCTCAACCTTTGATCGACGTTTTCTCGAAAACGCCTGAACCGATTTCAGAAATTTAAAAGCCATTTGATGTATCTCGATCGTTTCGAGTTTCATTATTGTTTGTCTGTTTTATGCGACAATCTACCGAGTCGTTTCTTTGCAATTTGGAATAAAGTGTTAAACTTTTCGTCCACATTTAAGCTCATACTACCAAGTCGATTTTAAAAAATCAAAAAGTGTTTGGAAGATATTAGTTGGGAATGATACTGATTAGTTTTAGGTAAAAATTTTCCGAGCCGTTTTCTTGCAATTAACTATTGAATAATAAATTTAAGCCGATTTTTATGGAACTTTTTTGGCAATATATATCATGGTCTTATAGAACTTACTGAAATATTACAGCTTTACGACAAGTAGTTTAATTTCAAAAATTCATCAAAGTTTGAGAAAATGAGTAGTTTTTTTACGTTTGTTAAAATTAAAATTAGACGATTTACTTGGCATAACGATAGAGAACCTGGTCGTAATGAACATACTAAACCTACTACGGAAACTGGTTCAATTGTTGATTTTTGAGAATTTGCTTTTAGGAAATACTCCGAGTTAACGTGTTCGTTCGTTTTCAAATATGTGTAATAAATTCACTTGGAATACTTATAATCACTCACAAATTAATTTATTTTTTATTAATTAAGTCGATTATATACACATATTGGGAAGTTCATGTAACTTGCCTCAAGGCAAAATACCAATACCAACTAGTTTTTCTTTAATGTTTGTCCTTTTATATTTCGTTAAATTTTATCAAATTATCTTGTATTACATTTTGATTGCAATTTGACAATATTGGATACGTACGTATATATAATATTACTATTTCCCTTAAATTCAACCCTGTGCCCGTTCCCGTTTTCGGTTCACGGCGCAATCGCAGACGTCCGCCGTCGGCCATTTGCCTCATTGTTTATTCCCGTTTCAGTGTGAGTTACCGCCTCGGTCCCGCCGGTCTGTGGTGTCCCGCACGTCGAAATTCATTTTGCCAAATCAAATTTCAAAAAAAAATATGCCAAAATGTCAGGTGCCAGAAAATTTCAAGTGCTTCCTGAAACGTGGACAATTTAATATGGTGAAAATTCAATAGAAAATTTGTGATTTCGAGTGACTGAAAATTGGATTTTGTTAACGCGAACATGTGCCGTGAGGGAAGATTGAGGTTAGGCGGGCTGCTGCGGGTTGCAGGATTCTGCTTAATTTTCGGTTAGTGGATAATGATAATAAATGTCAATATTTAAAATAAATTTATACGTTATATATACTTTAATTTTACGTTTAAAATCATATTTACTGGTTTTAGAAAATCATGCAATTACGTTTACTATTAGTTGCATATTAGGACAATTTGACTTTATATAAATCAAAATCAGTAGGACCATATAAACTATATCATTTTTAGCATGTATATGTTGGTTTGTGTATGAAGTCCATTTTTACAATTTTACAGTCATTTTTTGCATCAAAAGTATTTAAATACTGTTTACTTTTACACCTAATTGTTCAATGTAATTACTTTCATCAGAGAAAAAGTTCGTTGAGCTGAAATTCGACTTATTGCTTAGGCTCTGGGATGAAAGATTAATTCTCGATTTTTTTGTTGACTTCGGTAAATCATTTAGCTACTTACAATATTATTGTTTTCTATATAAACCTACAAACAAATCCTAAAAATGATTTGGTATCCTAATCCTTAGTTTTAAAAATGATTGTATGCATCTTAGAATTAATTTCAGGAATCCTAAACATGATTAAGTTTATTTCTAACAAATTACATTATTTACTCAATTTCATTAGTTCGGTTGTTTTTCTCTCAACTAAACAGTTATTTTGAACAGACATTTACACAGATAGTTGTAAAAAATCTAAATTTTGTTCCTGAAAAATTCAATAGACTTCCAAATGTTTCGAGTTCTAATTTAAACCATTTTTTTTTTAATTTCTTTGCGATTCTTAGTTTTCTTGAACCTAGTCATATAAAAAAGAGTCAAACTGGTATTCAAAACTCTTGTTTTATTTTTATTATATTAATTGACAATTTTAATATGCATTAAATTTAAATTGTCTATTTTTGCTGCTGTCCTCATTAGAAAACGACAATTTTAGGTGCAGTCTTCAAGGTGTTAAACAGTCTTTTAGTTTTTATTTATATATTTTTTGCACACCTAAATAAATGTGTATAGGCTCATATATATGTACATGATAATAAATAACAGTCTGTGCGAAGACAGACAGATAAACATTTCTAATTAATAATTTCTAACTTTTTATTTAGTAAAGTCAAATGATAAAAAATTAATACATTGACTTATATTTATGTAAATTCCTTTTTTAAGATGGACAAACAAATGTAAAAATATAAAATTATGATACCTACTAAATAAAAATTAATTAGTTAAGTAACTTATTGAGTTAGCGCTTAATAATAGTGCAGATCTAATTCTAGGATTATATTTTAACACAATTAAACGCAATTAACACAGAAATTGTCCTGAAAATTTCTGGGTTGTCAGCCATATGAATAGAAAAAAATGCATGGTGCATTGGTGCATTAAGTTTTTTTGATATATATTTAACTAACTTATCTAATAAAGTTACTATGGCCCATATGATTTTTTTCTAATTTTATCGTGGCAATGTGTTAAATGAACAATAGAATAGTTATACTGCTAATCTAAAATAGGTTTTCATCGATGTTCCACAATTTTCAAAAAATCTTACAACAAACTCAATAATAAAATGGTTAGTTTTGAATAAAAAACACGTATGCATCAATAAAATAAATGAATGAAATTGATCAAATATCGAAATTCTCATTAGAAGCGAAACATTGGCTAGGAACCCATGTAAATGTACACAAAATTTGAAGTAATTACAATAATCTTTATAAAATATCTGGGGATATGATGTGCATATGTCTTATAATCATATTTCACTGCCAAATGGCATTATTTTTTGAATTATTACATTAGATCTTCGACAAACTCTACACCTGCCTTCTCAAAAATGTCACCAGTTTTACATTTTATTAATACAAGTAATCATTCAAATTAAATCATTCAAATCGGTTGATCAATATTCTCGAATACACGTACACACATACATACACACGCAATATTCTTTTTTATAAAGTATGTCAAAATGATCAGAAACCTCTAGAAATGTATAAAACATTTGATCTTCGATTTTTTTGCGATCACTATAACTTACTTTACTATAAAAATACTATAAAACCATGGGTAAAATATATTACAGAACTACATAATTACTTATAAAATTTTTCTAAAATTATTTATGATGTATAAACAGACAGTTGGAAATACATTTCTCCCTCAAGAGACGTATATATTTCCACATCCCGATCAAAAAAGTTGCATGTCATGACTTCTCATCCTGTGTATTACATTAACTCAATTCGTGTTTTTCGCGTTTGCGAGATAAAATTCTCCGCTCATCTTCACCGGAAAATTGAAACTGCTAACTTTATTTTTGACAGTTCCTAGCTACAGAGTTATCTCTGTATCTTTTCCCAGTTTTTCCAAGTTTCATTCACATTTTCTTCCCTGTTCCTTGTTTTCTGTCTCATTTGCGACTCGGAATTAGATTGTCGACTAACTCGGGCGTTCGTCCGCGCTATTTGCATACATTTTATACCGGAACGAGGAACAAAGGACGAAGGACACGGTAATAGAATTTACGGATACGATTTGAAATAAATTTCTGCGACCTGAAATGTGAAATAATTCAGTTCGCTTCGGAGTTGACAGACGATTCGGGAAAATACTAAGTTTCAGTAAGAACAGTTTAATTCTATATATATATATATATATATATATATATATATATTTATATATATATATATATATATTTATATATATATATATATTGTAATATCCTATGATATACTTTTTAATATCCTCTTTGTTGTCTTGTCTTCGTGATTTATTTATGGTCTTATTATGATCAGTATAAGAAATTCATAAAAAAATAATATTTGCGGTAAAAGAATAATATCACTCTTGATTTTACCACACAACATTGCTTCAATAATTTAGTCTGTAATTTTCATACGATATATTAGTTGCTGCTTGGCAATTATAATTTCTAAAGTACACTTTTCTTACTAATAGTTCAAGAAACATAATTGTCTATGTTCAAATTTTACATGAATTAATTAGTAAAATCTAGTTTATATGAGCACTCTTCAATCTAAGATCAACTTGCTAAATATTCCATTTCCAATGCCAAACAAATGAATTTTTGATAAATGAAACAAAATTCTACATCAGTTTTTTAATAAGTAGAAATATTTTTTGTATTGTTAAATAATTTAGTAAAGTAACCAAAATGCGACATGCATAAGTAAAAATAATGTATATGTAGTTTTGGACCTATTGCGTTATTTAATAAACTGAATTATATATTTTCATCTGCCAAACAGATACTGTTGACTGTATCTTATATTATTTTAATTTCTGGCATATTTTAGCTGCTTCACGGGAATATTAATGTAAACATTGCAAACATTGTATGCTTGCTTGTATATTATATTTTAATATTATCTAAGACTCATAATTTCAGCTAAATTCAAATTTCAAGCGAATTGACATTTCTAGCCGATGACAGTTCAAATGTTATCAATGTCAAACAATGATAAGTGCTTTTTTGTCATTATTGTCATTTATTTATACAATATTACTATAGTTTTATTGGTCATTAAATCTTAAAAATATTCTTGAACAAACTTTAAAAAGAATTATTAAAATCCGAATAACCGTTCATATATATGTATAAGTGTGTGAAGAAAATTATCATTTTAAAATCTATATTGTCCTACCTTAAGTTAATTCTTAATTTTTCTTTGATCAGTGCCAACTTTCATTCATTTTAAGCCTAAAATTTTTGCTTTCTGCTTATTATTAACTTCACGTAGGGTAAGTTATAGTAATCTAAGTTTTTGAAAATTTTGGCATATCTTAAAAAAAATGGATGTATGTGTGCATGTGTACATGTGTGTCTGTATACAATTTTTTGTCCACGTTTTCGGGCGCATGGATCAACCAATTTGAATTAATAAAAAAAATAGATATGTACTGGTGGGGAGACGAGCTGATTAGTTTTCAGGGAAGACAGGTACAATCGTTTCAAAGATACGGAGCCAAAAAGTGCAAAAAATGATAATTCAGTTTTTGAGGTAACGCCCGATTTGGTAATCCAAAAAATATATTACTTGTACTGACGAAATGAAAAATTGA
>NW_020536999.1:21919426-21991480 GCF_003426905.1 Ctenocephalides felis
ATTAAATGTTTCCTAATATATTATTATAAATACTGTAACTTTCATTATTCGTATTTTATGTTAAAGTAAATCAACAAAACTTAATAATACTTTTTGAAGATAATTAGAATGAAAGATTTTATGTCATATACCTAAGAATTATATAAACTGAATTTCAAAAATATCATTTATCTCAAGTATATAAGTGAGTTTTAGAATTTTAGTTAGAACTATAAATAAAATCAAATAATATGATATCGATATTAAAAAAATATTTTTTGGAAATTAAAAAAAATATTAAAATAATCTGTCTCCAAAAACAATCGTTTTGTCAATAAAAGCAAAAGGTTTCGTACTCTCAAAAAATCTATTTTTATTTTTTGCACACTATGCTCTGTATTTCCGAAAAGGCTGGACCCATCTTTGTCAAAAAATAATCACTACTTCTCTCCATCATTCAAATTTAATGTTTTTTGAATATTTCAAATTAGTAAAACCATGCGCCTAAAATCATGGACAAAAAAATGTACAAAATACACACACGCATACATCAATTTTTTTAAAAGTAAACAAAAATGTTTAGAAACCTTTGAAATGTGAAATTATACAAAAGAAATATTTTAATATTATTGGACGATTACTATAATATACTCTGCGGGAAACTTAAAAAAATAAATGTAGATAATAATCTACAAATGAAAATGTTGAATTTGCTTGATTAACACAATTTTTAAATCCTCTCTCTCTGATTTTATTCTGTCAAAAGTTTATTCCATTCAGAGTAACATAATCCAGAAAATAATATAATTAAAATTGAGCATAGTGCAAGCGATAATATAATTATGTCCTACGTTTGCTGGATTTTGCAGGTTTCGCGCCAATCAATTTTAATTTAAAATGATCCGCAGTAATCTCGCTGCCGTGGCAAGCATCCTCGATAAATGTTATGAAATCTTCAAAATCAATGTATTCTGATTGAAACTTCTTGAATTTTTCACGACATATATCCAAAGACATCCTTGACGAATAATATGGAGTTTGGCTTATCCAATTTTCGATCTGGCGGAGAAAATAATTACTAGTTTTAGCGTTTTTTTCACTTTCAACGAAAATATCATTCACAATATACATGCAGTGATTTTTAGAAAATATGGTGATCGATTTTTTTGTATTGACCGAAATTATAAAATATATTATTAATATAAGTCATGTAACTGTTGTTATAACAAATGGATGCAAAATATTTACTGACGTATTTTAGCTTATATAATTGATAATTACATTACTAAGCTCAAAAAAAAAATCATCTAAAAACATATTTCTCTTCTACACCATTTTTTAATAATCAGATTCAATCAAATATTATTGAGAATCTTTATTTTTGCGGTCCATAAAAATCTATCCTACATTTGTGATATTCTATTAATCAGCAATTTCAATTATAATTTATAACCTGAGCAAAACTAATTCTAGCGCTGTCACTTCCACGATATCCTATTTGTGCAAATTTTAAGAAGTTTTTGTGCAAATTTGGTATGGATATTTTTGGCACTGACTTAGATTTAATCATGTTTTAGAATTTTATGTAAAAAATACTGGAAAATAAATCAAAATATTTTTTGACGTTTGAAATTTTATTATAAATTCAAAACGGATCATAAAATCTAGATAGCTTTGGTCGTATTAGTTGCTTAAAAATTCATTTGAAACATTAGGTCCATTGGCTGTTCTAATTGTAGTTCCAAAATATAATAAACTTTTCAATATAATCGTTTCAGTTATTTTCTTAGAGAGTTTTTCCAACATTTGTATTTTGATTAGATATTTATTTTATATTATCTTTTATTATACCATGCCTTTATTATATCATACTCTATCTTTATACTACCTTTATTATATCATATGCTATTTTCATTTAATCATGTGCTATCATCATTATCTTATAACTTTAATTTTCTTTATAACTGACTTCTTTTTTCTTTATTTTTCTTCTAACCTTGCTTCTTCTTCCAACTTCTAATTCTATTCTATCTCAAATCAACAATACAAATTATACTTAATTCGGAGCATTAGCCACTTCTTCATTCTTCTCTCTTCTAATCTTCGTTTTTCTTCTTCTCTTCTATTCAACTCCTTCTTTATTCTTTAATTTCTTCATTCTTCTTTTTTACTTCGCCTGTTGTTATCTTTGTTTCTTCTTTCTTCTAATTCTATTCAAGTATTAGAATTCTGTAATATTATTTTTAACAATACAAATTTTATGTAAATGCCACATGCTATGTACTTGATATTAGTAGTTTATTTTCAAAATTTGTTTGTCTATCGTATCAAGTCGATATTAGAATAATTTTTCAAGCTACTTTATTATGTATGAAATCTAGGATACTGTTGAGATTCAAAATAAATCAAACAATTTTTTTCTTTTTCATTTACAATATGTTTTTGCACAATAAAAAAATAAGACATCCATTAATACATAAATCAAACAAAAATTTGGTAAAAATCACTATGTTAATACCAAATCAAACATTCTGTGATATTTTCTATAGTTATTTATATTGTCATATATCATTCGATGTTAGTTCCAATATATCGCATTTCTACAACGATTCTCTAGTTCATATGTGTCGTGTCTTTGGTTCGGGAGACTTCACAATAATGATTTCCCAGGGGGCCCCATGCCAGGGCTCTTTCAAGTATGAATGAATATAACATGCTCGCCTGTCTTACCTCTATCATTTTCGCAGCAGGCGGACGAACGTTTTGTATCTTGAAATTGTAGATATATAGATTTTCAGCGATTGAAATTTTTCGAAAAAATGCTGTATTTTTGGTAATTCGCAACTGGTTTGTTAATAGTTAAGAATATTAAGATAAATTTCCATATTTGTCTCTTGTTCATAGTTTTGGCTAAATGATTATTTACCTGTCTTTTTTTTTAAGCTTCTATATGCATGCTCATTATGCTACAATTTGAAACTAGCGGTGCATTGCATCGTGTCTTAAGGCAAAGTGCTGGAACTTCCCGTACCAAAAACTAAATGTTTTAAGAATGTTTAATTTTTTTTATATTTTAAAAAAATGGATATTTGAAAATTTTTATTTTTTTAAAAAATTTACTTTCTTGAAAAAAAAACACTGAAAAAAGATTTTTTTTTATTTAAAAATATTTTGAAAATTTTGAACTTTATTTCAAGGCAATCGCTGCATAGAGATGAAATATCGAAGCGTGCAAATTTTCGTCGATGATTTCGGGATCAACCAATTTTAATAATTCAAGAAACATTCGATTCGTGAGAAAATGGCAGTTTTTGAGAGAACTAAGCGTCCGATTTGAATGATTCAAAACACTTTCAGCTTGTGTTGGCAAAACAATTGCTTTTGGAAAAAAAAATCATTAAATTTTTTTTTTTGTATATTGAAAATAATTCAGATTTCAATTCTAATTCTGGCTAAAGTTTTAAAGCTCACTTATATACTTTAAATGGATATTTTTGACTATGTTATTGAGTCAAGTTATAGTAATCGCAAAAAATCGAAAAAGAAATTTTTTATATATCTTTACGTTTCAAAGGTTTCTGAATATTTTGGTATACCTTAGAAAAAATTGATGTGTATGTGCGTGTGTGTATGTGGATGTGTGTGTGCGGATACAAATTTTCGTCGACGATTTAGGTAACACCGATCAACCGATTTCAATATTTCAAAAAAACATTCGATTCGTATTGATAAGGAGACGTGCTGATTAATTTTTAGCGACGGCAGGTTTAGCCGTTCCGTAGATACGGAGCAAAAAGTGCCAAAAACAGTAACTCAGTTTTTAAGAGAGCGGAGCTTCCGATTTTAATAATTCAAAAAAGATTTTACATGTATTGACAAGATGAAGAACAAATTAAATTTTTGGGAAGGCAGGTCCAGCCGTTATGGACTCTCAATAAAAATAAGTTAAAAAAATGTCATTTGGCGGTCAAAAATGTTTATTGGACTTATGCACATCAAATTATCAGATATTTTATAGAGATTTTCATAATGTGTACACATCCTGTGTAATTTTTTTTTTACTTTTGTTTATTACGTTTTGATCAAAGGTTTATTAAAACTCGTAATATCGTATTTCAACAAAACACGTCTCGTATGAAAAGTGAAGCCCGATGCAATTAATAACAAAATGTGAAATTAATTGGTAAACGGAGAAACGCTAAAGTTTCATCCCGAGTTTCAGCCGAGCTTTGAATGAAAAGATCGTATTGATTTTCTAGCCGTTTGCAATTACTTGGCGTAAATTAATTGCTCGATTATTCACACTTAAAAATCACTTCTGGACGTCCAGAGTGAAAGATGATAATTGTACACTTGGAAAAATATGAATCTGTATTAATAAAATGCCCGAGGGAAGAGAAGATTTGTCGTTGTAAAGTGGAGATGGTACTTTAATGTAATTGAAAAGAATTGTGATTTTTATTTTAGTAGATAATGATGCCATAATTGTGATGAACGTATTAATTTAAAAATTTACACCTTAGCAATTGATGGTTATTTTATTATCATTTTATTACCAGCAATGTACGTCTGCGTCCCTAATGAGGTTTCAGTTTATCCTCAATGTCTGAAAATAAAACGAGCCCTTCGTATGTGACAGGGTGTGGTTTGTGTAAATACATAAATTCATATGGAATTACAAACGGGTCATTTCATAAATTATAATTAGAAGTTATGCGATGGAGTTTAGTAAGTAAACTATCAACAGCGCAACTGGCAAGCCTTCTGATACAATGCAAACAATTCACTAAACAATCCTTACTGCGCCGCTCATGCTTCAAACATTCCGAATATAACTTAGTAATTCAATTAGATATAAATATATATGTATATATATATATATATATACCACAACAAATGAAGTACTGAGAAAAGTGGGCGAAGAAATTACTCTACTGAGCACGATCCTGAAAAGAAAAGGAAACTGGATCGGATCCATTCTGCAAAAAGAGTGCATCCTGCAACTGCTCTAAGAAAATTGGGAAAAAACAATTATCTCACTGTTTAGTAATTATGAGCTTTTAAGTGCAACCTGGAGCTTTCGAGAAATTACATCAATCAGGCGTTTTTATCAGATTATCAAATAATAACCCCAACCCAAAAACAACACAAATGTCAAAAAAAAAAACGATCTTAGATAACACGGTCTTTTTGACCCAGCTCCATAACATACGAGTGACGTTGCAGTTTGTGTAAAACGCCTGAATGCACAGCAAATACATGACATTTTGACAGCATTCATTACGATTTAGTAGCAAAATGTATGAAAGTTGGAGCGTAACATGGCCTTGCTATAACATTTTTCTGTTATGCGGCAGAATCGGTTCCATAGTTTTTATTTACAATAATAGGTTGTATGCCTAAAAGATCCATTTTGACCACAATTATTTGGATACCTTTGCGTTTATGATTATGATCATATAATATTATATACAGGTACTATTTTAAACCCTTAACTACCTTATTTTCACTTCTCAATTTTCTGTTTAACTTTTTTGTCATCCCTATAGAAGACCACAAACAAAAAGTAGCATTTTAAAATTTAATTCACAAAATGCTTTTTTTCCCGAATGTTCTAAGAAATTCGTTCACATTTTTTCGAATCTAATCAAACTTTTTATGAAAAAAGTTCATGATCTTAATTAATCATTACTACAATTAATATAATTAAAACATTGTTATTATTAAACTGGCACGATGAGCTGGTCAAATTTGACTAACTTCTCTCTTCATAATTTTAAGTTGTTCTAAAAATATTCATATTAATTATGTCGATGTCGAGAAGCTTTTGTATTTTTTGTTCATATGTCACCTAATAATTTATTTTCTAATTACTTTAGTTATAATAATGAATATAATGGTAGTTGACAGCTAAAGGTGAATTGACTCATAAATCCAAATTAAAAACCCAACATGCATTTTACTTCTGCAACATCTATTGTTGTGTTGAATACAACAAAATTCCTCCAGCACAATACGTCAGTGGTGTAATATTTTATAATATATATTTAAATTTTATTCTAAATCAAGCACAAAAGCATGTTCTATCATAGTACAACGTCAACTCTAAAACTGTACTCTATTTTTGTTTGTACCTTGATGTATGAAATATTACGCATACCGCATATTTTACGGGCGATATTAAATAACGTCATACATATGCCCACCGTACTATAAATTTATTTGTCGGTAATGCGAAACGCTCGTCTAGCTACATTTTCATGCTTTTAGTAAAATTTTGTCAGAGTAGGACAACCTTTATTAACAAATAATACATTTATTTCTTTAACTTCCACTTTTTCCAATCACAAAAAAATCGATAATGACGATTTTTATTTATCTTTCACGTTTCAGGCGTTTCTGAACATTTTAGCATACCTTAGGAGAAATGGATGTATGCGTCGACGATTTCGGGAACACGGATCAACCAATTTGAATAATTCAAAAAACATTTGATTTGTATTGCTAAGGAGACGTGCTGATTAGTTTTTGGCAGATGCAGGTCTAGTCTTTGACAGATAATAGAGCAAACAGAGCCAAAATGGTAATTTAGTTTTTCAGAGAACGGAGCGTCCGATTTGAATAATTCAAAAATCAATTCATTTGTATTGACAAAATGAAATACCGTTTAAATTTTTGCAAAGGCAGGTCTAGCGATTTCAGAGTTTGAGTGAAACAAGTAAACTAGTGCATGGCATTGTGCGTTAAGGCAAATTGTTGGAACTTTCCGTACCAACATTTTTTTTTCAAGTTTTTTTTTACTTTTTTGGAAAAAAAACTTTATGAAAAAAGTTTTATTTTGAATATTCTGGAAGTTTTGAATATTTTTTTTTTTTCAAAGCAATCGTACTGCTTTAGCTGCATAGAGACAACGGGGGAAGATAATAAGAATATTTTATTGCGGACCATAGGTTTAACACTCCTGACTCTGTTATTGACAACATTGATGGACATCAACCACTCGTCTATGTTTTTCCAATAATGTTATTGCTGCAGATACATCATATTACAAGTCAAACCTGACATATATATTTATTCATATATATTCCTAATATTAATACATACAAATATATTATAATAAATGTATGAATTTCTGGATATGTGAATAAAACGGTAATAATGGAAAACTGGCTTAAACGATTTCAACTGAGTCAAAAACCTACCAGGATTAGTACAACTTTAAATTTCATTCCATCAAAGAAACAAGATTACTGATGGTATACAAACATAAATTTGATTATTTTGTTTTAATATTTTTAGATTTGTACGATGATTTTCTTATGAATGTTTAAGAAAGTTTCATAAGTTCAGATATACCGAGACGTGCATGCCTTCCATTTGAAATTCGCGCGTGATTTGCCAATGTACGGAGTTTAAATTCAATTTGAATCCCGCGCGCTATCTGAAATGTATCTGTAGAGGAACGTTTCCGATTCGACATGTACAAAAAGTTAAACGCCACTCCGAATATATATTTAATATTTAGTCATAGGGAATGTAACCAACTGATACAATGATTCGATTTTTTTTGGTAACAGAAATTGCTTTTTATACTAATCAAATATATATGTGGACATAGTAAGTAGAAGGTAGATCCTGTAATTAGCAGCTCAATTGATTTTTTTCTATCCCTTTTTTGAGCTTGTTTTAAATTAATCATCAAAAAATCTAAAACAAAAATTTTTGCATATCGTCACGTTTTGAAGGTTTCTGAACATTGTGGTATACCTTAGAAAAAATAATGGATGTGTGGATACAATTTTTTGTCGACGATCTCGGGCCGACGAATCGACCGATTAGCATGATTAAAAAAATAATCGATTCCTATTGATAGAGAGGAACCACTAATTCATTTTTTGCCCATGCGCCAAGTATAACATATATGGATTTCTCATCATGTGACATCTATCCATCTACCCATCTACCTGTATTTAATATCAATGTTGTGCTCTGCTCTTTTCTTTATTGAGAACATAAAATTCGTCAGTTCAGTAGTAAAAATCAAATACGTGTTTTCTGAACAGCCGAACAACCAATCACTCACTGAACACAAATACGGCCTACAACAATTTCGAAGATACGGCCATGTAATAAAGTTGAAATTGATCGAAGTTTCAATATCGATAAAATATGAAAAAAATTTAATTAAAATAATGCATTAATAATTTAGAAAGATAAATTATAGAGGACCTATGTGTTATGTGTGAACGATGTTTGCACTCACTGTAAAGCAATCAAAATTTTGTTTTTGTATCATATATTTTACAAACTTTAAATAATGCGCTTTAAAATCATTATTGGTATTCATATATTGATGTTGATTATATGATATGATACATTGTTAGTTTTTATTTATTGCATTCATACTGACATATAAATCTCTTTTTTTTAATTCCATTTCAATCATTGCAATTATATAACATATGGCATATAGTCTGAAATATAGCATTTGGTCTAAAACATGGCATTTGGTCTAAAATATGGCATTTGGTCTAATAATGTGTCATCCGGTCTAAAAATATAGCAGTTAGTCTGAAAATATGACAACAAGCTTAAAAATATACAATCTCGTCTAAAAATTTGACATCCGGTTTAAAAATGTGGCAACCAGTCTAAAAATGTGGTCTAAAAATATACCATCCGGTCTAAAAATGTGTCATCCGGTCTAAAAATGTGGCATCCGGTCTAAAAATGTGGCATCCGGTCTAAAAATGTGTTATCCGGTCTAAAAATGAGACATCCGGTCTAAAATGTGGCATCCGGTCTAAAAATATGGCATCCAGTCTAAAAATGTGGTCTAAAAATATACCATCCGGTCTAAAAATTTGGTTTTCAGTCTAAAAAAATGGCATCTAGTCTAAAAATATGGGAGCTAGATCTTTCAAAATGACGAAATATATCAATGCATATTTTTCTCACGCTAAATAATAATATGTTTAGTTATAGAATTTTCTGTGGCAAAGTATACGATGTGTGTATTACATTTTATTACATTTTTATGTTCTCAAAGATTGGAAGTTATTTCTACAAATTTTTATTAAAACCGGCAGACCAGCTATTACCAACATGTTATTGTAGCAGTAAAAATAATACGAGTTACCTTTGCTTTATCTGTTTTATGATAGAATATTACTTGTTTAATATATTTTCAGCGAGTAATTAATTTTCATAAAATTATAGATATATGTAAAAGGAATTTGGTGAAGGTTGGCTCAATGTAATAACTCCGTTTTATTATCTTTATAAAACCATTATATAAAAAAAAATTTAAAGTTGAGGCGGAAGATTTCATAAAAGCCTAGTAGGAGAAAAACTAGACAATAATACAAATTGCTCAAAACCAACTTTTAATATTCATGAAGATGGTCCTGAAAATAATCTGATTTTTTTAAGTAGATATAAAGAAAATCAAAGTTCCTAGTATTTGGAAAAAAAGAAATCATTCTCAGCTATACCTTTGATGAAGCCTTCATATCTATATAAGTCAAAAAGTTCAAAGTGAAATGATAAACCATAAAAAAAGAAAACAAAATTATAACAAATACTAAAAAAACTATATAAAAATATCAAAAAATTCTTAATATCAACTTGTCATATTCAATAAAAAGCTCCTTGATATGGTTCGAAAAGTCAGTCAATTTTACATACACTCGTTTATGTATATTTTACCGTGCATACGCGTATGAATATTTACATATCTAAATAATTTATACATAATAAATTACATTACACGGAATGCTTATTTTATATGTCAGAATATTTTCAATCCTCCGTGGAGTTCAAATAAATGCCATTTGTCAGAAGGCGCTTGAGCGCTTGTGCCGTTTAAATTCGAATCCGTCTTGCAACATTTTATCGATGGCAAAAGCATTTGCAATATGCGAAGGAATTTTTCACGATGCATCTCGGGAAAATTGTATATGTGTGGTATTAGAATAAATAGAAAGCCATAATATTCATATATATATATATATATATATATATATATATATATATATATATATATATATATATAAAATGTATTCTGAGTGGTTAGATATTAATTTAGGAATATGAATAAACAACACTCTTTTTTGCACTAATTTATTAAATAATAATTTTACAAAGGTTTCGAGACTAGGTTTGTCTCATCATCAGTGTGTTATAATTTAAAATCAAAAATATGGAAATCTAAATTAGCGTTATGTGTTATCCGTTTCAAGTCATTTCTTTTACTGCCCCACCGACGATCGTCGGAGTCTGAATTCTCTATCAAGGTCAATTAGGTGAGTCACAAAATATATAATTTGCACTAAGTATATACTAATATTTGTGTAATGTATTTGTACGTTTCTATACGCATGAAATGTGAAATGAAGTGATTTACTTACAGTAGTCCGACACTGTTGTTTCCATTTCCGAGGTCTAAGGTCCTAGGGGTAACAGTTCTCCTCGGAACAGTTTGATTCGACCACGTCTTGCTCGGCATGTACTGAGTGCGGTTAAGTTGCTTTCCGCACGCTTGATTGGCCTCTTGTACTTTATTGCTTCGAGGTCGTTAAGAAGCTTCGGTCATTGCTCGTAGTTACCGCCGCCAA
Organism: Ctenocephalides felis; assembly: GCF_003426905.1. NCBI lineage: Eukaryota > Metazoa > Arthropoda > Insecta > Siphonaptera > Pulicidae > Ctenocephalides > Ctenocephalides felis. The sequence continues at coordinate 21,930,022 of NW_020536999.1, forward strand.
GATATATCGAATTCACTTGTTAGACGCCGATTGCGTTTGCCAAGTAATTTACCACAGGAGAAGATGCTCTTTTACAGGTTCCGTACCGTGTACCAATTGATGCCAATTAGTTGCAGGATATAATAGAAACGCACAGAACAACACAACACACACGTATATACATACATATATATATATATACATATATATATATATATATATATATATATATGTTGTACTGAAACCACCAGTGACACCCTTTTGCGATGCCAACAATTATGTAGATTCTTTTTACTGCTAAATAAAGCTTACGAATCTGAGGAAACTGATCCATATAAACAGACGAAGACGTTTAATGTGTTTGTTGATTTCATGATTTATTGTATACTTTACATATTATAACTTAAGTAAGGCTAAATATGGTTAACTGAAATACGACCGCATTGAAAACTAAAGTACGACTGCCTTCAGACTGCGTCATTGCAAGCCTTTTTTACGACTTCTTCAATGTCACTGCATAGTGCAACACAATAGTTTAGTCACTGTTTTATGGGCGTTTTGTGTTTCAGAAAAAAATTTCATCAACAATTGCTGGACTTACCAAAGATATCTCGAGTTTACAATATTGTAGCATAAGTAATTTACTATATTCTATAATATATTTATAATATTTATTTATAATTGTTACAAATGTGTGTTTTGTTAACAATGTAGAAGATCACAAACTGTTGAAGCATTTACTACCAAATGAATATCACATTTTCTCGTGTTACATTTTCTTTCGATTCAGACAAATCGTTATTCAATGAACACCGTTTCGATTAGAATTCAGAAGCAATGGAGTCAAAAGTTCTGAGAAAAGTAACCTGTTATTTGTAGTCACTATATTTATGGATTTATAATAATAGTTATATATATTTTCTATGGTATTGTGATATTCCAGGTGAAAATCGATCAATAATAATAGTTATTAAATATCTGTCAAAATTTTGACATAAGATTGAAAATACCTTTGATTTTTTAAATTTTAGGTTTACTTCAAGAATGGCAAATAATTGATATTGGCGTTTTATTGCTCGACTTCTAATAAATATGGGTCAAGCCATGTTATTTCTTTGGCAAGTCAAATAGCCCACATCATTTCTTCCTAATTAAAAATCAGATGATTTTTGAAATTGTGTAACAAGTTTTTAAAATTTTAAAGATGTTTACTTATGTTAAAGATTGTAATAATTTTGTTAAAAATTGTCGTACGACTGCTAATCAAAATGGATCAAAGACGTCGAGAATTCAATCTAGTGTAAATTTCGATTATTCCCATATATTAGACACTTGTCCAAAGGTAAAATTGAACCTTATTCCAATTTTTTTTCCATTTCCGGTCACCTTACCTTACTTCGGACACCTGTAAACGTTCAATATAAGCAACGCGTAGATCCACTGAACAAACTTTGGCACGTGACTCTGTTTTTCTTGGAAGTCTCGTAAGTTTTTTCTTTGTGGAACAAAATCGCTTCGTTATTATTTGCCGTAGAAAGTTTTCCGAGGATTTTCATGTGTGTGTTGGCGCATTTTTATATACACATAATACAGTTTTTCGCGATTTAGTTCGATACATTCTGGTCAATAAATGCACGGGGGAAATAATCTAATAGTTTACCAGGAACTGTTTCACCAGATTAGAAATAGTACGATAGATATAAAATTTGAAATGTTACACATTTGTTGTAGATAATTGTGTTTTCTTTGGAGTGAAATATAAATGTGTGTATTTCGCATTTTTATATTTTATCCAATTTACCACATCAGTGAAAAAATATCTAGTTTATTAAAGTTTAATAAATGCAGAAAATCTAGCCATTGAAAGAGATGGCATCTCATTAAAATGCTGCTTTGATCTGTTCTTAATTACTAAAAGTGATGCTGCTATAGAAGTTCGTATAAAAAATGATTTTGCTTTGAAATTTCTCGTCGCAGTACAAGGAGCACTTCGGTTTGTTTAATTTCCTGCGATCCTGCGATATCGTATTGAAACTTTTTAATTACTTGGGATACTAATTAAATTAAAAGCATCATCCTATATAAAAATTTCAAACGCGATCGTGATAATATACTGAATTTTTATATCACAGTTGAAAGAGGTGTGAGTGGTTGTTCGACCAACAATTGATCTTTTGAATTTTGGCAACGTGATAACATATTCTAGTAACTTAAAAAAAATTAGAGTATATATTTATATGATACTAGCAAACCGGGCGAACTCCGTTTCACCACCAGATGGTTTCACTTGATGTAATATTTCGTTTGGTGATTAAAAGATGAACAAAAAATTACCTGCTGTTGAAATTGAATAAAAATTTGCACAATACACGTAATTGATTTGATGGTTTCCAATTGAAATGTTAGGAAACGAATAACATATTTTTTACATTTTTGCACAATTTCACAGTAAACACAATTCCGGTTTGTCACATGAAATTAACTGAGCAGAGAATAATGAGTATCTGTCAAACAAATGAGTAGCAGTCAAACAAAAAATATTAGTTTGTAGCACATGCTAAGTATCAGAGATGATGCTGTATGTGAAACAAAAAGTGTTTTCCGCTTTCCTGTTGAAATTTTTTCAGTTTTCTTTGCTATAAACCTTACGGAGTCCGAAACCTTTCCAACGAATACAAAATCGTCGAAATCGGTTCGTGCGTTCTGGAGTTATATCGTCAGGAAGGAAAATTTGACTTATTTTTATATATATATAATAAACAATATTTACTTTTTAATATATATTTTACCCAAACCAGTACAATCATATAAATCAGTTTAAATATAACGAGTTGTAACCTTGTTTCTGGAAACGTATGAGATCGTTTCCGGATAATGCTCAGAACCGGTAAATAAATTTAACAATCACTAGAGAATTTTTAGAAAACACTAAAATTTACAAATAAACTTTTATTTTATCATCGTCGATATCAGTTGGTGTTTATTCAAGTGCCATTCCAAGCACTATGACTAAACTGACCAACATTAGGCCGGGAGCAAACCGCAAATTAGCCATGACGCCATTGCATTGGGACTTATCGCTGCATACAAGACATTCGAGAATCTTAATCTCTTCGTCGGCTGCCTCATCACGGGCTTCTTCGCTTTCTGCAAAACAAATAGAAATAAATTATATTTAGTTTTATAGTAGTTTCTAGGACTTATTATTTGAAAGACAAATCTCACTTAAGTAGTCCAAAATGTACCAATTATTTCTCTTACATAGCAACAATAATTTAACACTAGTTGTATGTAGCATTTTGCCTTATGGTAAAATGTATGAACTTCTTCATACCTACTAGTGTTCGTCGGTTTTTCGAAACCGATTTTAAAAACCTGCTTTCTGACAAAAATGATAAAATTCGAGAGCCGGTTTTTAGCGAAAAGATCGGTTTTTACTGTATAAATGAAAAATAACAAATATACCAGATAGAAGTAAGCGGTTTATACTTGGAATCATATTGATATCGATATAACATTTGGAACCATATCAGTCTGGTATGGTTCCCAGAAAGGTTCTATGTTATCTTTTTTCTGATGCAATTAATTTAGATTTTTATATCTATGTATATATTAATTCAGATAAATGCGACTTCTTGTAGAAGGAGTGAATTGCTATACCTAAACTTTAAAAAGAGAACCACAAATAGAGGAACTAAATTTTCAGAATTATTATATAACGCTGTAAAAACGATTAATCCCTAGTTTGCAAGAAATCTAACGAGAGTATTTTCTATTTCTAAACTTCTAACAATTCGACAGACGTCCTCCTCAGTTATTAGCAATCATATTTCATTAAACCAAAAATAATTAAATAATTAAAATTAATTAATTAAAAATGTTCGGAATAGAATAAACTCTGGAATTTGTTTTTAGAACTAAAATTGACAATAGCAAGTATGTATTAATATGAATCTATTTTTTTTATTTATTCGAACTCTTTTCTTTTCGAATGATAGTGAATATCATAAAAATATTTATATTCTCATATGTGAAAATGATGCATGAATAACGAATAATCATTCTCAAACTGAATTTATTTAATGTTCAATTTTATGGAGAGAGAACAAAACTAATTTAATTTTAATTAGTAGAACAAAAAAATAATATTTGATCTGGATTAAATAACTTTAAAAATAATTATTCGTTATAAATGCATCATTTTTACGTATAAGAATGAAAATATTTTTATGATAGTCAAAGGTAATTAGACTAACATATAAATAAAAATATACATTTTAAACAAATTCAATTGAAAAAATTAAAAAATAATAGATACGCGTTGATACATACTTGTTAATATCAATTTTAGTTTCAAAAACAATTAAGCTAAACTCCGAGTATTTTCTATTTCGAGCAATTTTTAAAATTTATTTTTTTGTTATGATTTCAAAATGAATCTTAAAAATATGATTTCAAAGAACTGAGAACGTCTATCGATTTGTTACTTAGACGTGTCGTTTGTTTACTCATAAAATTTTCCGAAACAGAAAATACTCTTCCAATTTCAATTTCCAAGTTTTTGTTCTTTTATTTGTGACTTCTAAGGCTAAAAACTCTTTTGTTTGAAGTTTGAGTAGAGGAAGTTATTTATTCAAGAAGAAATCACGCTGATTTAAATTAATATATGCACTGGTATAAAAATATAAATTAATATATGCATTAGACAAAAGATAATACAAAACCTTTTTGGAAACCTTTGCAGACTGATATGATTCCAAATGCTATTGAACCGATATGATTTCAAGAATCAAAACGCTTGCATCTATCTTTTATATTTGGCTATATTTGTCATTTTCTATTTATACAGTGAAAACCGACTTTTTCTACTAAAAAACCGGTTCTAGAATACCATAATTATCATAAAAACCGGTTTTTGAAAACCTACAAACCCTAATAGCCATGTTATCCGAGAATTGCCGATCAATTATATTCTGATACCTCCAAACGAATTTTTTTTTTTTTGAATTTATTTGAACAGCGATCAGAACTTATGGGTTCTATGAGCTGTTGTGACGAATCTCTTACAAACTACGTTTGTTTTTATTATAGATGGCAACCCAAACAGTTGTCTCATCTCTATGTGCTAATTTTTTTATTATTACAATTGTTGTAATAGTGAGCAGTTGTAACAGCTACGCCCACGAAAGGCCATTTTCACTTGTAATCATATTTGAAATCTATGATTTCAAGTGAAAATTTGGTATCAAGCTGCTTTGATACCGAACCGACCGAGGTTGGATTCGAACCCGGGACTAGGATTTGCTAGCGTTCTTACCATGGGACCACGGCCGGCCCTCCAAACGAAATGATTAAAAAATCAATCAATTATCACCTTTTCGGTGTTCGTCTCCGCCTTCTTCGCCTCTTTTGGCTTCGTCGCCACCTTCGTCGCCACCTTCGTCGCCGCCTTCGCCGCCTTCGCCGCCTCCAGCGCCTCCAGCAGCCGGTACGCCCTTGATTTTATTCATAGCGTCGGTATTGCAGTCGGCATCGGCATTCGATAGACATCCTTTCACAAAAGATTCTCCTGTGCTGTTTTCGTATCTCGCTTTGAAACACGTTTTGCTCTCACAGTCCACTAACTCTTTGCAAGTCTCTTCACCCAAGCAGGAGAAGCACTAGAATAGAAAATAGAAAATAATTAGTACTTCTAATTAATATAATCATTAATAAGTTTACCTATGCTGAAATTGCACAACAAACACATAGCATTTGGACCAGGGGCGTAACTACCGCTGTATCAGCCGTATCAAAAATACGGGGCTCCCGAGCCAGGGGGCTCCCAACGAGCGCAAGCAGAAAGCAAAACAACAATTTTTCAGAAAAATGGAATAATTTTAATGTAGTTTGCATTTCCTTTTTTTATCGAGAGGTATTGAACTTCAACTTGTAAGCTAACTCTTTAAAAGAATTTATTTTTGCTGCAATATTTTTGCAAGCTCTAGCAATCAATTCAATTAGTAAAGCTTTTTGCTCATCCGATAAGTTAATCTTTTTGTGCAGATATGAACAACTTCATAAAACTAATCCAGTTTATAAATTCTTCAAAGCAAATTGGAATTTGGTATTTTTATAGTTACATTTGAAATATTTTTATATTTGTTTTTGTTACTACTTGAATTGTCTGCATGACGCGTAAGTTTAATAGATATATTATGATAAATATGATAATATTCTGATAAATATGATCGACTAAATCATTTTCAGATTACTTTTTTCACTGTTTCAAACTATTAGTTTCATTTCTGAAACTATACAACATGCCAGTAATGACTTACAAAAAGCTAGTATTTTATTAAGTAATCCTTTGAATAGACTATGAGAATTTAGATATAAAAATATATTGAATTAGTTTGCTAAATTAGTCCAAATAATTTGCAAAAAAGATGGATTGCAATAACTATTTTAAAGAACAAAAGACAAAAGATAATGAAGCGTTATTATGATGAGTTATCACAAGATGAGAGAGAATTGAAATTGAATTGAGAATTTTAGACCCGAAATTTTATTTTAATATATACTTTTGCTATTTGGATAAATTAATTTCACAAATCAAACAAAGACTTCTAAACCTTTGCGATTTAAGTAGTGACATTAGCCTTATTGAAATTGAGAATTAATAAACGGCAACGTTTACTGTCGACTGAATTACTGTGAAGAAATACTGTAAATATATCTCATATGATCATGACCATTGAATGGTTCAAGAAATAGGTTTGAATACAAAAATCTAAAAAATCTTATTTTATTAAGATACAATGATGAATGCAATAGGCTTGCATCGGTTTTCATAGGTTTGGCCTTTCCATTTGCAATCGCAATTGCTAAGTTAACTACTTTTATATGATATTTTGAAAAATAAAACTAATTAAAAATTACGTAAAAACTTCAGGACTGAAAAGTCTACCAGGCAGGTTTCTAGAGACAAAAGCTTTATTAAATTTATAGTCACTAAATGATTCAGTTTTTCATAAAATGTCAAAGAGAGTAAGTATCTGGAATCATTTGTAAAAAATTTAGAAAATTGGAGAGAATTAGATAAATAAATAATTAGAATGATAAATAAATATTCCTTTAATTTCATGTATTTTTATATTTTATGAAAAAAAATTTCTTCATGAGGGGGCCCCAAACAAATTTTGATACGGGACCCCGCTAAGGCACGCTACGCCCCTGATTTGGACAGTTTTTGATGCTATTATAAATGAAAAAAAGCAACGTTGCTGTGACATTGGTCTATTTTTTGGCAGAATAGGCTCATAATTCAGAGTTTCTATATAATTGTTATAAAAATAAAATATGAGGATAAATCAACATCGTTTATCACACAATGCAATCCAATTATTTAAGTAATCTGACAATCTTTTATTAACTTTTCATAGGATAAGTTATAGTAATCGCAAAAAAATCAAAAATAAAAATTTTAATATATCTTTACGTTTCAAAGGTTTCTGAATATTTTGGCAAAAATATTCAAATTTACAAAAAATTGGTGGATGTGCGTGTCTGTATGTGTGTGTGTGCGGATTGTGGAACATTCGTTTTGTATTGATAAGGAGGCGTGCTGATTAGTTTTTGGCGAAGGTAGGACTAGCCGTTCCGAAGATACGGGGCAAAAAGTGCCAAAAACGGTAACTCAGTTTTTAACAGAAGCGTCCGATTTTAATAACTTTAACAAGATGCAAAACTGATTAAATTTTTGGAAAGGCCAGATGTTATGGACTCTTATTTAAAATAAGTTAAAAAAATGTAATTTGGCAGTCAAAAATGTTTATTGGACATATGTACATCAAATTATCAGCTATTTTATAGAGATTTTAATAATGTGTACGCATTTTGTGTAAATTTTTTTGAGTTCCGTACCAAGATTTTCAATTACGGGAAGTTCCTGCAATTTGCCATAAGGCACCCCACTAGTTAATTATATAATTTAACAAACAAAATGTTTTTTAAATCCATATTTTATTGGCTTGGCTCAATAAATGATTATGTATGCCAAGTTTGAATCTGAACATTTGCTAGTAAATCAAATTAAAAAGTTGCTTATAATTATTACCTTGAACACCAATTTTTTTATACATTGCTTTCAATATATATAATTTAGTGTTAAGATAATACGAATCTCTCATATTACTAAACAAAATTTAATCAATTTATAACAATATTCAAGATAACCAAATGTACTATTAAATTTTTGAACTTATATTAAATTAGACAAATTTTGAATTTCAGAGTCAAAATTTAAAATTTTTATAAAATAATATATTTCGTGTCCAATTTTGAATTGTCATATTTTAATTTAATTTTATATTGATCCTCAATTTTTAGACCAATAAAGTTCTAATAAAAAAAATATTTCTCACAATTTGAAAAATCTGATCTGAAAATTGAAATACTCACATTGTATTTACTTATATCAAATATATTGATTAGACAAATAATTCATGAGACCTTGATTTTAAATTCATATAATAATTTTTTTTTGTTCAATTTCAAAAACGCACTGTATATTATTGAACTAATTTAAATTAAATTAAATATTATTCTTCGTATTTGAGAATAATTTTTAATAATTTTTAAAATAATATATTTTGTGTCTAATTTTAAAATATTTAAATTTAAATTAAATATTGATCCTCAAATTTGTACGTATTTTTAAACCAATCAAGTTCGAATAAAATTTCTTTATTTCTTATTTATAAATTTACCAGAGATAAATTTTCATGAGACCTTGATTTTAAATTCATATAATATTTTTTTTGTTCAATTTCAAAAACGCACTGTATATTATTAAACTAATTTACATTAAATTAAATATTGTTCTACATATTTGAAAATAAAAATGTTTAATAATTTCTGAAACATTTATTTAACATTCTTAAAATAATTCCTTGTGTGCGACTTCAAATTAAAACAAAATTATAAAATTAATTTTAATTTAATAAGTATTAAAATATTAATTTCATTAGTACTAAACTATTAATTTCAAGTTCTGGTACAATAATGTTCATCATAACCTAAAAATTCTATTATAATTTGAAATTATTATAAACTAAATACTGCTCAATTCATTATTATCATCATAATATTCTAGTAAATCATATTAGAACTACCCATATAAATATATCAAAACAAAATTATGTGAAAAAATTTTTCATCTTTTTGACATTTCTCAAAAAAATTAAAAATTTTAAAAATTAAAAAAAAATTATTATTACCTGAAATGCTTCCTCGGCTGCTTCTTCATCACAACGGGCGACTTGAATCATTGCACCAAAGGCCAGAATGGCCAAAGCTGAGATCAGAATTTTCATTTTTCCGATCTTATAGATTTTCCGAATAATCTATTTTATTAAATGGATAATCCACTACGAAACCCGTTAACTTGTTGTTTTCACACGCGTATACTTTTTATTTAACTTTATATCAAATAAAATTGCAAAATAGAAAACTTTATTCTCTACAAAAAAGTAGAGCCAATTTGAACCGTTTGACTACTACTCTGCCTTTTGTTTCGCGATGAAACTCACCTACTTGATTTGAGAATTTTAGCTTTTTAGAAAATCAGACTGTCCTTTGTTTTTAGGCATTTGGTGAAATCGACTTATCTTTGGAATTATAAAAAAACAATCATGTGATTATGTCAGGACTCGGTAAATATTTTTGTTATCTAGTTGTTTAGAGTTATCGATATTAAGTTAGGTATGTAACTAAAAATTAATCTCAAGTATTAATTAATTAAATTATTTTATTATCATGTGATAAAATAGTTTTTAATACTTTATTCATAAGTTTTATATTTTTAGCTTTCATATTTAAATTATTTTGTCATACTCCTACGCTCTGGCCGGTATATTTTTTCTTCAGATTTCTGTAATCCCTACATTATTTTTACAACAGCGTTTTTATATTGTGCTAAATATACTTCAAATCTTTTTTTATTTATACTTCGTGTATTATCTAAAATGGTACAGCTTCAACGTAGTACTTCTTTGAATTCTTTATTTTCCCATTAATGATGTGTTTGATTTTCCGCTAGGATGGTTGCGCCAGCAGAAACAAAGGACAAATAAAACGTCTAATTAGAAGGTTCTAGAAATTTCTGTACTCGAGAATAACAAATAAAGCTTTGAATATTTTCCATTGCATAGAATAATCAATTTGTTGACAAACAGTTATTATCAGGGGTGGATAATGTATCAATTAGGTGGAGTTAGATGTTACCAGATGATCCACCTTGCGCCATCCTCAATATGTCTCTAAAGAGACAAAGGTCAAATACATCCAACTAGAATGTTCTAGAATTTTCAATTTGTAAACAAACGGTTATTTACCATCAGGGATGGATAATATCAATTAGGTGGATATAGATGGTACTAGTTGTTCTATCTTGCAGGTTTTTGCAGTGTGTCTAAGCAGAGACAGAGAATGAATAAATCGTCTCATTAGAAGGTTCTACAATTTTCTGTACTAAAAAATTCAATTTGATGCCAAATAGTTCTAGAATTTTCTGTACTTGAGTATAACAAATATAGCTTTGAATATTTTCTATTGCATAAACCAATCAATTTGTTGATAAGCGGTTATTTTCAAGGATGGATATTTAATTAGGTGGATTTAGATGTTACCAGATATTGCAGGTCTTCCTCAATATGTCTCTAAGGAAAGTCAAAGGATAAATACAACGTCTAATTAGAAAGTTCTAGAATTTTCAATTGTAAACGAATGATTATTTATTATCAGGGACAGATAATATCAATTAATTGGATATTACTAGTTGTTCCATTTGCAGGCTTTTCTCGGTATGTTTCTAAGCAGAGACCAAGAATAAATAAAACGTTTGACTAGAAGGTTCTACAATTTTCTGTAGGTAAAATACGGGCAGAATGACATATATGGACAAAATAACATGGTGGTATTATTTAAAAATTTTAGGCTAGTTTCATTCACGTTTCAACGACTCCAACTGTAATTCTGTAAATACTTGTATATTGACACTCTAAAGTTGTCTCGAAACCTACATATAGTATTGACACCCTACAATATGTAGGTTTTGAGACAACTTTAGGGTGTCAATATACAAGTATTTACAGACTTGCAGCTCGGTATCTCGAATTCCTAGATTCTTACCTAATTTAAACTTAAATGACTGGACCTAATAGGCCTGTGTTTATGATCTTTTTTTTTTAAGAAAATCTGATGATCTTTAGAGAGAGGATCGATAGAGAATAGGAAGCGCAACAAATGTTTTTTTTTGGTTTTTGGGAAGTTTCGGGAGATTTTGGAAGAACTGGTGAAAATTCCAGACAGTAGTTGGAACTCATGAAACCCTACCTGATGGTACTTTATCTTACCGCATTAAGAGAATATTCTTCTAAATCTCATTCAAAAACACGTAGAAATAAATATCTGTTGAAGGATTTCAGTTCTGAGTGAAAATTCTTTTTTTGTCTGCCTCTGCCCCTCTTAGCGGAATTCCATCGACGCTTTTGACGATGCTCACGAAGTGAAAAACTTCAATGCAACCATGCTATTCGCAAAACGGAAAATAATGATCAAAGAAAATCGGGTATTTGTCTCTCTACTACGGGCTTGAGCTTGTTCGTGGAAAATCTGTTAGAGAAAACGATTCGAAGAAAATTGTTGGAGAATAGTACATAATTTAAACAATCTCATATCTGTGCTTATTTATTCATCGATGGTATGTTATAAGATTTCACATTTTTGGAATGGACACTTTAAATATTAACCAGTTTAATGTGGCATGCTCATTGAACAGGGAGGACAATTGGTATCTCGTCAATCACAGAGTAAGTTAAAATTGAAAATTGTACTGCCAGATTTTATTCTGTGGGGGAATTAAGCACGTATTATAGACGAAGTTAGAATCCTAACTAGTAATGCATGGAATTGTGCCTTAAGGCGCAATTGCTGGAAGTTTCCGTACCAAAAATAAAAATTGTTAAAAAAAATTATTTTAGAACTTTGAAAAAAAAACGATTTTTGAGATTTTTGAGACTTTTTGAAAAATTTGATTATTTTTATACTTTTGAAATATTTTGGAAATTTTGAACTTTTTTTTCAAAGAAATCGCGATACGTTAGATGCTTAGAAACAAAATTAAAAAAAAAATAGAAAATAGAATACACACACACATGCATCTATTTGTTATCAGGTATGCCAAAATGTTCAGAAACCTCTGAAACGTAAAGATTTATCATTTTTTTTTATTTTTGATTTTTTTTGCTATTACTATAACTTACCCTACGGGAAGTTAATTATGTCACAACTTCATGACGAGTATGCTCGTCAATCACAGTTAACAGGTTAGACAAAAACAAAAGTTACTTACAAAAACAAAAAGTTACAAAAATGTATATCTCGTACTGTTTCAAAATAGTTCACATATAACTCTATATCTTTTCTTTGTCTATTTTGTTTCATTTAAATAAATTTCACCTGGCCATTTTCATTGTTGAGCCAAACACAAATACAATTTCGTTTCGGGGTGGAAATTGCATAGAAATGAACTTTTTATATATTTCATTATTCTCTGAGACCATTGAAACGTATTTTAATTAACTCTTCGGCTTCGGAATTAATTTATAGTTTTCAGTTTTAAAAATGCAATTTTCCTTTATGGAATAAAATCATTATGAATGTGTAATTGAGCGATTTTAAAGGTAGGATAAAAATGAGCTTTTACAATAGGGGTATTATAATCACATGTATGTGCATTGGAGTTTTGGAATGTTGTAGTATATTTTTTAATATGGATTTGAATTAACAAACTAGCATATCAGTTGTTTTATAAATGACGTTAAAAGATTTCAAGAAGCATTAATGCTTTTGCATTTAATTTTCTCCAGCGATCTTTGGAGGGCAATAAAGAGGACAGCCTCTAGAAGCATCTAATGTTCCGCCAGTTAATTTCCAGAGATGTTTTCCTCGTTTTTTCCAGACTATTTTCTTGAAACCCGTACTGTGTTCTGTGTAGCATGCCCTCCGACAAACGATTTTCTTTTACCTAAGAAACGGTTAAGAGAATTGGAAGGGCAAAAAAATGGATAAGTTAGGAGGTTGCTGTTTTTGTTCAGTTACGCCCATTGACTTGAGCTGCTTGATTAAAACATTATTTTATGAAGTAGACAAAGGAGGTGGATTAAGAAGGTTTTTTGCAATTCCGGTTCAACAAATTAAAGTTTGAAAGCCATGAAAAAAACTTGAGAATTTAATTTTTTTCTGGTGTCTCTAAACTTGCTAATAAAATCTGAGATAGCTAAATATTAACAAAATGTTGAATATATTTACGTATATGTATTGTTACACACACACATATGTAAATACATATATTGAAGGCATATTTTTAACTTTCCTGTTCAGGTTTCTGAACATTTGATGTATGTGTGTGTTTGTGCGCGTGTGTATGAATGTGCGGATACAATTTTTCCTCGAGGATTTTGAGAACACGGATCAACCGATTTGAAAGTTTTATTAAACATTCGATTTCTATTGATAAGGAGACGTGCTGATTAGTTTTTCAAAAATTGAATTATTCAAATTGGTTGATCGGTGTTCCCGAAATCGTCGACTAAAATTTGTATCCGCACACACACACACATACTATTTTTCTAAGGTATGCGAAAATATTCAGAAACCTTTGAAACGTAAAGATATATAAAATTTCCGATTATTTTGCGATTACTATAACTTACCCTACGGGAAGTTAAATATGATTTGGGACATAAAATAGAAAAAACCACTTGGTTTCAATTAAAATATTATAATTTATGAACCTCAGAAAGACTTCTATTGAATAATTCAAAATTTCACCATTGAGGTGTTTCACAAAATCGTCTATATGATAACTATATCTCATGTTATATCTCAAATAGCCGTGTATACACAGGAGTTAGTGTAAAGTTGAATAAAATCTAGAAAGTTTTCATGTAGCTGTCAAATGCACATATTTCGAGAATTCATAACCCCGATATATAATAACTACTACATATAGAAATACGAATTGTAAAGGTGGCTAGACAGCGATTTATTTATGGCGAATTAAATGCTATGAACAGAAATTTAATTTTGGAAGGTTAAATAATTATATAAATCTAGAATTTTGAGCAATTATAAAGCGTACTGTAATTAATAATTGAGTATTTGAAGTTGATAAATTGAAATCGAAGTACTGTTTTTGAGTGTTCCAGTGGTTTATATAGTCAATTTATATACTTTTCTAAATGTCTCATATACTTAATAGTAACGAGATATCAATTTAAGCAATAAGTTCATTTTTATATTTTAAATTTATGTAATTGCATCAATTAAACTTCACTTAGTAATAATAAATTTGATAAATAACTAGTGATGTTTGGCATCGTGCCTTGAGGCAAATCGCTGGAACTTTCTGTACCAAATTAAAATTTTGAAAAACTAAATTGTTTTCGATATTCAAATTTTTTTTGAAAATTAAAAAAAAATTGAAATAAAAAAAATCTTATTCCAAAAACAATGGTTTCGTCAACACAAACAGATTTTTTTTGAATCATTCAAATCAGATGTTTATTTTTAAAAACTGCCATTTTTTGCACATTTAGCTCCGTATCTCCAAAACGGCTGGACTTGCCTTTGCGAAAAACAGATCACCACGTCTCCTCATTATTACGAATTGAATGCTTTTTGGAACATTCAAATTGGTTGCTCCGTTCTCTCAAAAAATATAATTTTATTTTCTGCACCCTTTGCTCTGTAACTCTAAAATAGCTGGACCAACTTCTGCTAAAAACTAATCAGCACATCTCCCTGTCAATAGAAATCGAATGTTTGATGAATCATTGAAATCGGTTAATTCGTGCGCCCGGAAACGTGGAGAAAAATTGTATCCATACATACATACATACACATCCACTTCTCGAAGGCATGCCAGAATGTTCGGAAACCTTCAAAACGTAAAGTTATGCAAAAGGTTTGAATTTCGATTTTTGGACGATTACAATAACTTGCCCTACGGGAAGTTAAAAATCGAAGCATTGCATTTGGGTTTTGGAGTCGTTTATTGAACAATATATTTACTTTTGGTATTATTTCATATTAATTATTATTATTTGTGATTTTCATTAATTTTTACATTTAAATAATAATATTGATGTATAAATATTTTAATAGAACATTTTAATATGATTTTTTTTTTACCTTTTGCCATAAACATTATTTACAATTTTTTTATTTTAATTATACATTCATCTAAAATTTAATATACAATACACTAATGATCTGTATTTTTGATAAAAATATTTAAAATTAAAATTTTTAGATACTAATTTCGAATAATAATAAAGATTATTATATGCATTAATATTTTTATCAACGTCAGCTAGTGATATAATGGATCATCAAGATTCAATTTATGTCACTTAAAAATTGGATCTTTCAATTTTTCAAATATTTATTTTGTGCATTCTAGAATCAGATGCTAATTTTTTGCTTCAAATTTGCCATATGAGCTTTTGCTGTGTTTAATCATTTTTATTTTATAAAGCAATACAAAGAAACATCCTTGATGGAATTATTATAATTAACACGTTAACCACTGTGCCAGTCATATGTATCTAAGGTTAATATGATCTATATTAACCATATTAAACCCATAAGCCATATTAAACATTTGGTACAACTTGTCGAGAAAAAGCGTTTTAATATAAGGTCAAGTCAGTCATATATGTGTGACACAAAAAATTGACCAGAAATTTCGATAACAAAATGTTTTCTTCTGATTCATTACATTCTTTTCAGTTTTCTTCATATATTTTTAACTGAATTACCTAATAAAATTACCATGACTCATGGCACAAAAATCTGGTATTACCGTGGCGATTAACGTGTTAAATAAATATAAAACTAGATTGAAAACATTTTTAACTTTCCGTAGGGTAAGTTATTGTAATAGGCCGAAAATCGGAATTGAAAATTTTCACATTTCTCGACGTTTTGAAGGTTTCTGAACATTTTGGCATACCTCAGAAAAAATGGATGTGTGTGTGTGTATGTATGTATGGATACAAATTTCCAGTCACGTTTTCGGGCGCACGGATCAACCGATTTGAATGGTTCAAAAAACATTCGATTCCTATCGATAGGGAAAAAAGCTGATTAGTTTTTGGCAAAGGCAGGTTCAGCCGTTTCGGGGATACGGAGCAAAGAGTGCAGAAAATATAAATCCACTTTTTGAGAGAACGGAGTATCCGATTTGAATGATCTAACAAACATTCAATTAGTAATGATTGGGAGAAGTGTTCATTAGTTTTTGGCAAAGGCAGGCCCGGCCATTTCGAAGATACGGAGCTAAATATGTAAAAAATGGCAGTTTTTGAGAGAACTAAGCGTCCGATTTGAATGATTTAAAGAACTTTCTGCTTGTCTTAACAAAATAATTGATTTTGGAAAAAAAAAATTTTGTTTCAATTTTTTTTTTTTTTTAATTTTTTGTATATCTAAAATAATTCAGATTTTATTTTTAATTCTGACTATAGTTCTAATATACTTTAAACAAATAATTTCAACTTTGCAATTCAGTTTATATAATTCTTATAAATATTAGACAATGTTACAATATTTATAATAATCTATTTGAAAATATTTAGTATTCCTCGAACATTTCATTACGGTACGGGAAGTTCCAGCAATTTGCCTTAAGGCACGATGCCACCGACCCTACTAGTTATATTCAATTTAATAAGTGATGTTCAATTGATACTATTGCTAATAATTGCTCAATTTTTATTTCACTGATTTTAAATTTTATAAAAACATTTGCTGATATTTATTGCAGTTGTGAATTATTATTTTGCCTCCATTATAAATCAAGTGTTAATTACATTCTGAACTTGCCTGAAATGTCTCGGGATCCAACATGAAATTAGAGTCCAGGAATTACGTATAAATTCTTATTACCGACCCGTCTTTGGGCATCCTGTCGTATCCCATATATCCTTGCGGTTATTTTGACGCAGCAGCAACGTTCTCGGGCGTCATTTTCAGCCATGTTTTATCTTTTATTAGACATACGGTCTCTGCTCGTCAACGCCCTTACACTTTGCACATTCGCATCTTGTATATCTTTTTTGACATCTCACAAAACCGACAGACGACCTGAAGTTGTCAAACTTTGGAGGAAATTGAAGGTCCAATATGTGGAAGTTGGAATAAAACATTAGTTTTGTAGATATAGACACACTATGGTCTTCATGGCTGATTTAATATTTTTTAATTTATTTTTTACAACTATTACTTACTAGTAACTACCTCTGGCATCTATTCGAGTACCTCTGGCAGACCAGTTGGGCATATTGATAATACATCTATGTCTGCTGTTATAATCAAGTCAATACAGTTTTTCAATATTCCGTAAGTTTTAAATTATAACTTACGTATATTTGGCTAAAGTCAAAAATTGTTTAAATTATTTTAATTACTGTTGCAATAATAGACACACTTTTCTTTGGATCCGTTCAGAGTTCACAATAACCTAGAATAAAGGAAGATCCGGCATCTATTTTATAAGAACTTTTTTCGAAAAATACGATTTTTTATAATTAGTTCATCAAGGACCAATCAAAGACTTACGACCTGTATTAAAAAAACAAAACTATAAAAACTTTTTACGGAAAAATACGATTTTTTATAATTAGTTCATCAAGGACCAATCAAAGACTTACGACCTGTATTAAAAAACAAAACTAGTACAAAACTAGTAGTTCATGTGTATTTTTGCTTGTGTTCTTTATAAACCATTGCGTTAATTATTATAGATTAATCTTGACAATAACTCATTAAATTGAGAACATCTACTAAAATACTAATTCGATTGATGAAACCTAATTAGTTGTTAATTTAGTTATTCATGTGATTATTTCTTAGTTCGTTGATAAATTTGTGAGAAGCAAATCCTTGAATGCATTGGATTAGCAGAAAGCAAAAATCGACTGATCTTGACTAAAACTTTTCATAGTTGCTACAACTATAAAAAACTTTACATCAAGATTTTTGTTGCGATGGTTCTGAATGCTATTAATGAATTTAGTTAGTTATTATTTAGTTATCCATG
Source organism: Ctenocephalides felis (assembly GCF_003426905.1). Taxonomy (NCBI): domain Eukaryota; kingdom Metazoa; phylum Arthropoda; class Insecta; order Siphonaptera; family Pulicidae; genus Ctenocephalides; species Ctenocephalides felis. The sequence goes on from NW_020536999.1 coordinate 21,948,149, forward strand.
TGAATATTTCTTAGTTCGTAGTCAAATTCGTGTGCTGGTGAGAAGCAATTCTTCAAATGCATTGGAATGGCATAAGGCAAAGCGACAAATCTTGACTAAAATTTTTTATAGTTGCTACATAGATTTATAATTGCATTAAATTGTCAGATATTTTATAGAGATTTCAATAATGCGTACACATTTTGTGTCATTTTTTGGGTTCCGTACTGTGGGGAAATCAAGCAGGCTAGTGATTGTAGAGGAAAACAATTGGACTTGTCATATTTCCATATCAGTAATATTTTATAATAAATAAATTTTATATATTTTTATACGATGGGAGTTTTTACTTTCATATTTATTACTACTCCCACATTGGTGACATACGACGATTGAAATGAAGACAAAGATGGAGTTTTATTTTTCGAGGATTTAAGAAATATAGATTTTGACGCAGCACCATTATCACTGGTCTTCAGAGACGACTTATAAGGTACGTCCAGTCCTCGGTTTATCATAGTTAACGCACTTACTACCTGAACCGGACTTTCGTGGTTACCCATTTGGTATACCCAGACCTCAGTGTTTATTGCTGACAGTGTTTATTTCATTGGAATGCAATTCAACCTCTCCTTATCCGTTAACTCAACAAATCGTCATTTGATGCAAAATGATGACATAAATTATTTATTGGATTTCACAATTCTGGACTATTATGTTAAAGAAACCAATGATCCTGATTTGGATAAAGAGCCAACTTCTTTCTCTGGTAATAACCCATCAGATACGAATGCAACGCCTGCAGAAATGGAAACTGTACCCATAAATAATGGGTATGCCATGCATTCTACTAGTTTAGTTATCCATGTGATTATTTCTTAGTTCGTTGTCAAATTCGTGTGCTGGTGAGAAGCGATTTCTCGAATGCTTTGAGATAGCATGCGGTGCGACATTACACGTCGTCCAAGCGAGCAGTGCGGTTAGGTCCTGACTAAACAACGCAGCGAACGCGCTAGCCCGGACAAGTTTCCGCTCTTCTTTGCCCCGAACCCGAAGGTTCCGAGGCGTCTGCGACACCCCCTTTATTCACGGAAGGTTGATCGCGATAGACGGTGCGCTGGGGGCGAGATCGCTGAATTAGATTAGACAGTTGAAATTTTGAGTGACACAAATCGAAATGTTTAAAGATTAATGAACTTATTATAGTTGATTTATTGGTATTCGTAGTGCTCTGTCCGGAGGCAGATACGTTATGAGAGCACTACATTTAATTCAACTATTTTTTAACTTCCTGTAGGGTAAGTTATTGTAATGGGCCAAAAATCGGAATTGAAATTTTTTACATTTCTCGACGTTTTGAAGGTTTTTGAACATTTTGGCATACCTCAGAAAAAATGGATTTGTGTGTGTGTATGTATGTATGTATGGATAGAAATTTCCAGTCACGTTTTCGGGCGCACGGATCAACCGATTTGAATGGTTCAAAAAACATTCGATTCTTATTGCTAGGAAGAAGAGCTGATTAGTTTTTGGCTAAGACAGGTCCACCCGTTTCGGAGATACGGAGCAAAGAGTGCAGAAAATAGAAATGGAGTTTTTGAGAGAACGGAGCATCCGAATTGAATGATCTAAAAAACATTCAATTAGTAATGATTGGGAGAAGTGGTTATTAGTTTTTTGCACAGGCAGGCCCGGCCATTTCGAAGATACGGAGCTAAATGTACGTAAAATGGCAGTTTTTGAGAGAACTAAGCGTCTGATTCAATTGATTCAAAGAACTTTCTGCTTGTCTTAACAAGATAATTGATTTTGGAAAAATAAATTTTTGTTTCAATTTTTTTTTTCTTTTTTTTTTAATTTTTTGTATATCGAAAATAATTTAGATTTTATTTTTAATTTTGACTATAGTTCTAATATACTTTACAAATAATTTCAACTTTGCAATTCAGTTTATATAATTCTTATAAATATTATCTATTTGAAAACATTCAGTATTCCTCGAACATTTCGTTACGGTACGGGAAGTTCCAGCAATTTGCCTTAAGGCACGATGCCATAATTGCCTCAAGACAGAATTCCACTTACAGCTAGTTGCTATTAATTTATTCATTCTCGAGCTTTTTATATTTTTTCTATAAATTTATTTATTATTTTACACATTTTTCACGTTTTGTTTGCCTCTTTGTTACAATAAAGGAATTTAGAAATAACAAAGTTTTAACGAATTCAATTGCAGTTATTGGTTTTTCTGAGAACCCATGTCTCTGATCGATACAGAAGAATTCTTAAAAAGTCTTACTTTATACATGTCAGTTGATAAAATGACAAGTTTTTTATTTATTAAATATTTAATGATTTTAAATATGATCACAATATAAAAATTAGTTATTACTTCAACAAAGTTTAACCACGTTTTTAACGATTGAAATTGATGTTATGAGCCTTTCTTAGAGTCCACGTCTCTGATATTCTTAAAAAGTATCGCTTTATTAGGGTTGTTGTTGGTTTATACAATGATAAATTTGTTTATATATATATGATCGTTTAAAATTTTCTTTACTGAATATGATCACGCTATGAAAATTAGTTGCTGCTTAATTACTAGTAAACTACTTTTTATTGAAATATTATTTATTATATTACTTTATTTATTCTTATTTAGAGTCTTTAGATTTCACATTTTGATGGCCTATTTGTCATAATTCAGCATCTCTGTAGCTACGTGGTAAAAGTTTGATCTTGCAACCACAGTTTCCGGATTTTATTTTCGGCTCGGTAAATAAAAAACAACATAAACATCAAATTACTTTACTATAAATTATTTTATTTTAATTATATAAAAATATGTTGGTTTACAATGAACTCTATCTATTTCCCCACCGGCTCCTCTATCCCTTATCTACTGCCCCGGGAGCAAAACTCCGGGTGGCGGCAAATAGATGGGCTGCCGGTGGTGGCAACTTGTTTGTTTGGTCTCATAATGAAACCATATTGCGTCGCCATAAACAAAACATGCCAGCACTACCCACGGTTATATCAGGTCTTCTGCTCCGCCTAAGATGTTATCAAAACTGGAAGAGACATACGTGAATATACATTGTTCTACGTTATACTGGATGAGATGTTTCACTTAAACGGGGCATTTGACAATTTTCGAATGCCAGAGTCACATTTGGGTAATGATCAAATTTAATTCATGGCAGTGTAAATGTATGATTATAATAATTAAACTAGTGGTGTATGGCATCGTGCCTTAAGGTAAATTGCTGGAACTTTCCGTTTCAGAATTAAATATTCGAGGGAAAAAAATCAGTAATCAATAAATATTGATCAATGATTAATAACATTTGTTTTAATCATTTTCAAATAAATAATTATAATCACATTATTTTGTATCGTTCATAAAATATACAGTGACAATCTTATTGCTCAAAACACTTGAGAATGTTCGAATTAGCAAGAGGTGTCAAATGAATGCATGTGATGATATATTTCTTACGATTTGAATAACGCTTCTGAAATATATACATTTTCAAACTAAATTGTAAATTAAAAATTCATATTTGAAGTAAAAAATTATGTATATTTTTGAAAATTAGGAAAAAAAATCTGAATTTTGAAATATGCTTGAACGGTATAAACAACTTTAGAACTTTACTTTTTTGGTACGGAAACCAATAAACTTGTGACAAAGTTAGTACTTATTTTTGGAAACTCTATCAAATATCTGATAATTTGATGTGCATATGACTAATGAATTTTTTCTTTACTTTTTCCTCCGTAATTCTGAAATCGTAATATCAGCCCAAAAATTTTATCAGTTCTTCTCTTCATCAATACATGTAAAATATTTTTTAAATCATTCAAATTAGGTACTCAGTTCTTTCAAAAACAGAATTACTGTTTTTGGCACTTTTTCCGCGTATCGGCTCGACCTGCCTTTGCCAAAAACTAATGAGCACCTAAACACATACATGAAATTTTTCTATGATGTGCCAAAATGTACGAAACCTTTGAAACGTAAAGATAAGCAAAAATTTTCATTTTTGATTTTTTGACTATTATAATAATATATTATCTTAAAAATTATTAAATCATGAGTATTATCATCAGAAACACATATTGTTTTAAAATATCTTAAATTACATTTATATTCTTTTTTGCTTAACTGAATTAAAACTTTCGTGAAAATATTTTTTCTAAATATTTATGAACAAAACAACCAGACAAAAAACTATAACAGCTGTAAAAAAATAGTAAGGTTTTAACGAATTATATTGCAGTTTTCGGTTTTTCTTAGAGTTCATGTCTCTGATCCATACCAAGGAATACACATATTGCCATAAAATATCTAAAATTACATTTTTAATCTTTAAGTAGTAAAAAAATAGTGAAGTTTTAACAAATTAAATTGCAGTTATTGGTTTTTCTTAAAGTCCTTGTTTCTGATCCATACAGAGAAATACACGTATTGCCATAAAATGTATAAAATTACATTTTTTATATTTAAGTAGTAAAAAATAGTGAAGTTTCAACGAATTAAATTGCAGTTATCGATTTTTATTAGAGTTTTTGTCTATGATCTATACAGAAGACATATATATTGTCTTGAAATATTTTAAATTACAATTTTAATCGTTTTTGCTTAATTGAATTAAAACTTTCGTGAAAATATTTTTTCTAAATATTTATGAACAAAACAACCAGACAAGAAACAATAACAGAAGTTTGAGAGAACAACATATTGAAATTCAAAACATAAAAAAGTATTTTACAAGCTTAATAAAAATACTTGATATTTCCTTATATATATTCACCAAGTAACAAGTTTTACAAAAACTAAAAACCGACATAAACTTCAAAACTTTACAAACTTCCTTTCCTCCATTCTTGTAAAAGTCTAAAGAAGTACTCGCACGGCATCAGGTGGTTCTCGCTACGTGCCATATGAATTATTCTCAAGTCGTTGAAATTTTTTTCATAAATTCTGATAGCCACTTTTTGCATGTATGGGGATATTAAAGTCGAATATTTATCGTTATAACTAAGGAACCACTTATTTTGATGCGCGTTAACCCTCGCCAAAACGCTCCATTAATTCTCCTGAATTATTCATAACCATCGAAACTTCAGTAGGATATTGTATATGGACACGTCACAGCATCATGGCACATGTGTTGTTTGCTTTTATGCTAATTCATCCCTTTCTGTTTGTTACGAATTTAGAAGAAGAATACGTTTTAAATAATTAAAATTTGACACGATGTCCTTGGTAAAAATGTATATGGTAGAGCGGGGCAAAAAGTTTCAGCACCTAAATCTCAAAAACATGTAAAGTTAGGAATTTTTTAACAACAATGTTTAAAAGTAGAGATCGAAATATGTATCACCAGCTATCATCTTGATTGCAAGGTTTGCAAATTCATAACAAAGTATCTTTTTTGTTGTAATTCATACAGTAAAATATACATTATGAAAAACTAGTGGTGTATGGCATCATTCCTTAAGGAAAAGTACTGGAACTTTTCGAACCGGAAACCAAATTGTTAAAAAAAAACTTTGCAAAGCTTTGAAAAAAATAGATTTTAGAGAAATTTTGAAATTTTTAAAATTTCTTCTTATATTTTTATTTTTTTGAAAATTCTGAACATTTTATTAAGCAATCGCGCTGCATGGCTGATTTGGAGAATCAAAGCGCGTAAGAGCCGCATAGTCGTGTAACGTGTAAACGACGTTGGTACGGGACCTATATAAATGTACACCAAATTTGTATTTATTATTACAATCTTTTTATAAAATATCTGATAATACGATGCACATATGTCTAATGTTCATTTTTGACCGCCAAATGGCATTATTCTTTACTTTTTTCATTGGATTTCCGGTGACGCTAGACCTGCCTTTACAAAATATTTACCAGTTGTTCATTTCGTCAATACAAGTAAAATATTTTTAAAATTATTTAAATCGGGCACTCCGTATCTCAAAAACTGAAATACCATATTTGGCCTTTTTCCCCCTATCTCCGAAACGGTTGGGCCTGCCTTTGCCAAAAACTAATAAGCACGTCCCTTTATCAATAGGAATCGATTGTTTGTTTAACCATTCAAATGGGTTGATTCGTGTTTTCGAAATCGTCGAAGAATAATTGTATCCGCACATAAATACACACACGCACACACACATACACATACATATACATCCATTTTTTCTAAGTTATACCAAAATGTTCAGAAGCCTTTGGAAAGCAAAGATATATAAAAAAATCATTTTCGATTTTTTTGCAATTACTATAACTTACCCTGCGGGTATTGAGTACCTTTAGAAGGACTTGAAAGTACAATTATAAAAAAACACAATATAAAATATAAATCTATCAATTTTAGTTAACAATGAATCATACATAATATAAAGAATGTATAAAGATGAAAAAATTTAACTCGTTGAGGTAGTAATTAAATTTGGCAGTATACTTATGAAATTGTGAAGAAATCCAAATATTGTTAAATTATAGATAATCAAGATTTTTTTTTAATTAATACAATGGCAAATATAAAACTTATATTCTGTAAGACATTTGGATTATATTTTAATACCCATTTTATATAAGGGATTTAATAAGACATGGTAGAAGGTCTCCATGTGATTCTTTCAATATGAGATCTATATGTTTTGATCAAGAATTTGAAGACATTCAACACGATTTTAAGCAAATTTGCGCACATTTGAATAGTTTTTTTTAAGTATGATCACATTATTCGTGATTTTCCAAATCTTCACAAAATAAAACCTGATGACAAATTAGGACTAGTAGATGACTAGATAATAATTCCCGTTCGAAAGATGAATTGGTCAGAACTCATTAGAAATAGGGCAAGTAAACCTATTTTGTTAAAATCTGTGATATATATATATATATATATATATATATATATATATCATGTGTCGAATCCAATATAAGACCCCGAGGCAATTTACATTGTTCGAGTCGATAAAATTTTTACATCGCTTTTATCACACCCAAAACATTTCGTCGGAAGATGTGTATTGGCTGCTTGCATTTGCAAAATATCTTTGGTTATGTTACTCTTTTATATCACAAGAGGAACATGTTGCCATTCGACGAAACCCATTTTAGGATTCTATTTCTACTAAAATAAAATGACAACATTTATGTATGTTACAGTTTTATTTGCGCAATATGACAGTGCATTATAATAATGAGGTCACCTAGTTTGTAAAAATTTGGTATTGTTTTATTTGTAGACACTTTGAATACTATTTGTAAAACAAATGTCTTTAAAATATCGTGTATTTTACTGTGTGAATTGCAAATTGAAAAATCACAAACATCTTGTAAAATAATCATTTTTATCACTCGCCATTTCATACTCAAAAAAATTTCTTACATGCTATTATATTTTGTCTTACTTCTAGATTTTTTGTATTTTTTTTTTAAATTATTCCTTGGACATAAGAATTACTTTTATTTCTTACTTACTTAGCTTCTATTTTTTATATTTTAGATATTAATTTAGCAATGTGGACATTTTTTCTTGTTTGTTTTAGAAGTTCATACATTCTTTCCATTCGAATTCTGATGTTAGACCCTTTTTTGGTACATAATCATATTCATATTTTTTCACTAGTACTTTCTCGCTTGCTTTTCAAAATCGCTTTGAAAACCAGGTAGTTCAAGTTTACCTTAACCCAATCCTTCCTGACTAGTGCATCTACATTAGTTATCTTAAAAAATGTAGGTTTCAAGAATACTGTTGAAAACTCTAAATCAGTTCACATTCATTTAAGTAGGTTTTTTCCTTAAAACAAAACTAAGATTGCTCCCCGTTCTACTTTCTTATCTCGTCTTGATTCTGAAAATTGAAATAAAATTAAAACCGATGCCGGTACGTAACATTAGTGTGGAAAATTGAATATTTCACCTAATATTCTATTTCCCAATCCGGCCTTGTTTTCCGTCGTCGCTTTTCCTTTCAACATAATGACGCGCGATAATATTTTAAGTCGTAAACACGATAAATTTTATAACCCGGAGAGATAGCTCAGGGCGGTAGCGGAATGGCTATCCATTTGCCAAGTTTTCTGAACCGCGATGTTACATTTTTTGTCAAGCTTTTTTTCTCGGCATTTTACATTTCATTCTCCAAAAAGTCAGTCACGGTTTGCCGGAATCATAAGACCGGAATCGACGGTCATATCCGCAAGTGCAATTGCTCGAGACGAATGCGTTTGCATCTAGTTTTTGACAAAATCTTGCAATGTGGATAGCGAGCCGTGAAATACCTCATGAAAGTCAGTAGATGAAAGTCATAATGTTGCTGGAAAAAAATAAGTGTAGTGTTATTTGATGTTTGCAATTGTTATACCCGGGAAAGACTTTTGCTGTGCTCACAATACGCAATACGCCATGAACAACAATTTGAAGAAAATTCTCGAATTACATTTACACGAAAATTTACTGAATGATGTTTATCATACGATTGCGTGAACAATTTAATGAAAATGTGTTAAAATGATCAATGGACTATTTTACTATGTAGTTTTAAATAGTCTAATATTTTTAAATAGACGAATTTTGGTCTAGAATTTAAAAAGGCAATTTTGTCTGTTTCAATTTGTCTACCAAATGGTTTGAAGATATTACAAATTATTGCAATTAAGTTTAATTACGAATTATTGCACACTGTGTGTCGAAACATTTGCGAGAGTTTGCGCAAGTTAATTGAGAATACAATGGTACCACAAAATTTATGTTGGTGAAAAAAATAAAAAAAATAGATCACATTTTGACTTTAGATCACATTTTTCTAAAAAATATGGAATAATATAATTGAACAGCACATGTAAAAAATATAATATTTTATTATATTGTAATATATATGCATATGCAATATGTAAAAATATAATATTTTTTAGTAACCAAAAATATTTATAAATTTATAAAAATGAAATGTTTTTCTCGCCAAAAGATGAAAATTTATTTCGTTTATACACATTTTATTCATCTTATTTGCAAGGAAAATTCAATTATTTATATTTTTTGAAACTTCAAAATATAAGTTATTGAGCGTAAATAATTCATAGAATATGTATTGATATAAGGGCCGAATGTTAGAACTCACTTCTTATAAATATGAAAACCAAATTCAGAATTCCATATAAAAAGGGTATATATATATATATATATATATATATATATATATATGCATTAATCATCTGATATCCGCCAGGTATACAGATGTGCAGGGTTTCTGCAAACAATATATGTGTATATCCGCAAAAAATAACTGGGTCATATTATGCCTTTTTTGTTGTATTCTGCCCACAAATGGGCGAACAGGATACGTGCACAAAAGTTATAGCTGGTTTCGTTTTATATTTATATCATATATATTTTTGCATATTCGAATATTTCATCAAAAAGTTTCTGCGACCATTTTTTAATTAAAAGTTTAATTATAATTCGTTTAATTATTTGACCTTTGCCATATGACGTGGTTCGATTGGAAAGGTAATTTTTGGAGTTGTTTGATGAAAATGATATAATTGATAATGAAAACATGTAGAAACGAAATTTACATTTTCATTAGTATTCATTTTAGGTAGTATCTAATAATATTCAATTTCTATTTGATGTTTTCTGTATAACTATGTTAAAATATATTATTCGTACTTTTGGAATTTAAGTAAATTCTGAAATTTATGATGAGATAGTAATACTATTATTAATCTAACATAATTTGACAAATACTGAATTACAAATATCGTTATAGTCATTTAGAGAAAATTAATAGTGGACCTGAGATTTCTTATTGTATATTAAATAGAATAGTGTTCTATCGTGTATTGTAAAATAAAATGAGTTATGAGTTTATAAGCAAACACTTTTTATATTTTTTTTTCACAGTGAAGAACAGTGGATGACGTATTAACACTTTCGGGACGGCACCGATTTCAAAACAATATATATACTTTACCGGCTGTAAACTTGATTTCATTGTGTATGTTATGCAATGTGCTTGATAAAAATTTGTGGTCATTGAAAGACATACATTTATAATATTAATTTATTTTGATCATTTTATAAAGAATGGTGACGTTTAAAACAATTTCCAAAATGCATAGCTGGTTGATTTTGACATATTTTACAATAAAATGTTCGCCGCCTTCCTCCTGTTGCTTTTCTGTCAGAACAGACAATACAATCCCTTTTTCTTTCACTCGCATTTAGAATATGCCACTGATTAGTCAGTATATTTGGTCATTTTTTTGCTGCCATAATGGTTTATTTTTGCTATTTAATTGTCTAATAATTCATTTGTAAAATATAAAGTAAAATAATCTATTGGATGTCTTATATTGCTTGGTATTTGTAGTCGGGGTGTTTGTTGATGTATGTCAAACTCGATTATTGAAGGAGAATCGCAACATTCGCCAATGTCTTCCCGCTTTTCATTTATTTTATCGATCTTCATCTTCTTTTTGTTGGTTTGTTAATATCATCATCACATTCATCACTATCATCGATGCAAATAGTAATTTTGTAAAATTTGTCTGTATGAATGTTTACTTGAAACTCATTATCACTACTGCTTAATTCACAAAATTTACCAGTCGTTTTACCATAGACCATATAGCAAAAATACTACTAAAATTACTTTGCCACTACTGCATATTGATAATTTTTTAATGAGATATTCTGGTCTAGAGTTCTTCGTAAGAAAAAAGTAATTTGTACAAGCTAACTAACTCAAAATATAACTGATTACAAGATAACTAATTCAAAGCATTACCTAATGTTTTTAGAATACAAGAAAAAGATAAAAATTAAAAAAAATCATACAATTTTTATTCTGGAAGGTGATGAATCTTTGGCTCTTTACCTTCAAATATTGTTGTTAAACAATTCTTACCTTTACTTGTATTGAGATGTTGGCGATGGAAGTTTTTATTTGCGAAACTTTAAGCCCCGCTCTACCCTATATATATATATATATATATATATATATATTGTGTATATATATCGAATATATCGGTATCTATAAGGTGATATAATGCACGGTCCTTGTGACAGCATCAGCGCATAACTCTTATTGATTAATTAGCTCGGCCGACGGTCCGAGCTTCGAATAAAATATATCTCAATATAGGACACAGACTTTTCTACAACCTCTACAATTACATTATTTCTATACAAATCTAGCTTAAATGCTCTTATTTCTTGAAAGTGAATTATATTTTTCATGCCACACGAATTGGTAGAAATTATTAGTGAAAAACTCTAAGAAATACCTTACTCTTTATATAAACAACAAATAGTAAATGATAAATGCTACTAATAAATGATAAAAAATAATATTTTTTTTATTAAATTTGTAGTAGATTCTATAAATTATCTTTTCTTTATTTTTTATTTATTTAGAAAAATAGTAGATATAAATTTCAATACTTATAAGTATTGAGTGTATTATTGAATTATTATATTTTTAATTTTTTAGTTTATTCTTATATTATAAATTTATTAAATATTATTATTGTATATATAGCTGCAAATTTATACTTTCCACACATATAAGAAACATTTAATAATAGATAGTTTAATTAAACTAAATATATATTTAAATATTATAACATATTTAAATATTTTAGCACTTAATTGCAAATTTAGATTTTCAACAAATATTAGAAACTTTCAATAATTTTTTATTTAAAATAAATGTATATGAATTTACGAATGCAGTCATTGTATTTTTTGCTAAAATTTGGAATATATATAAATTGAACAAAATTTAAGTATTTATTAAAATTTGTGTAAATTTGGAAACTTTGCAAATGTCGACGTTCATAGAAATTTATATAGAATTGTAAATAGACATTAAATAATTAATAATTAATAAATAAAATTTTAGAATTTTGCGTAAAACGTAGACATTTCTGTGAAAATATAGAAATTTCTGTGAAAATATAGACATTTCTGTGAGAATATAGACATTTCTATGAAAACATAGACATTTCTGCAAAAATATGGAGGTATATGTTAATTGAGATATTTATGAAAAATCCAGTATCATGTATTTAGGGTATGGAAGTATATTGAATATTTTGGATTTAATTTTAATTTAAATTTTCATTCGTATCCAAATTCTCTTTTTTTATCAGTATACAGTACAATTCTATAAGCGATTTGGCTTATATCATACACTCACACACATACACACACATTTTCAAACACCTATAAAATATGTTATATAATTTTGATAATCTTGTGTCTATCAAATGTAATAATAATATCATAATAATTATGACAATCTATTGATCAAAATTAGATATTTGTATGTAAATTTTGATATTCGTGTAAAATTAGAGATATATGGAGAAATGGGTTTTAATTTGAGTATATTAAATAATTTTAGAATATATTTTTAATTTAGAAAAATGCAGAAACTTTTTAAAATCAACCTACAAGACCTGCAATACAATTTCAATCATCTTCTATCTATATTAAATAAAATTCCACCATTAATTTGCTAAAAGGCCAATGGTATAGGAATTTCTCTAATGCATCCTTGTTTTTGTCCCGGCGGTATCAGTCTTGTCATCAAGATGGGGTTGACAACGTGTTGCCCGCGTTGTAATTAGTGCGAGATAAGAAGATAAATTGTTCGGCCGGCTTTACGAGAGCATAATAGAAGATAAGAACCGTGAAAGAGTTAGTGGAAATTTATTCACGAGATACGGAAAATTAGACACTTTACGGGTTTTGGTTACTTTCTGTTAACGGACCGAGATAGGGCCATTTTAAAAATGGCAAAGTGGGTGTAAATGAAGTCGATGAATTTGCAGTTTTTTAGTTCAACGAATACCCTATATTTAACTTTTCTTTTTTTTTGCTTTGTTCAGTTTTATTCCAACAAATATGGATATTTTATTACCTAAATTAGTTTGTATATCAGGTTGATGTTGCGGAGTAAATAAAAATTACAAATATTAAACTCGTATGATTTTGGCTCCTAAAATAAAAACTTCAAGATATTCGCTTAACACAAAAATATTTATTTTTTACAATATGTTTTTTTTGGAATATATACAAATCTTCAAAATATAATATATAGAATATATAAAATTTGGAAATCTTGCAAATGTCGACACTTAAGAAATTCATATATAATTCTAAATAGATATTAAATAATTAAATTGACATATTTCCAAAATTTCTGACAAATATAAACACATGTGTAAAAATTTAGAAGTTTGCGCAAGAACATAGACAAAAACTGTGAAAATATAGACAATTATTTGAAAATATAATCATTTCTGTACAAATATAGCCGTATATGTTAATGGAGATATTTATATACATGGTTGTATCATGTATTTAGGGTTTGCAAGTATATTAAATATTTAAGAGTTAATTTTAATTTGTTTATCTTCACAAATTTTGATAAAACTCTGATAAAACGCAATATATGTTTTACACCTGTCGCTCTTAGTGTTTTGAATTTATAAATTCTAACTTTAAAAATATGTATAAAAGCATGTGTATATATAGTTGGACATATAAACTTCGCCCCAGTAGCTATGTAATGTTTAAAGTTTGAAGAAGTAAAGTTTTTCCATTACCTTATATCATATAATAGTTCGCTCATGTTATTTTTCGTACGGTACATGAGTAATATCACACTCAATATCAACTGGCAAGTTGGAAAATTTAGAAAACATCTTTAAAGTAAAAAATAATATTGTCGAAAAAGTATACACTGGAAGTTTTATAAAAATATTGACTGAGTTTAGTTTTGTTATATTGTTGCATGACTATCTCATAAAATTATATTTACTTTATATCAAAGTTAATGCTACTATACTCTTTAAAAATTGCATGTCAATATAATAAATTATTTATACATGACATACATTAATAAAAATCTTAAAATATTGATAATAATGACATATATACAATTAAATTTTGTGACAAAATTTTTTGAATAGCAGCTGGCTACAAAATCCACCAAAAGTAGTATTATTATCCATTATCCATTATCAAATTTGTAATAAATTATTTAATCTGCTCCGCATCCTGCGCCCCGTTGTAAATCTAAATTTCTGTCATACGTTTCTATGATTTGTAGTGTTAATTAGCGTTAAATTTTGGTCGTTTAATTAATAATTATTTCTGATAACTATACTACGATTACGATTACGATTATGATTATTACGCATCTCAAAATTGCATAACCGAAGCGTTGTGTAACTCTAATTGGCATCCGAAGTTTGCTATGTAGTTGGAAATGTGTCAGGAGCAGATCATAGAGAGAGGCCTCTGAATTCTGATGTGTAGTTTAATTACTTGCATGCCAAATATTTCGGAATGAAGGCAAATAATTGATTTATAATTTATGTTTGAGTAAAATGATATTAACTTCAAACACAAATTTGTTAATTTACAAATATGCGTCGAAGAATATGTCATAAACATATAATTTTGTAATAAATGAACTTCAAAATTCAAATCTTAACATCATAAATAAATCAATTATTTAATTAATCATTAATTAAATTAAATTACCATGAACATAATAGTAAATACGGTGGAGACGCCACGTACTTTTGAGCAAAAATATGAAAAGAATTCTTAATGATATACAATTTGAAAAGAAAGCAAAAAAATAGCAATACAATTCAAATTTTAAATGTAATTATTGTTATTATATAAAATACGAGCATGAATATATTAATTTATCAAAAATATACGTTTGAAAAGCTATTAAAAATATCTAATTTTCTTTCAAACTTCGAAATTTAAATTACTTTCAAACATGTTGAGAAAAACTTAATTTAATATATATATATATATATATATATATATATATATATATATATATATATATATATATATATATATATACATATATATATATATATATAATATATATATATATTTCAGTGCAACGATATTACTTAAACTTATATTTCAAATATTTGTTGATAAATGCGCATTTTTTTTCAATAATTGACGTATAATTTATATTTTGAAATAATAATGCTAATTTACACAAAAATAAATTAATTTCGCAGTGCATGTCAGGGAACACTTCATAAACAAGTGTTTTCATTTAATTATGTTCTATTTTATTATTTAATTAATTTACAGTTTAAAATCAAGTAAAACTATGTATTTCACATTTATAATCCATGCATGCAAACCTAATTATATGTTTGAAACATATGGGTATAAAGTGTTCCATAGACTGTATCTGTAGATATATATATATATATATATATATATATATATATATATATATATAAAGGATGATATTATAATTCTAGACAGAAATTCCTACATTTCAGGAAAACTGTTGAAGCTATGTCGGTTATTTCACAGGTCATAGAATTCCTTACTCCTTGGAGAACATGGCTCCCGGAAAATTTTCGAAATATATATGCAACTGCAATATATATATATATATATATATATATATATATATATATATATATATTTCATATCAAATATGGAAGTCTACCTTGTAAACTTGTCAATTTATTTGATTCCATTCCATCGTAAATGCATTATTTACCTCAAGAACAATTGTTTGTTGCCGGGAGAAAACTATTATTATTTGCGATGAATTTAAATTGCTGCGTTTAACAATAAATTTAAGGTGATAAATATGTCGTAATACATATATATTTATACCCGGGGTATTAGTTGATTGTAAATCATGGGCGGATTTTCGCACAGCTGCGCGGGACGGTTTAAAATCGGGTTAACGCGGTTGGATGTAGATTTAGAGTTTGTGGAAAAATTTGTTCGAAATAAATAATATTCAGTTATAACATATATTAGTATAAGATTTTTACAATAAGCTAGATTTAATGTTTTTAATATTTATTTTAAGCTTAGTTTGATCATTACTAAGGTACACATTGGGATTTATACAAAAACTGACCGTTTCGAATAGTAGATTTTTAGGAAAACCGGTATTAATAGGTTTTCGATTTTTTATAAAAAATCAATATTTGCTGGAATAATTTGAAATAACAAAAAACTGTCTTTGGGAAACTTTTTGGGAACCATAACAGAATGATATGATTAAAATGTAATCGACCCGATATGATTCCAAGATTCAAACTTTGCTATATTTGTAATTTTTTATTTTTACAGTAAAAACCGTTTTTTTTTTGCTAAAAACAGGTTTTCGAAATACATATTACTGATCAGAAAACCGGTTTTTATACCCGGTTTTTGAAAACCGATAAGCCCTAGTACACATTTTCTTATAGTCCAAATAATTATACTCTCTATCCAAAATATCTTGTATTTTCAGATTTTTGTATATTTATCAGATTTGTTGACAATCGAGGATTCAAGTAACAAATCATTTCATTTTTTAATATAGTAAATTCAAAATTTTTTAATAATGATAACATTTGATTTATAAATTAAATAGTTGAATATATTTTTAAAGAGACTTTTTAATTACTAACTTACGACAACCGACTATATATGTGGTTAACTTAATACAAACAATTTTTGATACTCAATTATTTTTTAAATGTTTGAACAATACCATATAGTTCATTTTGGTTACCTTGTATTGAAATTCTGTTTTTAAAAAAAAATAATTTAAATTAATTAGTTTTTATTAAAATGCAAGACATTTTACTAGGATAATATTTATTTAGTCTGTATTCTTAGAATTCTTAGTATCAAATACTGGTACAATGAATAATAGTAATGAATTGTTCATAACTATTCGATAGTAAATAAATAAATTAAAAACAAAAAAATATATATTTTTTTTAAACCTTAGTGGTAAATAATTACTAAACTGTTTTTTTTTGCATTAGCGGCACTGAAATTATTATTATGAAAAAATAACATTTTTATAATTTGCTCAATTAATTACTTTTTAATATTTGGTAAACTATACAGCAAGTTCATCACTATTATAGACAATTTAATATAATGTATAAGCATGTGAATTACTACATTTGATTTTATTTTTTATTTATTGGCACTTCATATTTTAAAAAATTAACGTGTTTGTATTTGGTTTGGTCATTTATTTTTAAATTTACTTATGATACAGTAGTTTACTATTTTCAAAACAGGGTTAGTGAAAACATTTAAATAGAATATAGTAGTGAATTAATATATATATATATATATATATATATATATATGTGTAATATGAATTTATATAATCATATCAATTATTTCCATAAAAATTATACAACTTTGCGTAGCGCAGCTGCAGTAATTAATGCATTTAGTGTAATAAATTGAATATGCATATAAATACGAACCCATGTAACTACATAGCTTTGAAATTTTATGTTTTATATATGAATTCATTCTGCTTCGATGAATTATATTGCGAATATTCGCCATTTAGATGACAATTTATTTTGAATTTGTTCGAACTAATTGGAGAAGTTGTTACATGGATATAAACGAATAATTAATAAAATTTTATGAAAAATTATGCATTACTAAAAAATCAATAAATACTAGTGTTAAATCACTTCAAATTATTACAACTTTTCCAGAACCCTTGCACCTGAAGAAGTACGTTTGAACTTCAAATTTCAAAAAATTCAATTCACATAAATATTTATATACTTACTACACTGAGATCAATAAGCTTTTATACTACCATTTCTAAATCGTCGGTACAATTTATATTCATAATGCCATTTGCAAGATTTCCAAAAGCTTTCATACAAGTGTGGGTGGTGTTAAAATGTGTTCATTTTGCATCTTTCATCTTTCAACTTTCTATGCCCAAGACGGCGAAAGAGTTGAAGCGCACAAACGCCTTTCTGCCGCTCCTCGGCGCTATTTACCGCTCCTTTTGGGATTTATCTGACGCGTTTTCGCAGATATAATATATAATAGCCAAGAGCGCGGAAATATCATAACATTAATCAAAAACTCGCTTTGTCAAGTCTTCTGAAAACATCTTTGAAGGTTAGAAAATTATGGGAATGTACGTGTGTAATATAGACGGATTTTTGGACCAAATATTCACTTCTGGGATTTTTTATCACTGTCAAACTGTACTATATTTTAGTAGCAATTTGCTGCTTTGTAAGTGTAGATGTAGTTCATTGAAACTAAAAAAATATTTAAAATTTATTGATGATTTAACTGTTATTTAACAAAAATAATCTGCACGATCTAAACAGTATTATATACAAGATTTGAATTTGGTATTTTACATTTCAAGTTTTGGAAAAAAAAACTCGGGTAAAGTACAAAGGAGGCCATTAAAACAATCATTAACTCATCGATATTTTTTCTAGAAACTTCAATAAAATCCGATAGTTTCAGCAATTAATTCTAGTCAAGTACACAAAACCGAACGATTCTGCTGTGGCAAAGTCTGAAAGTTATTATCACTTGCTGCGAAACTTTGAAACATCTTTGTAGCGAATTCAAAATTCAGAATAGTAGATAGATACTAATGTATATATATATATATATATATATATATATATATATATATGTAAAATTCGTCCCAGAAATCAATGTCAAATCAAAACATGGTGATACGATGGACCATAAATATCCTGAAAAAATTAGACGTTGTTTGGAAATTAAGAGCTTCTTGATGCAATCTAAAGCTTTAGTAAAATAATGATCATTTTTTGGTTATTTTGTTGATTTTTAATACTTTTTTAACACAAATTTTAGAATCGTAATGTAATTGCCCCAAGTTTTCAAGAGTTTGAGACATTTAGTTAAACTTGATTTTAAAATTTTCAAAATTGGTCGTTTTCGAAAAGCATTTTTTTAAAAAAAGTGTTCCTAAGTTTTTTGGAAAGTTTCATGAGAATTTGGAGCATTTAATCAGGATTGTATAGTAGTGAAATACTTGATAGTTTTATAATCAAGTATTTCGAGTAATATAAATTAAAATCTAAAAATTACATGAATAATACATATCGAGAAGTTTTTGCAACTTTCTTTTGGAAAATTCCATTTACACCTAGTTTAATTATGAAATAATAGAAAAACAATTCTAGTAGAAATATACGCTAATATAAGTATTTATGTAAAAATACTTATCTTAGTTTCAAGTAATTTCGTAACAAAAGGTAAAATACCTCTTGGTGGGGCAAGATTAAGGCCGATTAGTCTTGAACATGAACCTTCAATATTACCAATATAACCAATATCAGAAATCTTTCTCCCTTAATATTCCGCAATACGTAATGTTTCCGCTCCATTGATTTTTGCCCTTTTGAGCTTTCAATCCAACCGGCCCCATGTAAAAGCTCGCAAGCTGTATCGGCGGCAAAAGCTCGCGAGCTTTCTCTAATGTACCGTATAATAATAGCAACGCTTAATATCTTATCGCCTACTTAATGTCTACTCGTTTCTGCAGCCAGAAGGAATTTCGAATTTGCTTGAAAATGCTGCAAACTTTTGCGGCAAGTGATAATCACTTTTGGGTGTCGAGAATTTGACGCAACAGAGGCAATGGCGTTTTTTTTTTTTGAAAGGATTATTTGCGGAAACTATCGTTCAGGGACGAAATTGTCGATGAGTTTAATGTGTTTTCTAATAGTATTTTAGTTGGTGTAATCGGTGATCAACCAAATAAACTCAGCAAGCTCACAATATCAAAAGTATTAGGAGTGGAGAGAATATTACACTGGAAATATAAACGCTCTGCACTCTTTATTGCACTATTTATTGAATAATTTCAATATTAAAACTTTTTGAGACCAGTTATAATATCCCCTTCTATGGGCCAGCGTAACTTTCAGGTCACATTCTTTTTTTTCCGATTTTTTACCTATTAGTTATGACTTTTTGTAAGATGACGCCTAAGTCTTAAGTCTACAAAGTTGTCAGAACAATCAATAAAAAAATTTATGACATTTTCTGGGCTTTTTAACCTAAAATAAGGTTTTCATACATAAGAACAAATATTAATTCAAAATTTATTGAAACAAAAAAAAATATTTAAATTGGATTTTTTGGGATTCAGTTGCATATATATATATATATATATATATATATACTTATAGTAACTGATTGTTTCTCTATTTTTTCATATAAAATGAAAATTCGGTCTGTGGAGGATATAATATAGACTAATTACATTACATATATTTATATATTTAAATTTCATTTTTGTTTCATCAAACTTGTCTAATCAATTGAGTCTTATTAATAAATACTGAACATAATTTATTATATTGAAATTTATGGCCCATTAAGTTCGCCAAAAACATTAGCTAATTTTGAATTTTCTTGTTGTTTCAAGACATTCTGAATTGTTGGAGACCAAAATATGTATGTATGTAAAAACAGTGAGATAAGCTGAAGTATTCAGTAACAATCAGCAAAGCTGATTTTCTATAATTAGTGAATTTATTTATTCTCGTTTTTGCCAAATATTTCAAAATTATTATAAAAATTCAATAACTGCTTGAATGAATTCAGGAAGAGTTTTTCGTCTTCAAGAATATCCTTAAATATTATAGTTCTACGGAAAGAAATAATTCTGACGATTTATTAAACTTTAGAATAATGAGCCGCTTTTTGAACATACATTATTACTATATCTTTAGGTTTAAACTATTTATCAAAAATAATTAACATATTTGCCTGTAATAATTTTTAATAATTTCTCACATTATGATGCCCTGAATGATTCATAGAATGTTGTTCATTTTTATTGCTGTTTGATGTTAAAAATAAAATAATGAAAAAAATTTGATGCCTTACATAAATTATTACATAAATATTGGTATGAAGGTCTTATAGTTATATAAGTAAACTAATTAGTTATAGAAATCGCTTTTATAGTATTTTTGCCCCTTAGATTGAAAATTCAATTGTTCAATTATTATGAAGAGAATTGCAGTAGATAATACTACTCTTATTCGATTTTTTTATAATTCATTATTTTTGCCTTTGTAATTTGTAGTATTCCGATAAGTAAATCTATTGTTTTTTTATTAAGTAGATACTTCATACACATCGGGGTGTTCATGCAACTATTATGCCTTAAGGCAAATTTTTCTTAAACTTATTAACTTCCCATAGGGTAAGTTATTGTAATCATTCAAAAATCGAAATTAAATTTTTTTATATTTCTCGACGTTTTGAAAGTTTCTAAACATTTTGGCATACCGCAGAAAAAATGGATGTGTGTGTGCGTATGTATGTATGGATACAATTTTTCGGTCGTCGTTTTTGGGCGCACGAATCAACCGATTTGAATGGTTCAAAAAACATTCGATTCCAATTGATAGTGAGATGTGCTAATTAGTTTTAAGCAAAGGCAGGTCCAGCAGTTACAAAGATAAAGAGCAAAGAGTCCAGAAAATAGAAATCCAGTTTTCAATTCATTCAATTAGTAATGATTGGGAGAAGTGGTTGTAAGTTTTTGGCAAAGGTAGGCCTAGCCATTTCAAAGATACAAAGCTAAATGTTAAAAAAATGGCAGTTTTTAAGAGAATTAAGCGTCCGATTTAAATGATTCAAAGAACTTTTTGCTTGTTTTAACAAAATAATTGATTTTGGAAAAAAAATATTTTTGTTTCAAAATATTTTTTTTTTTCAAAAAAATTTTTTTTTTGTATATCGGAAATAAATCAGATTTTATTTTTAAATCTGACTAAAGTTCTAATATACTTAAACTGTAAATAATTTCAATTTTGCAATTCAGTTTATATAATTCTTATAAATATTAGACAATGTTACAATATTTATAATAATCTAGTTGAAAACATTCAGTTACGAAAAACATTTTGTTACGGTACGGGAAGTTCCAGCAATTTGCCTTAAGGCACGATGCCATACACCCTACTGGTTTATATATTTTGTTAATAATGGTATTACCAGTTTTTGTTAATTCACTGAAATGAATCGGAACATATATTTATATATATATATATATATATATATATATATATATATATATATATATATATGTAAATCTGGGGCGAATTTACGGATGGGATTTTAATCCACTCGAATGATTCAAATTAATATTAACAAAACGATTTCAGGTAACTGAAAATTATTACCCTCGCACCTTTCATCGTGCATATTCCACTCTCAATATATATACAAATCTTGTTACATTTGTACATTTTCACTTGAATCGACACCCACTCAGCCCTTCTTCTCTCAGTTCAGTATTTATGATGAATAGACATAACACCGTTCGACAAAGAAACATATGTCCCCATTTCTTCGACTGAACGAAATATTCTTCAATTCTTTATCACATTCCTTATGCATAATACATATGCTTTGGAAGTCTAAATATTTCTTTGAAATCCGCTAAAGCAACACGTTGTCGCTCCATCTTATTTTTTCCCTTTGGGGGAAGGTATTGGATTTGAATCCTCCCGGCTTGTTATTCACAATTTGCTATCGTATTTTGGGGATATGTGGAGCATGCCTTATTTGAAAAGGATCTTTTTAATTTTACCTAAACATAATATATATATATATATATATATATATATATATATATATCAGCATACCCAGATTAAGTTAAGATGAACCCGCTACATTCTATTTTTACACTAACTTTATTTCATAATGTACTAAATTACAATTACAAACGTTTTAAGACCGAGATTTGTTTGATCATTAATGTTAAATAATACGAGCAAAAATATCAGTATATTAAATAAAATACTTATTTAGTTAACTTATATATTAAATGCATTTAATTTATATGGAAACGGTTCAATCTAATAGTTTTTTTTTCACTAAAATTAACACCGTACTGAAAATTTGGATTTGTTTTTAGAGATGGAAAAACATAGGGTTACGTCAACGAATAGGAGCATCATATAATATATAATATATAAAATAAATTGTATTATAATATGATATATATTATATATAATAATATAAAAATAAATGTTGAAATAGATCTAGATTATTTTCAAGAAAATACATCAAATAAGAATCAAAGATTATACGAAAACATTTATTACCAGATGTTTCTACGACATCATTATGTTAAAGAAAGAGGCTGTTACAAAAATTTTCTTAAAGAAAATTTGCCATAAATTAATTTGTAACACCAATGTCACTAATATTATTATTCTAAAAATGTAACTAAATATATATAAAATCCAATCATTAATAAAAATACTATATATAAGTCAAACAATTGCAAAAGCCTACCTAATTTCTCTGATGAAGACGACATGTCGTAATATGTAGTAAAAAGACTTTTCATGCAGTTGTAAATTTCTAGTAAGCACATTTTAATTTTAAAATATTAGGTATTTTATCACTGGACTTAAATCTTCTTATGTCTTATTTTTCTTTTCAATTTGGTGTTCAACATATAATATTTTATACAGTATTTCTCTCTTCATAGTTCAAAAACTATTTTTTTGTAAATTTGCTTTATATTTCAATTATATGAATTCGAGACAATTCATCATTCAAAATAAATGTTGAATAATTCAAGTTGCTTTTAAATGACCTAGTTTTGATTTTTATTTAAAGTAGATGGATTTCTAAAAATTTATTTTAATTTTTTATTTTTCATGATAATTATCAAAAAAATGAATTAGATAATTCAAGGTTTTTTTATAATAAAAAAATATTAAATATTAATTAGAATAGTATTTAAGCGTATGGTATTCTGCTTTTAATTAATAACAAAAAAGTGTTATTTGTTTGACTCGATTTTCTAATATAAAATAAGTAGATTAAATCGCACATTATAAAATAAGAATGTTAAAAAGGAATAAAATGGACTATATGAAGTAACTTCGACACAGAAATCGAATTTAATTCTTACTTTTATCGCAATCAATCAACTTATTCTTTACAATATTAAATGCAATTCAACAATTCTTCATTCGATAAATCGCAAAACAGTTTTTCCGATTGCAAGTTGCATTTTATTTCATTTTTATTCAACAGGAATATTGATTCGTTTCTAGTATTATTTGTGAAAATGTTTGTTACTGGCATGTCGTGCAATATTTTATCGGATTATAGTTTTATTTTATTTTTGATCGTTTTACGTATTTATGATTCGTAATACTAAATGACAACGCCATATGCTTCCATGAGGCAACTATTGATTTTTTGTAATAATTGTGATGAATTTTGCTAAAAATATTTAAATGAAGAGTAATTGAAATAATTGTTGAAAGAGAACGTATATTTATTAATTCATCTGGAATTATTTTATATATTTGGTTTACATAAATTTAAAATATAATTTTATGGTTTTATGGTTCAGATTTGATTAAAAAATACAGGCGCTTTGGGGATCCAAATTTTGTCAAGAGGAATATACCTATTTAATTACTAGTATATATATATATATATATATATATATATGTATATACATATACTAGATGACCCAATAGACGCCTTGTACTCACGTCTACAATTCAAAAACACCAACAATTTTTAATATCCCAACCTATACTTTACAATATGTTTTTAAATGTCCTGTATTTGTGAATTATTCATTGTCTTAACATAAATATATATTTTAGAAATTGCAGTTTTTTAAACAGTATAACAAATTCAGGAAAAATGATATTTATGTATGTGATGTAAAAGTACAATATCATCTTGGATTTTTTCACCCAAAATATTTGCTTCAATAATTTTGCCTATAATTTTTACAATTTCGTATCATATCTCAATTAGTTTTTAGTAATTATAATATATTAATTACATTTTCTTACTAATAACTTATAATACATCATTACCTAAGTTTATATTTTATGAGAATTAATTTGTCAAATCCTGTTTATATGTGCACTATTCAATCTACGATCAACTAAATATATCCAATTGCAAACTTTATCCAACTATATCCAATGCCAAACAAATGAATTTTTGACACAATGAAATTTCTAAATAATTTTTTGAATGAGTATATTTTTATGTATTCTAAAATAATTTAGTAGAGTAAGAGAAAATATGATATGCATAATTTGAAAAAAAAAATCTGTCAAATTAAATTATATAATTTCATCTACCAAACTTATACTGTATCTGCTAATATTTTAATTTCTTGCATATCTGAGCTGCTTTTTGGCAATAATAATGTAGACATTACATTTTTCTTATTCATAATCATGAATAGAATATATTCTAATAACGTTTAGACTCATTATTCAATCTAAATTCAAATTTCAAGTAAAATGACATTTCTGGCAGCTGACAGTATTGTCAAAATGTTTTCAATGTCAAACGATGATATGTTGTTTTTTGCAATTTGTTTCATTTATTTCCACAATATTACTATATTTTTATAATTATTTAAATCTCTAAAATTTTCTTTAACAAACTTCAAAAATATTTATTAAAATGCGAAAAACCGTGTAGGAGGAGTTTCCATTCATACGTCTGTACAGAAGAATTTTATATATAAGATATATAATATATATATATATATATATATATATATATATATATGTGTGTGTGTGTGTGTGTGTGTGTGTGTTTTGTTTGTGTTTTGTATATCAATGAAAGAAATGCATGTACGCATACCAGACTAGGTCTTTTGTCTGACTATGTTGGACTCATTATAATAAACTAAATTATTGCTTATATTCTTGCCTTGTTTTTTGGCGGAAGCCAGCGTTAGGCATTACATCATGGGAGGAGGCTCTAGAGTTCTATGAATCCTACTTTTAATTGAACTTCCATCCGAATTTGTACTCTTTCTTTTCAAAGATCGCAAGTCTATTAAATATATATATGTGTGAGTGTGAGTGTGTGTGTATGTATGTATGTATCATATGATGCCTGAGAGCATTACTCTAGGCGCGGTATAATAAAAAGAAACAATTTCAGCATTTTCACACGCGCAGTGATAAAACCTCGCAGCAAGATAAAAGATACGAGTAGATATATAAGAGGCCCTTTTCCTACCAGTTTTCTCATTTTCTTCTGCTGACATCATAAGTAAGATGAGAATTCAATCTCGAGCTCATCATTTCCACGGTAACGAGAACATAATACAAATATGGGTAACAAAATATCGTTTTCCAGAGAAAATGATGTAAGGAGTAATCACATCCAATGCATTTGATAGATAGATGAAAGAGTATTGATTAATTTTGTTTTAATATTTTGTCACAAACCCGAAAAAGTGACTTTGATGAAAATGACCATTTTTGAAAGTACTTTCAATTGTGCTAATATTCATACCTTATTTTTGGATCTAACTCAAAGTATTTGATACATTTTCATCCCTCATACATGATACACCAGTTTATTTGTGGATCATCCGTTACCAAATCTTAACAATACAATGAATATTAAAAGAAAAATTTTTTTCCAAGAGTTTTCACGAAACTGGTTTATTATTTCTCGAGTGATTTATGAGTTGTTCGTTTTCTTTTTGTTATGTCCAACAATATAGATAACTTGATATAAAGGGCGTTTAAAATACAATACAATACGATGATTATGGTAAAATCTTTGTTATACTTTGTAATACCCTCAGATTTATGGCGCGTTCGGTGCTCAAGGGATGCGGAAAATTAATGGCGAATTTATTTATATAACATCTCGATCGCGGCTTCGAAATTATTATTTGTCTTCTCGAGGATGATGTCTTATTTTGGGAAGAAATTATTTTAGAGCTCGAGGAGGATTAAAGGATTATAATTGTTCGAAGTACAACGTTTGCAATTAGCGTCAATTCACGGCTAAATTTGGTGCACGTGAATAATAGATAATCTTCTGATTTTCTTGAGGCAAAATGCTACATACGCCTAGTTTGATTTTGCATTTATGTTGCAACTGATTCGATAACATCAAGTAACAGATAATAATAGATAGAATAGAATAATAGTTGTTCTTCTAATCTACATGTACTCGTATATAAAAATAAGTCGGGTTTTCCTTCCTGACGATATAACTTCAGAACGCACGAACCGATTTCGACAATTTTGCATTCGTTGGAAAAGTCTCGGGCTCCGTAAAGTTTATAGCTAAGAAAATTAGTGTTGCATGGCATCGTGCCTTAATGCAAATTGCAGTTCGCCTTGCGTTCGCAATGACAATTAACAAGTCGCAAGGCCAATCGCTTAGTGTTTGCGGGATTAATTTCAAATAGATTATTTAGAAAATCATTGTTTTTCAAATGGGCAGTTATACGTTTCCTGTTCACGAGTTGGAAAACAATCAGCTTTGTTTGTGTTAACGTCAGATCAAAAAACAAAAAATGCGGTTTACCAAAGAGCACTACTTCATTTTTTAATCAAAATAAATTCATTACTGTTGTGTAATAAAATCAAATTTTTCCTTTTCAAATATAAAACAAACAAAAAATTTCTTCATCTTTCTCACGAAACCATCTGTTGGCAAAACGGAGTTCGTCGTGTTTGCTAGTATTAGTATATAATCGACTTAATTAATAATAATTGAGATTTAGCATTTTTTCATTTGTGAAGATAAATTTGTGAAATGTTGACGCTGCCTATTCTTCCATTATTATATGAATTGTTAAAAATAATCAGCATCAAATTTTGCTTAATATTAATTGGAATTATTACACCAAATGCATCTATTTTCGTAGACTATTTTGCTAGACTATATTTTATATTCCTCGTGCCGCTTTTTCACAATTTTCATATTACACAAATAACTGAATATAAATCTATAACACATCATACAAAATTTATTACAATATCAATAACTCGTGGCTATTCAACGAAAATACTCCCAAAATAGAGAACTTTCTGGTAGAAAGAAGACCATAAATCCGACATAGACATTATCAGAGAAATGTTCCCGCAGAGTTCAGATTGTAAATAAACTGCGGAAACTTTATACGGAACAGTTGGAAACATATTTACGTAACTTTTAAAAACCTATTTGGCAATCGACAGAGAAATCACAGACCTAATATTTATCCCTAACAGTTTTTCTTTGTTGTTTTCTTATTTTGTGCCTTTAGTAATACAGCCTGGAAGGAATATTGTTTTGTAATTTTCTGAACGGCTATCAGAACTATGTGTTTCATGAGCTGTGATATATTTTCCTATAACCGAGAATTATTGATTGTTTACTCATTACCTAATAACTTAGTGGTTAACTATGTTTTTGGTGGGAGCATTTTTAGACATTTCTAATATAAAATAACAATAATCATTCTTACGCAAAAACGGATATTACTAATCCATGATATCAAGCTTTTCTATAGGGGATTAAATGCTGGAAGTTACATTTTATTGAATAAGTCATTAATTTTTTTATTATATTTATTTGTTCACAAACCAGTAGTTATGAATATAATATAATATATTATTTCAGGGTTCTATGAAGTTGTTTTAAAATAAAATAACAAAAATTAAATAATTTTAAAGTTGTTTTGAGTTCAATAATATTCCTGCATTTCTTCATGCAGTATAATTGGTTGTGATTTATTCTTGTAACTTTAAACATGAATTGTCAAGTCGCATTTTTGTAACGATTATATTTACAACGAGAAAACAACTAAAAATTAATTAAATAAAGACAAATATCTAAAAAATATCCTAAACTAATGAATCTAAAAACACTCATCACAAAGATCCAACTACTGATCAATTCCCATACAGTTAAACAATTATTTAACTGAAACAAATCTAAAAATAATAAGTCTATGTTTATCTAACTTATATTACAGTGTGACAAGATTATAAAAATAAAAAAGGTTGATCGATGGTTTATAGATTCTAATCAAATGGTAAGAAAATAAAGCAAGCTTATACAAAACTGATTCCAAATGAACTTTCTTCTAAATTAAATAAATGAGAAATTTTAACTTATTTCTTTAATATTGTTGTTTAAATTAAGCACTACTGAAGCAAAAATGGGATAAACATGCAACTTGTTATTTGACGTAGAGTTAGTTATAGTAATCGCAAAAATATCGAAAATGAAAATTTTTACATATCTTTACGTTTCAAAGGTTTCTAAACATTTTGACATACCTTAGAAAAAGTGTATGTATGTATGTGGATGTACGTGTGTGTGGATACTAAATTTTATCGGTGATTTTGGGAACACGGATCAACCAATTTAAATGGAAATTCAGTTTTTCAGAAAATGAAGTTTTCAAAAATCATTACACTTGTATTGACGAAATAAAGAAAAAAAAACTCTAAATATCAAAGCTTTTGAAAAATCTAAATTAAAGTACGGAAAGCACCAGCAACTTGCCTTGGGACACATTGCCATGCAGCACTAGTTTTTATTCCTTTTTTTATATATTTTTATATATCTTTACGTTTGAAAAGTTTTTAAACATTTTGGCATACCTTAGAAAAAATGGATGTATGTGTGTGCGGATACAAAGTTTTGTCGACGATTTCGGGAACACCGATCAACCGATTTGAATGATTCAAAAAACATTTTATTCGTATTGGTAAGGAGACGTGGTGATTAGTTTTTGATAAAAAACTGTATAACATTTTGGGGAGGCAGGTCCAGCGGTTATGGACTCTCAATAAAAATAAGTTAAAAAAATGTCATTTGGCGGTCAAAAATGTTTATTGGACTTATGCACATCAAATTATCAGATAACTTATAGAGATTTTATAATGTGTACATATTTTGTGTAAATTTTTTTGGGTTTCGTACCAAGATTTTCAATTACAGTACGGAAAGTTCCAGCAATTTGCCTTAAGGCACGATGCCATACACGCAACTAGTTTAACCCCAATATTAAAAATAATAAACAACCACAATATGCGTGAACCATTATAGTATACCCTTTACTAGTGACAACGTATGACGTCAATTCCTGCTTACTCTGTCGGAAACTGTGTAGTCGGAGCGACGTGTAACGAACTCACAAATACATCAAATTGTGGGCATCCCCCTGGTGGTAGTATTCTGTATTGTACGAGCACAGGGTGAGAATCATTTGGAAGGGTTTATAAAATTTGTTTTCTTTGAAAATAATATCATAAGGTAATAGAAATAATATTTCCGAAATTCAAGTTTCAACACTGGGTAACAATAGGTTTTCTTCAAGCATTAAGGAGGGACTGGCCGCGGTTGTGCCACATTTGTTTGATCAGCAATGAATTTGTTAATGCGCCAGGGAGAAAAGTAAATTAACTGGTAATCTGAACCTTTGGCTACTTGAAAATACTTAAATACTGTTTTTAAATAGTATAGATTGGTCATAAAATCAAACCATACAAGAAAATGGGTTTCACAATCGACCACACCCTCAGGGCCGGTTGTGACAGGCGCAAAAATAAGGTGGCCATATTTTTTAACTTTCCATAAGATAGCTGTAGTAATGGGCCAAAAATTTTTGTATAAAATATCTATATTTTGTATCTTTATAATATATCCTGATTTTTCAATTTCTCTTTTATCATAAAATTGAGTTTATTCACAAAATTCAGAATAATCACCCTGTTTCCATTCCACATGTGTTTGTATTCATCAACCCATTGTGCGGCAGGACAAGCAAAATCTATACGGGTAAAGCTCGCTTCGTTCATGTGATGAAGGTTTTTTTTGCACTGAAACTTTTTAATGGTTTACTTTGGTAGTTAAGTTTCGATATCGGATTATAGTCGATGCAGAAGGGGCTATGTTTGAATTTATAGATTAGAATCGATTTAAGTTGTCATACGAGAAAATATTCGAGTAACAATTGGAGTAAAATTTTGTGTCAAAATTACTTTGTCTTAAAATTGGAGATGGTAAGTGTCTGAGGTTATCAAATTTGCACTAAATCTACAAAATTCGAAATTTATATTAATATACGAATATACAATACAGTTCTGAATTTACTTTTTTTAACTTTTTGTAGGGTAAGTTATTGTAATTGTCCAAAAATAAAAAAATGATTGCATAGCTTCACGTTTTAAAGGTTTCTGAACATTTTAGCATATTTCAGAAGAAGTGGATGTGTATATGTGTGTGTGTGTGTATGTATAAAGAAAATTTTTCGTCGACAATTTCTGGAGTACGGATTATCCTATTTGAATCGTACTAAAAACATTCGATTCCTATTGATGAGGACCAGCGCCTTCGGAGATATAGAACAAAAAGTGCTGAAAATGTCAGTTTTCAAGAGAATGGATCAACCTATTTGAATGATTCAAAAAGCATTCGATTAATATTAACGGAAAGTGCTGGTTAGTTTTTAGCAAATGCAGGTCCAGCAGTTTCGGAGACACGGAGCAAATAGTGATAAAAATTTCAGTTTTCAAGAAAACGCAGCATTCGATTTGATTGATACAAAAAACATATTGCTTATATTATGAGTATGATAAAATTATTAGTTTTTTGGAAAAGCAAAAAAAAATAATTTCAAAATTTAAAAACTCAAAAAAAAATGAAATAAAATTATTTTTTTTAAATATGGGATTTTAATTATAATTTTAGCTAAAATTTTAAAACACACTTATATACTCGAAATAAATAAGTTTAACTTTGCAAGTTTAACTAGTTTTATTTTTTTACTATTTATGTAGACATATATAAACGTTGTCGTACAATGTATAAGCTCTCATACTTTGTCTATAAAATACGAATAATGAAAGTTATAGTATTTATAATGACCTATTTGAAAACAATTAAAATTTAGACTATTTCACTACGGTACGGAAAGTTCCAGCAATTTGCTTCAAGACACGATGCCATGCAGCACTAGTTCAAATTGTAATTGAGACTTTCTAAACTTTCTAAAATCAATCGTTTTTAGTCATAGAAAAGTGCTTAATAGGAAACAGGGTTAACTTCTTACAAATCTTTGTTTTTGCTCTACAAGTTGTGTTTGGATAGACTTGGTTGTTTTCAGTTTCCATTGAGTAAAAATGTCACTTCAAAATATTAGTTCAAAATTTATCAACTCGAATCACACCAAACTGTTGCTAAATGGCCAATTAGGGTGGTTTTCAGGCTTTAAGTTTGAGGGTAACTTAAAAAAAACATATTTAGCTTGTTTTAAATATTATTCCTTAGTCTACATATTAGTTTGCAATTTGGATTGCAACAAACAGTGTATTAAGAATAAGAAATACTTATCCAAAATTTGTCATTTCCATCCACAGCAAACCTGTTGGTAAATAGTACTCTGCAAATTCCCATAATTTGGTATACTTCGTTACCAAAATTCTTCAAATTTCTGCTAATGATGTTAGTCCGTAGTACTGTTTTACGACGAAATCAGAAGTGACATTCAATGTACGTTGTGTAACGTTATGGTAAACAATGAATTTCCAAGTATTTTTTTCTAAAAATAATGAGAGTGATGTTACATCCAGAAGTTTTCGATAAGTGCTCGCGAACAATACGTCGGAGCATCTCGATAAACTTTGACTTGGATAACTTTGGTATAAAATATTCGAAACATCTTCCTCGGCGGAACCATTTCGAGAATTATCATTGCAAATAATGCATTATGAAAATCAGTGTTGCAGACTATATCTGCAAGTTCTTGCAATCTGTTTCACTGTTCACATGCAAATGTCGTGAACTTCTCACACTGCCAAAGTGCTGAATAGGAACTAAATCCGAGACTCGATTAAGTCTGGGACAAAAGCTCTTTAAGAAACTACTCGTCCAAGATAAATTCCATTTACTTTCATTAGACAAGAAATGTTCTATGTCACGCGTGCTGATTTTAATTAATATTTACATTGTTATAAGATGGAAGAGGCTGCGACGAAACACTATAGTCGGATAGAAGAGAGGATATTCAAGTTAAAATTACTTTTCTTGGATATACTACTAATTACCCTCTGTTTTCATACAAATAATGAACCTGAAAATAATGAACAATATAGATTGAAGAGGTTTACAATGAGTCTTTTTGGTACTTTGAAGTTGTGTGAACTGTAAGAATTATAAAAAATTACGAATATGTTTCCTCTTACATAATATTCACCTGTTTATAAATTCTCCTGATTGTACAATACCATATTTGTAATTCCATTCTGCGCAAAATGTAAAATCCACCTCATGTGCTTTTCCTTTACAAATCGTTACAAGCGCGTTTTCCACAAATTCAGCTTTAAATTTATTTTCGCATTTAAAACGTGCCAGCAGCGAAACACAAAGAAATATATTTTCGTGGAGCCAAAATTAAATTTTCAGTTGAGCATGAAATAAAATTGCTCACAAATACTACTAGGCCGACTGTTAGAAAATTCGCAATTTTAGTTGTAAAAAGAAAACTGTTTGAATAATAATAAAACCTGGGTGCGAACTGTTGCACCATGTTCGGGGTTTGGTTTTAATTTTGGTTATTTGTTACTTGAGACTGCTATTTTGAACATTTATTCAACTAAAACTTTAACTAGTTATTATTGGTATTTTGCCTTGAGGCAAGTTACATGAACTTCCCGATATAAATAATTGAATCAATCAATAAAATATAAATTAATTTATGAGTGATTAAAAGTATTTCGAGTGGATTTATTACACATAATTGAAAGCGAACGAACACGTTAACTCTGAGTATTTTCTAAAAGCAAATTTTCAAAAATCAACCATTTTTATAATTGAACCAGTTTTCGTAGAATTTTATTCGTTTAGTATGTTCATTAAAACCAAGTACTTTATCGTTATATCTAGTAAATCGTCTAACTTTAATTTTAACAAACGTCAAAAAAACTACTCATTTTCTCAAATTTTGATGAAATTTTAAAATTAAACTACTTGGTGTAAGGCCGTAATATTTCAGTAAGTTCTATAAGACCATGATATACATACAAGTACCCGGAATTTTCGTTTTTTCAAAAAAATATTTATTTATTCGTCTACATTAATGTGGTCCCCTTCAAAGTAGTCCCCCCCAGATATAATACACTTATGCCAGCGTTTTTTCCAATTTTCGAAGCACCCTTGATATTCACTTTTTGATATGTCCTTGAGCACTCTCAGCGATTTTCTTCAATCGAGGAAAACCGCCGTCCTTTCATGGGTCTCTTCAACTTTGGGAATAGGAAAAAGTCACACGGAGCCATATCTGGTGAATTTTTGCACTTTGCAACACTTTATTTCATTTTTTACGCAAAATTTAATACAAATTCTTTGACTTTTCAATTCTTCCATTGTAAAAATCGCCGAGCTCAGAAAAACACGTCGAACCTTAGCGACTACCACAGACAAAGTAAACAGTGAATATAGCTGAAAATTTCATCATACTTTAGGGGCATGTATACCAACACAATGAAAAAAAAATTTTGACAATCAGACACTCCAGACCCGCGAAATTTAATTATTAGTAATTCCGGATACTTTTTGAACAGACCTCGTATATCGTCAAAAAAAGTTCCACAAAAATCGGCTTAAATTTTTTTCCACAGTTAATTACAAGAAAACGGCTAGGTAGATTTTCACCTAAAACTAATCATTATCATTCCCAACTAATATCTTTCGAATAGTTTTTGATTTTTTTAAATCGATTCGGTAGTATGAGCTTAAATATGGACGAAAAGTTTAACAATTTTTTCCAAATTACAAAGAACGACTTGGCAGATCGTCGCACAAAACTGACAAACCAGTCATTGAGATACATCGAATGGCTTTTAAATTGTTGAAATCGGTCCAGTCGTTTTTAAGAAAACGTCAATTTGTGGTCAAAAAATCAAATCACACACGTACTTTTTCCAAATTTGGTCTCATTCGATTCAGAATGGGTTGAAACGTCTACTAAACATAAAATTAGCGAATCGAATTTTTTGATAAAATCATAAACTTCTCCTTCTGGAAGTAAAAAATTGATTAGACTAGATTAGATTATTAATTTTTGCAACTCATATTGAGACAGTGTAATTTTAATATCTATCTATATTTTTCTACTCGACATTTTATTTCAATAAACTTTGCACTTAAAGTAAATAATTTTACATCCATCAGACTCTAGAGGTACATAAACAAATATAAATATTTATGATTAAACATTGCGCTCGTTTTATGGCTCTCCAGGGTATCGTTGAATATTCTGTGATAAAACGATGCTGTTTTATATACAAATATTTTAATATCACGTTTAATTAATCCTTAAACTTAATTACTATGTGTTATTTTATATAGACTAGAATTTTAAATGATAGTCAGGAATGTGCAAAATAGTGGTAGGTGTAGTACGTGATGTTTAAAGATATTTAAATTAGGGAATAAAATTTAGAAAAAATATTTTTATTGCATTTTTTAGTTAAAGTTTACAAGAACATTTATATTCTATTTGTTACCTCCTAGTATACTTTCATATTAATTATTAATTTTTTCTCATCATATTTTACTTAATTAAAAAAGGAATGTATTTTAATACAATTTAATTGAATTCATCAAATTATTATTATGGCCACTTAATAGAAAAAATTTTAGTATTATTTTTATATGAAAAAAAACAACCAAATATCTAGAGAATAATTCAATTCTTGACAATAATATTTCGTTCTATAGGAGATTTTCGTTCAGAACTCAATTTTTTTCATTAACTACTGTTTGCTTTTTTCTTCTATTGTAATATTGTTTGAAAAAGTCTCATAAAATGTGATCTTTTTAATATAAACGAAGCCGTTAAGGCTGGTATTTTTTTAATATTTTTCACATATGTATATGCTCATTCTTATATTTCATAAATTAATTATTATATTATATATACCATGTTTAGCTTACACAATACCTCAAAAAACCCTAAACAATAACTCCTAAAACGATCTCCAGTATAGATATGTTTGAGAAATCATAATTCACACTAATAGTATAAAAGAGCAGTTTCTTAAAACTTCTATAAAGCAATTTGTGAACTTTCTTATTCTTTAATATGCTAAAGTCCTTTATTAAAAAGTTCAACATCCAGAATATCTGCAGTATTTAACAAGTGGTAATTAAAAAAAATATGAAGTTATGTATATTATCATATACAATTTAAATTTACTTGCTTTTTCAACTGTTTTATAATATTCTACTTGCTATAAAGTAGAAGAATATATAATCAAAAGAATTAATATATATATATATATATATATATATATATATATATATATATATATATATATACATATACATATATATATATATATATATATATATATATATTGTACATCATTATTATGGAATAAAAATTGTTTTTTTCTATTGTCGTCAAGAGGAGTTATGCAACGTACAAATAATTATATGAAAAATATTTTAAAATGTACATCTTATACGAATATTACATAAGATATTGACAATCTTCAATCATTACTAACAGCATTTCCAGATAATTTAATTTAAAATGGATTGGAGATATGTGCAAACAAGTTAATTGAATGAAAAATAATCGAGGTAGGTGTTTCAATAACGCCTGTTGAAATATTTATTACATATTTTTATTACATTTTATTATACCATGTGCTTTTAGACAAAACTTTTCATATAAGATCTCATATTTAGACAATCACTATACATCATGGGCTTTGACGTACTAAAGATTTTACACAAAATTTGAAGCAAAAAACCCCTAAGCTTATATTAAAAAAAAAACAAATCTGCAACAAAAGTCTATTTCTGGTTAATTAAATATCTATCAGTAACATGTTCAATGCAAAAAAATATTTTCTTTAGTGTTTTACCCATTTTGTAAAAAAAACATCACACTGCGGAAGTACCTAATTAAGCTCTAATTAAGAGTTATATTATAAAAGCACACTTAAAATATTTCTATAGATATTATAAATATTCCTTTGTTCTACGTGGATAGCTAATGGCTTCATTTTGTAATTCGATATTACAAAGATCACATTTCCTGGGACTTTTTCAAATAATATTACAAGAGAAGAACAAAACAAACAGTATAAAAAAATATCGATAACTTACATGGCCGGTAGAACGAGCTGAAAATAATTGAGTTCTGAACAAATATTTTCTATACGAAGTCGAAAAGAATTGGATTTATTTCATAAAAGTGCTTATATTTTTATATGGGAATCATATTAAATGAATTTGAGTAACATTGATGTAATAATAGATTTAATGAAGTTATTGCTGTAAGCGAGTATTGTAAAATTAAGGATTAAAACGCAGTTGTATCAATAAAATAATAAATTGTTAAAACTATTACTAGCTTGACCTAAAGAAATTACCCAGAGGTGAAATTTGACAAAAGTTTTCACAATAAATAATTTTAACACTTAAGTGGTAATGTTCGTTCATTCCTAATATTTCAATGTTATTTTCGTGTTGCTATTTAATGCTAAGTTTAAAATTCATACAATCCAAAATTTCCACCTTCCTACCACAATTTCCTTTTTGGCAATATACACATTTTCAAGTAATTCAATTACTTTTTATTCTGCTGATATATAATTAAATATAGATTTTTTGTTAATGTTTCTCAGTTTATGTGGATTGAAATTTTTGTTATCTTATGGAGTCTAGATAATCAAGAGGCTAATTAATATAGTCAGTTCAAATATTTCTACAAAAATTAGTAATTATATGAATATTTGAAATCGGTTAAGTAAAGGTTATATTTTGGAATATTCCTACTTTTTTCAATTTTGGTCTGAAATGATTCTAAATAAATTGAAGCATCTAGAAACATAAAATTAGCAAGTACGTTTAGTTGGCAAAAACGTAATCTTTGTCTTTGGAAAGTTAAAAATGCTAAAAAAACATGATTTTTTGGTCAATTCTGCTAAATAGTAATTTGTTCGGTGTAGAATTCAGTGGAAATTTTTCATTGCCATTTCACACCGCATTGCCCGAAATGGGCTCTTTTACAATTGAAAACATATTTTTGATCTTTATTTCAAAGTAAAAATGGACATCACTCCTGCACAATATCAGGTTGCCAGAATGGGGACTTGAACTCGCATTCGTCCGTTACGCCATAGATGGCTACTAGTTATATATGTTTCAATTACTACAACTTCATATATTACTTCAATCCTTCGTGTATTTTTCTACATGTTTCTCTCAAATGCGAATTTCTGAAGCCCCAACATATTACTCCGTCAAATCGGACACTTGTGTTCATCCCGTGGCCTACTTAACTAATAGACCTTCGCATCGTGCAGAGGATGGTGCACCCTCCGAAACTACATGAATATTTTAAAACCAAGTCTCACCCTTTTTAGTGAGATAGCTGATGTAAAATAACAAAATACTAGTAAGAGAAATAATTTTTTTTTTGCAATTTAAAAATTTGTATTTTTTATGTTATTTACACTTCAAGGGTGCTAAATAAAGTTTTTTTACCCTCAGGTAATAAAAAATAAAGTTTTTTTACCCTTTCATATAATAGATATACTGTCACAATAGATTTTATATACAATGATATGTATTATATCAGACATATAGAAAAATGGAATGGGGTTGACAATTTTTAAAGAAAATCACATAGTATTATTTAGCAAAATGTTTAAAGTTCTAAATACAGCTGTGATTCAATCAGGATATAGTTTGGTATGACGTGAGGAATAACGAATATTTACACTTAAACTATTATTATTATTATTAGAGTATGGCGTACTGTTTAAAACTAGTTGCTGCACCATCAATTGTTTTTTTTTTTAAATATGAATTATATTAAGGATTAAAATATAAATCTTGCTCAAGACATGTTAAATGAAGCTATCTTTAGTTTAAATTATGAAATTACAATTTTATTCGTGTTTCTAAAAATTTCTGAATTTTTTTATTTTTATTTTTATTTTAAAGAACATTTAATTTTAAAATTGCGGGTGAAATGCAGAATTAAAATTTCTTCAGGTGTTT
The DNA here is from genome assembly GCF_003426905.1 of Ctenocephalides felis. Classification (NCBI taxonomy): domain Eukaryota; kingdom Metazoa; phylum Arthropoda; class Insecta; order Siphonaptera; family Pulicidae; genus Ctenocephalides; species Ctenocephalides felis. The sequence continues at coordinate 21,986,847 of NW_020536999.1, forward strand.
ATTCAACTATTTAAACTTTACTTTTTAAAAGAATTATTTTGTGAATAAAATCAATACACTAAAATATTATTTTTATGGATTTTTGAAATCAATTTTGAAACAATGCAAAAGTTCAATATAGGACATATGAAACAATTCACGGTTTTAAAAGAATTCTGGAAATTTTGTGATGTCGAATATTAAATCTGTATCTAAAAAAATTTAAAATTTGTAATTTATATATCTATACTTTCGACTGTAGTTAGATTGTGCTATATATTTTCTAAATTTTGTACATACGGCAGAAATTTGTTGATAGTTTCTCACAATTCAATTAAACCTTATGATTACCTACAAATATTGTTAATCAATAACAGGGCAAAAAATTCTAAACAAACGAGATAATCTATGGTTAAATTTTTGTAATTTTTGGAGTTTCGAAATGGAAAATTTTCAAAAAATAAAACAATATTACATTTACTTACTTTTTACAGTAATTATATTTAACTCATAATTTAAAAACTTGTGCAAAATGCATCATAAAAATTGTTGTTGATTTCTCATAATATATGTATTTTTATTAGATATTCTATTAGATATATTTATATTTTATATTATACTATTAAATATGAAATAATTGCATAATGTAAATATAGATGAATTAGATTATAACTTAATTTTGAATTACAAAAACAAGAAATATTGCTGATCGTAAAATTGATATAGAATAAACAAGAATTTTTCAGAATTGTTATAAAATATAGTAAGACACTTTTATCATATTATACATTATCATAATTCAGTTCTTTAAGCTACTTTATTATTTAATCATTGGTTTTCTATAATAATTTTGTGAAAATTTTCTAGTAATATTAATATTATTGAATTATTTTAGTAAAATTTAGAAATTTTATTCAGTTTATAAATCGCATTCGTCTAGCATTTATATATGTCAATTCCATACACCACTAGTTCAAAATACATACCAGTCCTAGGTCTATTTGACTATGAATTTCGAGACATACGCAACACGCTCATTCTCTTAAGGGTTTATTTAGAAAAATACCTCTGCCTGTTGGAAAATAAATATACCCAGCGGGAACTTTGTGTCATTATTTATGCATTACATAATACACTGACATGTCCATGCGGAAAAGAAAAATTTGAACAAAAATAAAGAAAAACAGTTGTATACATAAATATTAAATTTTTATTATTTCACATAGTAAAAGGAAGATATAAAGAAGTTTTTAACACTTTGGGGACGGCTGTCCACCTCAGTGGACAAACATACTCTGTGAGGCACAGGCTATTTTATAAACAATGACTCAATTTGCATCAAAAAGTTGAATAAATTACATATAGCAGTGATAAACAGTATTGTATTTTGAAAATAATTTTAAATTATTTTAGTAGTATTTTTAGCTTTTTTGCTATATGGTCTTTTTTAATATTTAAAACGACCGAGCGCTTTTAAATATTGCAAACGACTAGTAAATTTTGTGAATTAAGCAGTAGTGAAGATGAGTTTCAAATAGACATTCATACAGACAATTTGACGAAATTACTAATCGCAAACCCATGATATTGAATGATGTGATGATGGTATTTATCCAACCAACAAAAAGAAGAAGAAGTTCGACAAAATAAATGAAGAGCGGGAAGACATTAGCGAATGTGCCGATTCTCCTTCAATAATCGAGTTTGACATACATCAACAAACACCCCGACTACAAATACCAAGCAATATAAGACATCCAATAGCTTATTTTACTTTAAAATTTTCAAATAAATTATTAGACAATATAATATAAAAACAACCATTATGGCAAAACAAAAAACTGACCAATATACTGACTAATCAGTGGCATATTCTAAATCCTAAAAGAAAAAGGGATTGTATTGTCTGTTCTGACAGAAAAGCATCAGGAGGAAGGCGGCGAACACCCATTTATTGTAAACATGTCAAAATCAACCAACTATGCATTTTGGAACTTGTTTTGAACGTCACCATTCTTCATAAAATGATCAAAATAAATTAATATTAAAAATGTATGTCCTTCTGACCACAAATTTTTATCAAACAAATTGCATAACATACACAATGAAATCAAGTTTACAGGCCGGTAAAGTAGATTGTTTTGAAATCGGTGCCGTCCCGAGTGTAAGTTTGGGGAGGAAAATCATTGAGACAGTTTTTTTTTTTTTTAGTACGACAGACAGGTCAACTACGTTTAATTTTATCAAAGTATTCTTATTAACCAGTTTATGCCAAGAAATAGATTAGCCCATTCCGCTTCGGATCGTAATTCAAATCATATCTTTAGTAGTGTTGCCAGCGGAACATAAATCCTCGGGGGCTTGTGCCATTATTCAGGTTATCCCTCTCCCGGTTATGTCGGCCGGTTATTGCGCAGATTCAGGGTCGCCGATGTAATCTCAATTTGACCGGCCATTGTACGATGCTCCTGTTGCTTAGGAATTACGTTCGACTTCGGAGACTACGTGTTGGGGGTGTTCCCATTTGATATTATAGTATCGGTCGTCTTAAAGTACAGACACGGAAGGGTTAATTCGAACCTCATGTTCTAAACTTAGCAACTCTTCTATTGAAAAGTTGCAACAGTTTGACCTTATTTACAGCCAAATTTTTAGGACTCAACATCTGCTAAGTAAAACCATATAGCAGAAACCTTAATGTTATTTTTATACATTATTAACTTCCCGTAGGGTAAGTTATAGTAATCGCAAAAAAATCGAAAATGAAAATTTTTATATATCTTTACGTTTCAAAAGTTTCTGAATATTTTATCATACCTTAGGAAAAATAGATGTATGGTCCAGCGGTTATGGCCTCTCAATGAAAATAAGTTAAAAAAATGTCATTTGGCGGTCAAAAATGTTTATTGGACATATGTACATCAAATTATCATGTATTTTATAGAGATTTTAATAATGTGTACACATTTTGTGTAAATTTATTAGGGTTCCGTACCAAGATTTTCGATTACGGTACGGGAAGTTCCAGCAATTTACCTTTAGGTACGATGCCATGCACCCCACTAGTTTTATTTGCTCTTCTTGCTCATCTTATTCTCACTTACAAAAAGCTGATTCTGTTATTCCTAACATGTGTCTCGAATTTAAATTTTTTGTATTTTCTTTTCAAGTTTGATTAAGAAAGGGTATTCTGGTTTAGATGTACAAATTTTATGCAAAAGGCGAATATTTTTACTAATTTTTTTTACAAGAAATTAATTGATATTTTGAAAATATAAAAAAGTCTATTGTTGCATGACATCGTGCAAATTTCTGAAACGTACCATACCGTAATTTAACTTTTTTGAAAGCTTTGAGAGGAAAAATTAGTTCCTTTTTAAGAATTTAGATTTTTTTTTAACATTTTTAAAAAAAAATTCAAACATTTGAAAAGTTTGAGTATTAAAAAAAATAGATAAATAATGCCGGTTTTAAAAATTATATTTTTTAAAAAAATATGAACTTTTTTAGAAAAACCGATAGTTTTTAAAAACTTACTAATTTTAAAAAAACTTGTATTTTTTGTTTTTTTTTTATTTCAGAAAATTCTGATATTTTTTGTAAGTCTTGAGATACTCGATCATGTTGGTTGATCCATTTTATCGAAAATATCTAATTTTTTTCTGAATTGCCGAAACCGATGGATCTGCCTGCAAATATCCAATCAATTCTTCATTACGTCAATATAAGTGAAATGTTCTCCAAATCAAATGCATCCTTCTGTCACAAACTTAATTGGCGTTTTTTGCTCTTTATCTCCAAAACAGTTGGACCTGCCTTTGCCAAAAACTAATCAGCACGGTTCCTCATCAATAGAAATCTGATCATTTTTGAATAATTTAGATCAATTTATCCGTGCTCCCGAAAACGTGGACAAAATAATGCATACATACTTATGCACACACACACGTATAGACACACATACACACACATGCACACAGACACATACATATAGCATATTTTATAGTCACATGCATATATCTATTTTATCTAAGGTATGCCAATAAGGATATAAAAAGAATATTTTCAATTTTTGGACGATTACTAAAACTTAACCTACAGGAATTTAATTAATAAATAAACAGATAAATGAATTTATGTGAGATTTTAAATAAATATAATAGATGGTACAATGAACAATCTTATGAGATAAAATTATATCTATCTCAAAACAATTATTGAATTAAAAATTAATTTATTGTTACCAGCCTCTGCTAAGTATAAAAAAAAATCTTGAGAAAATGCATTTATGAATAAACTTTAGTATTTATACTAGTGTAAAGCCAAACTAAAATATTTAGCAAAAAATCCTCCAAATCGGTTCATCTTGCTCCAATCTGTATTCACATAGAAAACTCACTTAAGCCTCATTTTTGTATTGATTTGCTCACACAATCGATTACACATTCTTTCCCATTTTTTCAGCATGTATCGACCATTGCACCGGTTTCGAAACTCACCTCAGAGGTCCATCTTTCTGATGGAACCCCTGCCAGACTCGAATTTTCCAACTCGTCGGGCGGATGGCTGGATTGTTCGGCGAGCGGCAGCCCGCAGCCCCAAGTAGACTGGCTGTCGGTCGACGGGGCTCCCGTAGGCGATGTGAGCGGCGTGCG
>NW_020536999.1:21992480-22045330 GCF_003426905.1 Ctenocephalides felis
TGAAAACTTATTATTGATCTACATTTTCAAGTAAAAATGGACATTACTGCTGCACGATATCAGGTTGCCAGAATGGGGACGCCATAGAAGACCACTAGTAATTTGTTTCAATTACAACAACTTCATATATTACTTCAATCCTTCGTGTATTTTTTTACATGTTCCTCTAAAATGCGAATTTCTGAAGCCCCAACATATTACTCCGTCAAATCGGACACTTGTGTTCATCCCGTGGCCTACTTAACTAATAGACCTTCGCATCGTGCAGAGGATGGTGCACCCTCCGAAACTACATGAATATTTTAAAACCAAGTCTCACCCTTTTTAGTGAGAGAGCTGATGTAAAATAACTAAACAAGAATAGGAAAAATAATATTTTTTTTGCTTTTAAAAAATGTGTATTTTTTATGTTTTTTACACTTCAAGGGTGCTAAATAAAGTTTTTTTACCCTCAGGTATACACCCTTTTATACAATAGATATACTGTCACAATAGATTTTATATACAATGATATGTATTATATCAGATATATAGAAAATGGAATGGGGTTGACAATTCTTAAAGAAAATCACATAGTATTATTTAGCAAAATGTTTAAAGCTCCAAGTACAGCTGTGAGTCAATCAGGATATAGTTCGGTATGACCTCAGGAATAACAAATATTTACACTTAAACTATTATTATTATTATTAGAGTTTGGCGTACTGTTTAAAACTAGTTGCTGCACCATCAATTGTTTTTTTTATTTTAAATATGAATTATGTTAAGGATTAAAATATAAATCTTGCTCAAGACATATTAAATGAAGCTATCTTTAGTTTAAATTATGAAATTACAATTTTATTCGTGTTTCTAAAAATTTCTGAATTTTTTATTTTTATTTTAAAGAACATTTAATTTCAAAATTGCGGGAGAAATGCAGAATTAAAAATTCTTCAGGTGTTTTGTGTATTAAGACCAACTATTTAAACTTTACTTTTTGAAAGAATTTTTTTGTGAATAAAATCAATACACTAAAATATTATTTTTATGGATTTTTGAAATCAATTTTGAAACAATGCAAAAGTTCAATATAGAACATATGAAACAATTCACGGTTTTAAAAGAATTCTGGAAATTTTGGAATGTCGAATATTAAATATGTTTCTAAAAAAATTAAAAAAAATTGAATTTATATATCTATACTTTCAAATGTTGTTAGATTGTGCTTCATATTTTCTGTATTTTGTACATAATTCAGAAATTTGTTGGTAGTTTCTCACAATTCAATTAAAAATTAGAAATACCTACTAATATTGTTAGTCAATAACAGAATTGGCAAAAAAATTCTGAACAAACCAGATAATCTATGGTTAAGTTTTTGTAATTTTTAGTGATTTGGAATTCAAATATTTGTAAAAAATTCAGAAAATTTTCAAAAAAGTAATATTACTTAATTCATCAATTTAGAAGTGTATGCAAAATGCCTCATAAAAATTTATTGTTGATTTCTCATATTTTAAGTAAAAGATGTTCTGTTAGATTTATGTATCAGATACTATTACGCTTTTTTATGTAATAAATTGTTATGAGCTACTTTATTTTAAATCAGTACTATATATCTAAATTAAAATAATTTTCTAATGATGAGTATAATTAATCCATTATATTCATAAAATTTCGTCACAAGGATCTTGGAATAATACTGTTTTGATCACTCCAAATATTTTGTATTACCAGCATGGTATTATCTATTCCAAATTTGAGTTCGATCATAAATCACGTTCTTTCAACATTTATGTTCAGCAATTCTATATACCAATAGTTCAAAATACATACCAGTCCTGGATCTATTCGACTATGAATTTCGAGACATACGCAACACGCTCATTCTCTTAAGGTTTTATTTAGAAAAATACCTCTGCCCCTTGGAAAATAAATATACCCAGCGGGAACTTTGTGCCATTATTTATGCATTACATAATACACCGACATGTCCATGCGGAAAAGAAAAATTTGAACAAAAATAAAGAAAAACAGTTGTATACATGAATATTAAATTTTTATTATTTCACATTGTAAAGGACGATATAAAGGAGTTTTTAACACTTTGGGGACGGCTGTTCACCCCAATGGACAAACATACTCTGTGAGGCACAGGCTATTTTATAAACAATGACTCAGTTTGCATCGAAAAGTTGAATAAATTACATACAGCAGTGATAAACAGTGTTGTATTTTGAAAATAATTTGAAATTATTTTAGCAGTATTTTTAGCTTTTTTGCTATATGGTCTTTTTTTAATATTTAAAACGACCGAGCGCTTTTAAATATGGCAAAACGACTAGTAAATTTCGTTAATTAAGCAGTAGTGAAGATGAGTTTCAAATAGACATTCATACAGACAAATTTTACGAAATTACTATTCGCACCGATGATAGCGATGAATGTGATGATGATATTATCCAACCAACAAAAAGAAGAAGAAGTTCGACAAAATAAATGAAGAGCGGGAAGACATTAGCGAATGTGCCGATTCTCCTTCAATAATCGAGTTTGACATACATCAACAATCACCCCGACTACTAATACCAAGCAATGTAAGACATTCAATAGATTATTTTACTTTATATTTTATAAATGAATTATTAGACAATATAATAGAAAAAATAAACCATTATGGCAGCAAAAAAATGACCAAATATACTGACTAATCAGTGGTATATTTTAAATTCTAAAAGAAAAAGGGATAGTATTGTCTGTTCTGACAGAAAAGCACCAGGAGGAAGGCGGCGAACACTATTTTATTGTAAAACATGTCAAAATCAACCAGCTATGCATTTTGGAACTTGTTTTGAACGTCACCATTCTTCATAAAATGATCAAAAATAAATTAATATTAAAAATGTATGTCCTTCAATGACCACAAATTTTTATCAAACAAATTGCATAACATACACAATGAAATCAAGTTTACAGCCGGTAAAGTAGATTGTTTTCAAATCGGTGCCGTCCCGAAAGTGTTAAGTTGGGGAGGAAAATATTTTGAGACAGTTTTTGTTTTTTTAGTACTACAGACAGGTCGTCGACTAAGTTACAACTATTTTTTATCAAAGTATTTCTTATTAACCAGTTTATGCCAAGAAATAGATTAGCCCATTCCGCTTCGGATCGTAAATTCAAATCATATCTTTAGTAGTGTTGCCAGCGGCGAACATAAATCCTCGGGGGCTTGTGCCATTATTCCAGGTTATCCCTCTCCCGGTTATGTCGGCCGGTTATTGCGCAGATTACAGGGTCGCCGATGTAAATCTCAATTTGACCGGCCATTGTACGATGCTCCTGTTGCTTAGGAATTATCGTTCGACTTCGGAGACTACGTGTTGGGGGTGGTTCAGATTTGATATTAATAGTATCGGTCGTCTTAAAGTACAGACAGTGAAGGGTTAATTGGAACCTCATGTTGTAAACTTAACAACTCTTCTATTAAAAAGTTGCAACGATTTGACCTTATTTACTGCTAAATTTTCATAACAGTTCAGTTTTGTGCATTACATCTGCTAAGTAAAACCATATAGTAGAAGCCTTACTGTCATTTTTATACGTTATTTTATTTGCTTTTCTTGCTCATCTAGTTGATATGCCACTTCTCACTCACAAAAAGCTGATTCTATTATTCCTAGCATGTGTCTCGACTTTCAATTTTTTGTATTTCCTTCTCAAGTTTGATTAAGGGTGTATTCTGGTCTAGAGGCATGAATTTTATGTAATATTCAAAAGGCCCCTAAAGAAGGTTACAATGTTTTTATTATAATTTTACAAATGATTAATTAATGTTCTGAAAATATAAAAAAGTCTAGTGCTACATGGCATAGTGCCTTAAGACAAATTACTGGAACCGTAATTTAAAATTTTCAAAACCTGAGAGAAGAAAATTTGGATTATTTTTGAGAGTTTTGAATTTTTTAGCATTCTTGAAAACATTTGAAAAATTGGCAAAAAATTGGCGGTTTTGAATTATCTTCAAAACGGGTGGACCTGCCTTTGCCAAAAACTAATCAGCACGGCTCCTTATCAATATGATTCGTATTATTTTTGAATAATTCAAATTAATTTAAACGTGCTCCCGAAAACGTGGTCAAAAAATTGTTGCGATACTTATGTATACACATACTCATACACAAATACACACACACACACACATATATATATATATATATATATATATATATATATATATATATCTTTTTTGTAAGGTATGCCAAAATGTTCAGCATTCTTTGAAACGTAAAGATATGTAATACAATGTTTTCGATTTTTTGATAATTAATTTAAATTACCCTGCGGAAAGTTAATTAATAAATGAAACGATAAATTATTTTATGTGAGATTTGAAATAAATATGAGATGGTACAATGAACAATCTATGTTAAAATTATATATATATATATATATATATATATATATATATATATATATATATATATATAGGGTAGTCCTTAAAATGGTCATTTTTGAATTTTCTTGCTCCCAGGGGCTCAAATGGTTCCAAATAGATAAAAAACAATTCTCGGAAAGTTTTAGCTCTTAATATTAACGTTTAGATAGAGCGCAATTCAATCAAAGTTTTGTAGGAAAACAGCATGGAAAAATTTTCAAAAATTTTAAAATAGATGTAATTTAGCGAACGAATGAATGAATAAAACTTATTCATTTGTCGCTAAGTTATACCTAAAACATTTTTTTTTTAATTTTTAAATTTTTTTCCATGCTCTTTCTATACGAAGTTTGATTGAATTGCGATCTATCTAAACGTTAATCTTAAGAGCTAAAACTTTCAGAGAATTGTTTTTTATCAATTTGGAACCACTTGAGCCCCTGGGAGCAAGGAAATTCGAAAATGACCATTTTAAGGATCACCCTAGTATATATATACATATATATTTATATATATATATATTATAAATATATATAATATATATAAAAAAATTAATTTATTGTTAGCAGTCTTTGCTAAATATGAAAAAAATCCTTAGAAAACGCATGTATAAATAAACTTACTTATTTATACTAGTGTAAAGCCAAAACAGAATATTTAGCAAAAAATCTTCCAAATCGGTTCATATTGCTCAAATCTGTATTCACATAGAAAACTCAAACCTTATTTTTGTATCAATTTGCTCACACAATCGATTACACATTCTTTCCCATTTTTTCAGCATGTATCGACCATTGCACCGGTTTCGAAACTCACCTCAGAGGTCCATCTTTTTTGATGGAACCCCCTGCAAGACTCGAATTTTCCAACTCGTCGGGCGGATGGCTGGATTGTTCTGCGAGCGGCAGCCCGCAGCCCCAAGTAGACTGGCTGTCGGTCGACGGGGCTCCCGTAGGCGACGTGAGCGGCGTGCGCCGAGTTTTGAGGTAAATGATACTTATACTTATAATATTCATTATCATAACATCTAAAAAATGGAAATAAATTAATCATTATTTATAAGAATTTATTTAATAAGTAAATGGTTAAAATTATATAATTATCAGTAAAATATTGTGAAAACAACTACTGAGTTGTTTTTTCCAACATGCTCTTGTAGTATACAATGTCCCTCTTTGGCCGACTATTGTAAATTCATCAAGTTTATTGAATGTCCTATATTGGACAGTTGTAAATAAAAGAGATAACAAAAAAATAATAATAATCATAATAACATATTTTACTATTTATGTTATAACATAGTAAACACATGCCAAGTAAATATAAATATCAAATTGTTAACGTATCCAGATTGAGTCAATAATCTCGGGCCGTTTTCTTGTAATAAATTGTCGAAAAAAAAATGTTTCGAGCTTTTTTATCATTATTTTCTTGACGGTAGATACCATAGGCTTATAGATCATACTAAAATATTACGGTCCTACAACAACTCGTTTAACTTTAAAAATTCGTCAAAGTGTGCAAAAATTAGTATCGTTTTTTTGGCATTTGTCAAAATTAGACCTTTCATCGACATTTGCTCAAAAACGTCTGAACCTATTTCAAAAATTTAAAAGCCATTTGATGTATCTCGATGAGTATTATCATTTCTTAGTTTTGTGCGACGAACGGCCGCCCGTTTGTTTGCAATTTGGAAAAAAGTGTCAAACTTTTCGTTTACATTTAAGCTCATACCACGGAATCGATTTTAAAAAATCAAAAACTGTTCGAAAGATATTAGTTGAGAATGATACTGATCAGTTTTAGGTGAAAATCTACCGTGCCGTTTTCTTGTAATTAACTATTGGAAAAATAATTTAAGCCAATTTTTATGGAACTTTGTTGGCTATATATCATGGTCTTATGGAACTTTACTGAAATATTACGGTCTTACGACAAGTAGTTTAATTTTAAAAATTCATCAAAGTGTGAGAAAATTAGTGTTTTTTGAGGTTTGTTAAAATTAAAATTAGACGATTCACTTGGTATAACGATAAAGTACTTGGACTTAATGAATTTACTAAACCATTAAAGTCCTACAGAAACTGGTTCAATTATAAAAATTATTGATTTGTGAAAATTTGCTTTCAGAAAATACTCCGACCGGGTCAACGTGTTTGATTTTTAATAATGTGTAATGAATCCACTCGGAATACATTCAATCTCTCATAAATTAATTTATTTTTTATTGATTAAGTCGATTATTTAAACATATCGGAAAGTTCATGTAACTTTCGCCAAGGCAAAATACCAATAGCAACTAGTTTCAATAGCATTCTTTATTATTATGAATATTATACTTTTTAAATTTATTCTATGAATAATAATAAATTTCTTTATAGAAATGGAACTTTAGTCCTGCTTCCTTTTGCTGCCGCCTCCTACAGGCAGGATGTACATAGCACTGTTTACAGATGCGTTGCTTCTAATACTGTGGGTCGCGTTATTAGCCGAGATGTTCAAGTCCGAGCAGGTAACACATTTTTGACAAACTTTTAAATCTTTGGTATCTCAAATTCTATGAAACATTACATTTCTAAAGAGATAAAAACGGATATATAATAGAGCGGGTCGATTTGTATGGGTCAAAAAAGTCGTTTAGGCAGATATGATTTTTTGATACTAGGGATTAAACTAAGATACTTTGCTGAAGAAACCATACCTCTAAAATGAATTCTCATGTCTCGTGTATTGACCCAAAAATACGGGTTCAAATTTGAAAAATGCCATTTTGACTCATTTAGAGTGGCTCAATCCAAATGTATGACCGAGCCTCACTAACTTTGGAAGACCAATCATCGTGGTTTAACTCCTGGAACCCTCCTTGATAGGTTTTACAAAATTTAACTCTAATCCTTGGGCCAATGCATAGGACATCAAAATTCATTTCAGTAGTATGGTTTTTCAGCTAACTATCTTATTTTTGATCCCTAAAATCCAAAAATCATTAGTGACTAAGTGTCCTATGACCCGTCCTAATATGTAATCGAATTATAATAAATTCGAAGTTATCGTATAACTAGGAATTTCATAAAATGTCAATATATTGTAAACATCGTACACAACACTAGTCTGAATAAAAAACCGTTTTTTTATTTTTCTTATTATCAAAACCTTTTCTTCAAAATCAGAAAACATAAATGTGGTGTGCCCGATCATGTTCGTTTTTTGTAGACCTTGCACAAAAAATCTCAAAGGTATTTACTTGCAGCTGATACATTTTCCAAATTAAAAACTTGTAATGAATATTATTCTTCCACCTTTTGACCATCGCTCTGTCTACAATTTTAATTAAAACTCCCATCCTTTCTTTTTCTTTTCCTTTACCATGATTTACAGCAAATATTTGACCGATCGCAACAAGGCCGGCCTTCCGTTCCTCCTATGCAAAATCTCTTTCCCATTTCTCGTCATAGTTCGTGTCGTTTCTATGGGAACTGCGTTCTAAAGCTCCTTTTAAGCTTCGGCTAAGTGGTCTGTACGCGGAACGGAACCTTTATTTCGCTCACAAAAGGCGAATATGAAGCTCATGAATAAGACATCGTCGTTATCATTATGCCGAACCACTTGCCGCGATATTGTTCAATAATCCGATTATTACAAATTGCTCGGAACATTAGAAAAGTGCTCTTCTTGTTCGATAAAAATAATAGGTTGGGAATAAGTTAATTTCAGACTGATGGTCTTGAAATCAGATTTATTATTTAAGATTGGAAACGATTCATATGTATTTATTTTCCTTTGGAAGTATGCCAAGTACTTAAATAGGTGACACATTGTGTTAAAGAAATTTTGAATGCCTCAAAGTATTTACCGAATTGGTTAATTTTTAAACAGCAATCAGAACTTCTTAGTTTTATAAGATGATGTGCTAATTTGACTTAATACTGGTCTGTTTGACAGATGGCAACCCAAAGAGTTGTTCCCATCTCTATGATACATCATCATTTCTGCAATAGGGCGAGTATTTTTATTGGTGCAAGAATACCGTGTGAGGACTATTTTTTCTTGGATATATATTGATACCTACATTTTTAAATGAAAATCCTTGTCACTACTGCTTGACAACAGTCTACTCGAAGTGGAATTAAACATGGGACCTCTGATTCAGCGAACAGAATATTTGATAAAATATGAACACTTTCAGACCATTATAAAAGCTGCTTTGAGGATTATCCAAAACAAATATAGAACTATGCCACAACACTACCAGGGCAAGTTTAAAAAAAAATCATATTACAAAAACATACGTCCATTTTCAAAATCTCTTACAATGGTCAGAATATTTTGTATTTTCAAAGTTTTTTTTTAATCCTACAGTTTTAGAGTGCTTTTTCATCATTTTTATAATTTACCTAATACCCAAAGAACTTTCAAGGCTTATTTAATTACAAAACCATTTAGGTTTCCACTAAAACAAACAAATTCGATGAACATTTCCCTGTAATTAATTTTCTAAATGCGAATAATTTTCGTTCATTGTTGGTTCATCGACACAAGCAAAGATTAATGAATCTCGAAAGCCTGTACGTTTATATTAACCCGGCATGGCCTGTTGATTTATTTATGAGAAAGGGAGATTTTTTCGTAAGGGAGTCCGTGTTAGAAAAATAACAAATCAAAGTCCAAAAAATCCGATTTGCTAATATTATGTTTTCGAAGTTTCAGATCATTTTGAATCGAATGGGACCAAATTTGGAAAAATATGTGTGTATGAATAATCTGTTTTTTTTATAATTTTTTACCTTTTATAGACATTTGGTCAAAAACGGCTAGACCAATTTCAAAAATTTAAAAGCTATTTTATGCAACTCGATAAGAAGTAAGTTGATCAGATAGCGCGACAATCGAGCAAATCGTTTCTTGTACATAATTGGCCTAAAAGTGTAATTTTTTTTACTACAATCTTGAATCAGTTTTAAAAATTCGAAAGCTGTTCGAAACATTGGTAAGGAATCGCCTTGGTTAGTTTTTTTAACGATCGTACTGTCCATTTGTTCGTAATTAAATTTTGAAAAAAAAAATTGTCTATTTTGATGAAACATTGTATACCGATATATTTTGTAGTCTGCTATAACATACTAAAATATTATAGGCCTTTAATATTTGGTTGTATTACAAAAAATCATCACAATTTAAAATTTTGCCTTGTGCTTTATCGATTCTAATCAGAATCTATGCCATAGCATATGTTCATTTCGTGGTGTTTCGTAAAGATGCCTAAAATATTTCCATTCATAAATATTTTTATCACATTCTAGTACATATATTTTTTATAATAATTTCTACTGAGTATTCGACTAAGTTGACTAAAAAAAATATTTTACTCTGCCGGCGGTCGGTGATTTTCTCTTCGCTAATTATCTGAGGATTATGCGTTGCTTGTTTTATTTTTGTCTTAAATTTTTCCTTTGAATGTCGAAGAAGTTCCGTGTTTTTTATTCTTGCATCATTTTTCCGGTTTGGGATTAGATTTTTAACTGATTTACGCTTGTGGCAAAAAGTTAGCGAGTTTGTTCGGAGCTAATGAAAAACAAGACGAGGTCGACTTGTATACTTTTCCTTGGGGACTGGGTAATATTTTCGAGGACATGAAATAAATATTAAAGTATTTGGTAATAAACAAATTTGACGTACTGGAAATATTTGTGAAAGTTAGAGTAAACAAATGAGTTCAAATTTTACAAAATAAATATGATAGTAATATATGTATATGTTATGGAAATTGTCGTAGCATCGGTATCAAATGAACTTGGAGTGTAGCAATGTTCGCAGAGTTAACCCTATTTACTTTTTTTGAATGTATATCACACCAGTTATCTATTATATAAAAATAAGTCGGGTTTTCCTTCCTGACGATATAACTCCAGAACGCACGAACCGATTTCGACGATTTTGCATTCGTTGAAACGGCGCCGGACTCCTTGGGGTTTATAGCAAAGAAAATTGAAGAACGACTTCAACAGAAAAGCGGGAAACACTTTTTCTTTTTTCACATACAGCGTCATCTTTGATACTTAGCATGTACTATGAACTAATATATTTGATTGACAGCTACTCATTGTTCTCTGTTTAGTTAATTTGATGTGGCAAGCAGGCATTGTGTTTACTACGATATTGCGCAAAAAATGTAAAAAATAAGTTATTCGTATCCTAACATTTCAATTGGAAACCATCAAATCAATCACGTGTATTGTGCTAATTTTTATTCAATTTCACCAGCAGGCAATTTTTTCTTCATCTTTTAATCACCAAACGAGATGTTACATAAAATGAAACTATCTGGTGGTGAAACGGACTTCGCCCGGTTTGCTAGTATATCATATAAACAGAAGGCCTAAGAATACAAAAAAAATAAACTGTGATAAAAAAAACTGTTCTTAACCATAATAATGATTTTTTACACTGGCTTACATTTTTTCTGAATATTCCAGATTTTATTAGGAATCCAATCATTTTCGAATATATTTATATAAACTGGAAAAAGTAAGTTAAATTGATTAATTTTACCAAAGTTTGTTGTGAAAGATGTCAAAATCTCGTTATATTTCCTTATCAAAAAATAATTATCAAAATCGAACTGAGTCTACCTATGTCAAAGTTCTATTTCCTCCTGTGTACAAGTTGTACTATTATGGTGTTCCTTACAATAGTAGTATCGTCATGGCGAAAATTGGGTGTGAACATTATTTCCGGACCAGTACTTCGTGAATTGACCGTACAACTCCGAAAGATAATTTGTCTTTGGCCATTCGAGCAGAATAATTGTCAACAAATCGGATCCTTGCTGAATATATTGCTCACTTACTTACCATGCAGCTCACGAACGACTATATATGAACCATGGAAGTAATGGAATTAATAGATGTCTGGAAAGTACTTTGGATAATGATGCACAAATATTGTATACATTTTTGATTAATCTCAATGAAAATGTAACAGTTCTGTTCATATTGATTTTATCTGGCAATCATAAACAATTAAAAAAAAATGTGTTTCTAAGCACGATCGTCAAATTAAAAGTGTGCGGCAACGTGCTAAAATATATTTGAATGATTTAGAACAGGGTTGAGCCTTAGTCGTTGACAGTACTCTAAAATGATAATATAGTTCTTGAGAGATACCAATGAGATGAATCATACCTAGTATCAACAAAGCAGTTTTTTACTTGGATTTCTGGCTCGAAACTGGAAAGAATACACATATACAAATCTAAGACTAATCATTCAAACAAAAATGCATAAATATTTAAAAAAAAAATTGTATTAATATCTTTTCATTAATTCATATTACAGTTTATCCTAATTTGAATTCTTAATAATAAAAATCTATATCAAAACATTCTAAAGCGTTAATTCAAATTGATGATAGTTCATTTAAAAGCAGATTTATATTCTAAAACAAAATAATATAAAACATTGGATTTTTTTAGTACACCTCAGAAAATAGGCTTACACCTTAAATCATAAACCTAAAACTTTGGTAAATAGTGGTTTTCTTTATACTATACCTCAAATAATGGTTTTCTTTTTACTACACCTCAAATAATGGATTTTTTCATAATACACTTCAAGTAATGATTTTTTTTCTACACCTCAAATAAAGGGTTTCTTTTTACTACATCTTATACAAGGTTTTGGATTTTAACTAAAATTAGTAATGTGGATCCATCTTTGGATAACTCTTAGTACAAAAAAGCAGTAAGGTTTTAAAGAAAAAATAAACGACGCATTTAATTGAGATTTGTTAAATCTTAAAAAAATAGTGTGAATTGTAGAACCTAAATACAAATTATTTATTAGCACGTTAATTGCGACGATGACATAAAAAATATTTTCACACGGGCCATGTTAACTAACCATGGATACTAATAATAGTATCAAGGGAACTTATTGTATCATAGAAATATATATTCGCCAAAATTTTTGAAAAGCGCTATTTTTCATATCACGCATAGCCATATATTACAATTTTTTTTTCTCGCAAATCATGTATAACATACATATGTCGGACATGATTCATGTAGTACTTCTAACGTCAGACATACATGACTGCCATACATTTAATAAACCTCAAAATACTATTACTAAAATAATATATAATATACAAATAATAATAAATAATCATAAATATATTACAAGTTCTTTTATGAAAGCAATGTCAATTTGAACAGTATTAAAAATTGATGGAAATTTCTGAATTTACGTGCTCCGCCATACAAAACTGAAAATCAATTCCATTCAAGTTCTCGAATCACATTAACAATAAACACTTGAACTTCTATTAATGTAACAAAATTCTCAAAGATTGCGATACCTCCTCTGGTACACTTGAAAAGTTCATTAATTGAAAGCTATTATTGTAAACTTTGGGCGCAGATGTTAATTGTTCCTTGGTTTATGTTATTCATTAGAATAGTCCACGAAAACTCGTCAGTAAACGTATTCTCTAAGCTCGAATATTTGTGTTAGTATATAGAAAGAGGAACTTTGAGCACTTGAACTGATGATTCGTGAATTTCAGAGACTCCAAACAGACAGCTTTTATCATAACATGAGTGCTTTTAGAATGATTACGCTTCGTTACATGTATTTCGCATCGAACTTCGGGTTTGCTTAGTCGCGTTTAAACGTGACGTGTCATGAAGTTTAAATATCTTGCGAGCAACTGGAAAATTTTCGATAAAAATGATAAATACTTTATATTGCTTACCGGCACTGAAATATCGACACCTTCTAAATGGATCGATACCAACATCCATCATCATTTACTTAAAAATATATCCATTAAAAACAAGTAATGTACACATGTTTTTGTAATCAGTATTTTATATAATATTGGACTGGTCTCATGATGGCCTGCAAAAATTCCTGATATTGATTTTCACTTTGCCTATCTGACATCGTTTTCTATGGCCTTATTTCTATTAATCTTACGGCCTACTGTAAATATCAATTCAACTCTGTTTTCAATCCACGGCTTTCAAGTTTGAAACATTCCAACTATACAGAATAGTCGGTTGTGCAACTTGTCTACTGGTACTTGGCTTAAATAGTTCGACTGTTAATTGAACTGATATTAAATTGTTTGAATGTAATTCCTAAGTACTAAATACAATAAGACAGATAGGTAGACGTCCGCTTAAGTTAAATGCTAGTTCTAATTGAATAGAATGTTACTGATATATTAGATCTATATATATATATATATATATATATATATATATATATATATATATATATATATATATATATATATATATATATAGATCTAATATATCAGTAACATTCTATTCAATTAGAACTATATATATATATATATATATATATATATATATATATATATATATAGTAAAATGTGTAGTACCCTAGGGCAGGTCTAGGTATATATATATATATATATATATATATATATATATATATATATATAGTAAAATGGGTAGTACCCTAGGGCAGGTCTGTGGGCTCAGGTAAACTCTAACTCGATTCAGAAAAAAAAATAGTATGGGAGATTTTCTATTGCCATTTCACATCGCAGTACGCGAAATTAGTTATTTCAATTAAAAACATATATTTGATCTATATTTTAAGTGAAAATGGACATCGCTACTGCACGATATCAAGTTTTTCAGAACGAGGGCTTGAGCTCGCGATCCTGCTCATATAAGGCAGCATATAATGAAGGTTTAACATACGTTGAAAAATTGTAAAAAAATTAATAATAATAGAAATTTTTATCTTTTTTACTATAAAAATGATACACTGTTCAAAAACTACGTATTTGTTGCATTCAGAAACGTGTTGTCATTTGGTTTGTTAATGATTTTGTCGCTTTGTAATTGCAAAAACAACCGTTCGACAAAAGTTCTTCCAATTTTTTTTAGAAAATTATTTTTTTCAAGAAGAGAAGAAAAACAAAATTTATGCTATTGTTTAAATTATTTATATGCTCTTTATTGATGAAGGCATTTGCTTTGATTTTGGTTTATTTCACCTAAGTAAGAGAGCTCGCAATCTGAGCATTTCATTTAATAAAAACGTTTCTAAAACTCTTATTTAAACTACATTCATATATATATAGAAACTTTCTATAATAACATAACTACAACACCTACAACAATTTAAATAATGAAACACATGTGCACATTTAATACTCTATGGAATATACTTGACCTAGAGCTCCTTATAAAAATACTTGATATCAAAAATTATACAAACAAAATTATACAATATGTTGTATAAGGCTAATATGCGTACGTGTATGTATATGGAGATCTCTCTAAAATAATTCCTTGTTTGGCAACAAAACATAAAACATATGCACAAATTTACTTATTCATGCAGCCTCCTCGGAGCCCAAACATCGGTGCTGTTACATTCTTTTATTCGTCATATGTAAAACATTGAAATGGCTCTCCTATGTGGTGTAACTTGACTATATATAAATATATCTGTGTATACTAGCATGTTTCATCTCTGCGATACAAATTTTACATACGTTTCGACTTTTAGTGTACGAATATTCCTCTCACGGCCCGCGCGAACGTCACGTACGCAGGTCCATTAAGTTTCGTATATGGAGTGAGATATATAGAAGAGGGCGGCAGAGAAGTTGACGAAGCGCGGGGTCTTTGTTACTTGTAATGGCCGAATGGACGGACTTGTCCAGGATCCAGCAGGACGTGACTTTGGCACACTTTGCGTGGGAAATTGAGTTGGTTTTGGGTTGATTTTTTTTGAGAAGAATATAGTACATTGCTATTGTTGAATATAATTGTGAATTATATGTATACACATACAAACATACATACATACACACACATATCTTCTATATATATAAAAATAAGTCGGGTGTTCCTTCCTGACGAAATAACTCCAGAACGCACAAACCGATTTTGCATTCGTTGGAAAGGTCTCGGGCTCCGCAAGGTTTATAGATAAGAAGTGGTGCATTTATAGCTTTAGTGGTGTATGGCATCGTGCACCTCACGCACCGTAATTGAAAATTCGAGTAATAAAAAATTAAATAATTTCAAATAGATTATCTACATATATCTACATATATATATATATATATATATATATAAGTTGGGTTTTCCTTCCTGACGATACAACTCCATAACGCACGAATTGATTTCGACAATTTTGCATTCGTTGCATCGTGCCTTAATGCAAATTGCTGGAACTTCACGCACCGTAATTAAAAATTCGAGTAATGAATTATCAGAATTATGCTTGGTTAAGTCAACAAGTAATTCTTGCCGCAAAGAATAATAATGTACACGCACTGAATTCTACCATTCAATCAAAAATTGCTGGCAATTTGGTGACATACCAATGATTCCGACTGGTCTTCCGTGGACGATTGCAATTTCCAGTTTACCTTGCGTTCGCAATAACAAGTCGCAAGGCCAATCGCTTAGTGTTTGCGGGATAAATTTCAAATAGATTATTTAGAAAATCATTGTTTTTACATGGGCAGTTATACGTTGCCTGTTCACGAGTTGGAAAACCATCCGCTTTGTTTGTGATAACGTCAGACCAAAAAACGAAAAATGTGGTTTACCAAAGAGCACTTTAATGAAACGGATAATTTGAGGATTCACTTTTCAAATATAAAACAAACAAAACATTTCTTCATCTTTCTCACGAAACCATCTATATATATATATATATATATATATATATATATACGTATATCAATACTTACATGGTTATTTTTCAATAGACTCAATAGAAGCACCATCAATACAATTAATATAAGTCTCAATAAACTGCAAGTTTATCACTACGTTCATCATCAATAGATGAAGATTTATTAGATTTAGTTGCTGTTAGGAAAATGATAAATTTTGTTATAATGCTTGATTTGAATCGTGTAATAATATAACGGTGTTCAATATATTAATATACATACCATGAATGGTAGTATTCTCTGCTAAAACTCCGCTTTCAATAAGCATTTGACATATAATAACCTAACCTCACAAATATATTTCGCCGTATGCTTATTATCAACACCAAATCACAATTGGCAACATAAAAATACATAATATTTTTCCAACCGTCACCGTAGCACCGTTAACTTCTGCATCGAATCGTTCGTTGCATGCGTTGCTCTATGGTCTTTGGGCTAGAGTTGTAGACTCTCGACAGAACTCAAACTATGGTAAAATGTCAAAATGTTTTTTAATTAAATAATATAAAATTTCGGCTATTAATTGAGATTTTTAATATACCCTATGTCCGAAATGGGATCCATATGTACACGGTGAGCAAAACAAATTTTAAATCGGTTTAGTATTTTAGGCGTTCACCGCGGACGTAAGGTGTGAAACTAAATTTATATATATATATATATATATATATATATATATATATATATAGGGCAGATATGTCAGCTGAATTAAACTCATCTCGGTTCAGGGAAGAATTGTGTGAGAGGTTTTCCCATGCCATTTTACACAGCTGTGACTGAAATGAACTATTTTCAATTGTAAACATATTTTTGTCCTAAATTAAGTGGGATAAGTAAGGGCTATAAACGTAAAAAGCTAATACTATATAAGCTAATTTTATTCTCTACTTTCAAATAATTGTGTTAAAATAAACTATCAGTAAAGGTTTGGAGCAAACCTTCAGTAAAGTATTATATGATCGTTTGATTTTTTTTAACTATTGTACTATATTGATATTTAACTTAATTTTGTGATCACTTAATATTTATTTTGAATAATATAACTTCGTCTCTGGTAAATCTAACTATTTTCCCATAATATGTAATTATCGACCGAAGTGACACGAGTCGCTTACCGTGAAAATGACATGATGAGAGAAAATGAGAAAAATATCAAACACGCCGAGTGAGATACATCAGCAGATTTAGCAACTTTTCCGAGGTTTCGGGAAAATGGGATCTTAATACGGTGAGATGATATCTAAACGAGAAAAATCGTAATTAAGTTCCATAATGGAAACGACAGAAATTATTATGATAATATAAATTAGTAATAGCAAATTCTGTGTAAACGAAGCTTTTTACGATTTTATATATAAATCATTCAAATCAATGTGTAAGTTTTTCCTATGAAAACATGAAAACCAAATTATTTAGCTATTCGATAATTTTACAATATTTTTTAGTAGGTACTTTTTCTAACAGGTTTTGTAAAATTATATGAAACTAATTGAATTTCTCTACAATCAATTTTTAAAATGAAGTTTTAATTAAGTGATCAATTTACTCGAAAAGGACATGAATAAATAGATTATGCAAACTAAATTTTACCATAAAAATCAAATTTGTCTCAAGACTAATAGTTTAAATTTTTTCAGAATAAATATTATAATTTTTAGTGTTTTTTTTTAATTAGTGTTGCACTAAGTTCATGCATTAATATTTTATTATAAAATGTTTATACTAAAATATATTCGAAATTGAATATAGTAATATTTTGCAAATTAATTAAAAATAGGAAAATTCTAATATTTGGACCATTTTGTAACATGTCTAATTTGCAATACTTCCGAATTTTTCAAGACGTATTTTATTAAGATCCACTAATATTTGTTAGTAAAATGTTAATCATCTACACTAAAAAATATTCCAAATAATAAGTAGTCCTTCAAAAATATACTACATCATACACAAATATTTTAAAAAGATATGGAGCATATATTTATCTATTCATTATAATTCTAAGATCGAATATTAATCTACAGCGATATTAAAATCTAATAATTTTCCAACAGGCATTTCCAAAACTAATAAAAAGATCATTAAGAACATAATTTCTTGGCAATGGGACCAGTTTAAAACTTGTCACATTAATTTTATTAATGTACTAAATTTATTTGGAGAAGTCAATTTTGTTGAATGATATAGGTTTTTTGAAATATGGAATATAATCTACTTTTGGAGTATGATTAGGATTATTTGAACAGACATTAAAAATACAAAATTGTCTGACTATTGTCAGAGGTTTTAAAAATTTACATATATTAATGGAACATGATTTGCTTTATTAATCTAGCCCTGAAATTTCTTTCAAAAACTGCACATTTAGCTCCGCATCTCCGTAATGGCTAGACCTGCCTCTTCTAAAAATTAATCACCAACTGTCCTCATCACTATGAACTAAATGCTTCTTGGATCATTCAAATCGGATGCTCCATTCTCTCAAAAACAAAATTTCTATTTTCTACATTTTTTGCTTCGTAACTCCGAAATGGCTAGACATGCCTTTGCCAAAAACTAATTAGCTGTTTTCAATTCCTTCAGATTATTTGAACTTTGCGCCCGAAAACGTGGACGAAAATGGTATCCATACATACACATACAAACACACACACACACATACATACAACCATTTTTTCTAAAGTATGCCAAAATATTCAGAAATCTTCAAAATGTGAAGAAATGAATAAAGTTTTAACTTCCATTTTTATATGATTAAAATAACTTACCATACTGGAAGTTAATTAAATAAATTACTATATTAAAATAAATGGTATCCCACATATAATGTGCATTTGCCATCAAAAATAATTCAAAACAAATACGCACTTATTATCTATACAGTTCATAAAATTATTCTCTACGCACTGCATTTTATTTTATAATTTATATTTATATTGCTTGTACAAAATTCGTTTTATTTGCATTAATATTATCAATATCAAACTGTAAAAGTGTTTCGAATATTGTTTCCGGCTCGTGTTGTTGGAAACGACAATATTTGCCTGCAGCATGTTGATTTAATTAAATATAATTTGATAATTATCACTCGTGCAGGCGTTCATAATTTCATTTCGAAACATTTTCATTTGAATTTATGCATGAGCTTGCACGACGACGGATAATGCATTAACAGTTTTGCTGATCATGGAAAACGTCATACGATGCTAAATGAGATATAATAACGTGTGTTAATATTTTAATTTTGGATCAATTATGGGGATTTTATATGATTTTGATACATGGATTATCGCGGCAGTAGAATTTATATTGATTGCCATCAGACAATCGCTTTGTGTTTGTTCCATTGGAAGGAAATTTTAGTTACCAGGCGTTTTCAAAAAAAACATTTCGGTTAAATAAACTTTTATATTAGCTCTACGTTTTTATAGTAGTGTCATGGAATATCCCAAACTGATTGTCATAATTTCTGGAATGTGAACTAGAATTCCTAGAATTGATGTGGGTCATGACAAAGAATCCATAGCGCGCACCGCAAAATTTTATTGTACAAAGCTATTATTAAGTCAATTTGGACATACGGTATAGATCTATGGGAATCAGCTTCCAAATCAAAACGTGATCAAAATGCAAAGATGCCAAAATAATTTACATAAATAATTCTTGAATGCACTAAGGTATATACTGAATTGGTTGATACATAAAGACGCCGACCCAAAACAATGAAATGCAACAGACAATTACAAAAGCCGTCTGAAAGATCATACAAACCCAACTGACAGCCTGACAAACGCCACAGCACTATTAGGGCAAGATTAAAAAGAAATTCATGTTAATTTAACATATGTATACAGAAGGAAATGCGTTCACGCATACCAGACTAGGTCTTTTGTCTGAGTATGTCCGGATCAATATCACTTGGGCATTACACCGACCAAAACCTCCACTTATCTCTTGCTTAGTTTTTTGAAACGTAAATACTTTGTTAAACAGGGGCTACTTGTATTTTATGGAGGAAGGATCTAGAATGTCATGATTCTTTCTTTTACTTATATTTCTAGTCATTTCTAACTTTCCTTCTAGTTAGTGTCTTTCGCCATTATCCTTTCGAAGTCGCAAGTCTAAAACTTCGGTAGCAAATATGATACATACATACATATATATATATATATATATATATATATATATTTATGGGTGTGTGTTTATGTATCGATGTATATATTTTTCCTGCCATTGTTAGTTTTTAATAAAACTTTACGCGGTTTAGCATTTTCTCGTTCCATTTTCCGTCATAATATTATTTTTCAATTTAAGTCCGAGGAGATTACAACCAAGAGAGAAATGTATTCCGCTTGATGTGATATGACATAACTGTAATAAATCATTCGAAAATGCAATATCGCGATACTAAAAATATTACGATTATTCTTCTTCGGGCATATTTGCTTATTCTCTCAATGGGAATTTAATATAACGTCATAATAATATTTGTTTAAGGAGTAGCTGCAACACTTTTATAGCTTTTCACAAAAATTATTATTGCTGAATATATTAGATATACCTACTCGTTTTTCCAAAGTAAAAATTTTCAGATTTGCTTAAAAATCGTTTAAATAAGAAGGGACACCATAGGTAATAAGTGGTGCAGTTTTTTCTTTTGTTTAAATTATCGATCAATTTATGGTCAACCCTGTATATAATTTATTATTAGTTCCTGAAGATTTGCTCATCTTCATTTCTTATATATTTTCTAGATTTTCAAAGACAGACCGATAATTATTTTGGCGAAGAGCCAGTATAGTTTTACGTTGTATAAGCACAATCTATGTGAGTTATGGAAGAAAATAAACATTTATCGTAGTATAAATATAAATGTTATCTGACTGGCTATTATTATTGTTATAAGCTTCTGAAATAATAGCACATATTCGATAAATTGTAAAAAATCATAAAATATTCTGTTCAGCAGATTAAAATTACAAGTAATGTACTATTCCATTTGTGAAAAAAATTGCCTGACTAATAACTAATGCTTTTTTTATTAAATCCCATCACATATATTTTGTATGTAGTCTTAAAATAATCAAAAATTAGCCCAAAAATTAAACTAACATTTTAGTACACTAATATTGATTAAGTAGTGTATATTTATCAGCATAGAATTTAGATAGCAGTCCTGAAAAATATATACTTATTTAAATAATATTTGTGTTTTATATAGCCTTTTTCATTATTATTTTTGTTATAATTAATATATAATAATTTCTAGATTTTAATTACTCAGGCATCAGGCAAACTTCTTTCAGTGTTGTGAATTGTATTTAATTTAATTTTTTTTTTGTCATTTGATAATAAATCTTCAATGTCAGACATGTTATTCTCTATAATTTTCTCCATATTCTCAGTACATTGACCATCGTTCTGGTTTTGGCAAAACTCCCACTTTTTGCGGAATTGTTGCAAACCTCCAGTACATTCTTCATGTACCAGGTGCAAAAACCACTAGCGGTTAAATCTTCACTTTTCGAGTTGATAAAGAGAGGGCTGAGCAAAAATTTTTCCATATACGTAGTCATATAATTTTAAAAATAGGTTGAGTAAATTTTTTGCAAATCGTTTGTTAAAATTTACCATCTTACTTTTACTCATAAAGCCTGACCTACAGAACGCACAAACGTAAAATAACAAATTTATCCTAGGTGCACGATTCTGATGCCTCATTAGTATCGCATACGTAAAATTATAAGGGAGCGTCCATTAATCACGTGGGGTTTTCAGGG
Organism: Ctenocephalides felis; assembly: GCF_003426905.1. Classification (NCBI taxonomy): domain Eukaryota; kingdom Metazoa; phylum Arthropoda; class Insecta; order Siphonaptera; family Pulicidae; genus Ctenocephalides; species Ctenocephalides felis. The sequence continues at coordinate 22,014,414 of NW_020536999.1, forward strand.
GGAGGGGGGTTTGACAAAAAATCACGAAATATTACGTGGTGGAGGGAGGGGTATAATAAGATATCACGTGTATTTATTTTTTAACTGATTTTTTTTTAAATTCAAACATTTTCAAAAAAAAAAATCAAAAAAATTACAGTTTTATCACGTAACTAAAAATACACGTAATGTTTGGTGGGGGAGGGGGAGTAATTTTGAATATCACCATATATTACCAAGGGGAAAGGGGGGTCCAAAAATCCTTAAAAACTCGCTCACGTGATTAATGAACGCCTCATAATCTTCAAAAAACGCTGCTTTTATCGATAACTTATAAACATAATAAAAACTTCCAAGGAGTTACAATGTACTTCATGTGAAAATTTGGTATCATACTGCTAGATATCGAGCTAGCCAAAGTTGAAATGCTATTCCACGTTCTTCACCATCACACCATGACGTTATTACACTTAACTATATATTCTATTTGAATAGCCATCAGAATTACTTAGATCTTAGCTTAAACACATTGTTCCAAAGAGGGCATCTCAATTTTATATATCATACTATTTTTTGAATGGTGTTGGAGTTTAACTCATCTCACAAACCTGCCTTAGAGCAGTACTATATATCATTAATAGTTTTGGAATATATATATAAAAGGCGATCTATAACCTCAAGAAGGTATTTGGTATCATACTGCTTGAAATCGAGCTAGCCAAAGTAGAGACGGAATTTTGGACTAATTTATGGCTGGTCTACGTGCTTAATCGTTACGCCAACACGTGCTCAGATATAACATATTATATCAACAAAAATTTTCAAGTAAATATGTATCACTTTCTCAAACAACTACCCCCTGGTCTATTATTATACACACCCGAATTCCTGTATCCTTGTTTCATTCGTTCGGGAGTAAATAACCGCCAAACGAGTTTCTCAGAAAGAAAAGAGTTTTCCAGCAGTGGGAAAGTGGTGGTCCGTCCGCCGCAACAAACTGCACTTTGATTGCTTTTCGCCTCAGGAGAGAGAACGCTTCCAGAGTTTAAAGTTACCGGGAATGCGCCCAAGTCACAAAAACAGATACACGCCGAGATCTATCTGAACGGAAGGTTATAAAGTTTATTTGATCGAGAGAGAAATTGATATAGAAATTTTAGATTTTTCAGTCGTAAATAAAAATATAAACTTTGCGTTTTTAAGATCGATCAACGAGATATTAGTTTACTGTAGAAATTGATGTAGATTATTTTTTCTTAAAAGTAGCTGAACCTGTGATATAAGTCAATATAAGTATTGATACGAGCGATTGATGAAATTCTTTTTTTTTCGAGAAATTGACACAATAATTTCTGGAAATTTCATGACAAATATGCAAAATATAGTAACGAGCCAATTATGTAATTTTATGATTTTTATGATACAATCTGTTTCACTACCAGTATAGAGAGCGGAGCCAGCCACCCATCAACCTGGCATATCTGAAAAACGATTGAATGTTTCAACTTTAAATTTGAGTCAAATATTTAGTAAAATGTAGTAACAATGTATGTCAAGTTTCATCAAAATCGAATTATGCATTTTTGAAAAAGTACAATCTGTTTCAATACCAGTATCGAGAGCGGAGCCAGCCACCCATAAACCTCGTGTATCTTAGAAACTATTGAATGATCCAACTTTAAATTTTTGTCAAATATTCAGTGAAGAGTAGTAACAATGTGTGTCAAGTTTCATCAAAATCTAATTATGCATTTTTGAAAACGTACAATCTGTTTCAATACCAGTATTGAGAGCGAAGCCAGCTTCCCATCAAGCTCACATACCTGAAAAACTATTGAATGTTTCAACTTTAAATTTTTGTCAAATATGTAGAATAAAACATTCATATCAAACTTGCAGACTTAAAAATGTGTTTTGTTCTTTTATACAACAATTTTGCTATAATTTTTTAAATAAAAATGTATATAGAAGTTATACTGCCGGACAATGTATAAATACTCATTTCTTCTTCAACTTTAAGAAAACACTTTACATTTCATATATATGTGTGTTTATAGGATATCGCTCCTGGCAAAACTACCTAACTTTCCAGTTATTTCAACTGACGTTTGTACAAGCGCCTTGTTTTATTTTGTAAAGTGTAAAAGCTATTTATTTGTGTGATATATTGTTTCTTGTAAAAACTTGAGCTTGGTTATTTTTCTTATTTATCACAGCTGCAGGAATTTTATGTGGGAACATTTTTCTCTAAACCGTTTTCAATTAATTGTCTTTATGAGAGCGATTGTAGAATATATTTTCTAGGATAATTAGAAAAGAAATATATATATATATATATATATATATATATATACTAGCAAACCCGACAAACTCCGATTCACCACCAGATGGTTTCGTGAGAAAGATGAAGAAATTTGTTGTTTTATATTTGAAAAGGAAAAATTTGATTTTATTACACAACAGTAATGCATTTATTTCGCTTACAAAAATAAAGTGTTTTTTAGTTAAACTCTAAGTAAATGAGAGTGAATCCGCAAATTATCCGTTTCATTGAAGTGCTCTTTGGTAAACCACATTTTTTGTTTTTTGGTCTGACGTTAACACAAACGAAGCGGATGGTTTTCCAACTCGTGAACAGGCAACGTATAACTGCTCATGTGAAAAACAATGATTTTCTAAATAATCTCTTCGAAATTTATCCCGCAAACACTAAGCGATTGGCCTTGCTACTTGTTAATTGTCATTGCGAACGCAAGGCGAACTGGAAATTGCAATCGTTTGAAGTCAAACGGAAAACCAGTCGGAATCATTGGTATGTCACCAAATCGCCAGCAATTTTTGATTGAATGATGAAATTCAGTGCGTGTACATCATCGTTCTTTGCGGCAATAATTGCTCGTTGACTTAACCAAGCATAATTCTGATAATTCTCACTAATGTCATTACTCGAATTTTTAATTACGGTGCGTGAAGTTCCAGCAATTTGCTTCGATGCACCACCAATTTTCTTAGTTATAAACCTTGCGGAGCCCGGGACCTTTCCAACGAATGCAAAATTGTCGAATTCGGCTTGTGCGTTCTGAAGTTATATTGCCAGGAAGGAAACCCCGACTTATTTTTGTATATATGTAGATATATATATATATATATATATATATATATATATATATATATTGATGTTGAAATGAGTGTTTACTTGGCGTGCGTAACATCAGAATAAAAAAAAAATTAAGAAAAGATGTTTACAACATGTATATTATTCCATACGTTTCGACTCAAAATTCTACTCTATCTTGGGTATGAACTCATTAGAATATAACTATATATTAGTTTTCACCAACTCACATACATTTCTATTTCAAGAAGTTAAAAATTATCTTTGGTAGCATCATTATCCTCCCATTTCCTTAAAATATAATTATATACCAAAACAAAGTTTTACAATTATCCCAACAATTTGCTAAACAATCTCCATTAATTTCCAGTGGTCGCCCAAGCTTATAAAGTGGACGCCGAAGTGCTCGGCGCGTCCCGCGGCTGTACCGCGGTTTTGCGCTGCGTCGTCCCGAGCTTCGTCAAGGACCTGGTCCGAGTCGTATCCTGGCTGCAGGAGCCCGCCTTCTACATATATCCTTCGCTCCAAGGAGGTAGGCAAGCACTCGAATACTCTGTATATTGTACATTGTTACGAGAATACACTCCTAGGTGTATACTGTATATACTTTAGCTTTGACTTGTCCGGGGGGCAAAGACTCATACTTTTTGCAACAAATAAGGTGTGCTGAAAAATAAGATCTATATTGCTGCATTGGTATATCAATTGCCTCAAATTTTGTGTAGTATGAAATATTCTAATATTCTTAAAATGTTGATTTGAATATACTTTGAAATTTCTCTCCAATTTTCACGTTTAATGATGACCATGGTTACCAAAATATGGCTAGATATTGTTAAAAATCTTGCAAGAGATTGTCTTTAAAAATTAGTTTTAAATCAACTTGTCATTAAAAATCAACATAAAAAATGTTGCTAAATTTACCATTTTACCATTTTACCATTTTTTACATTTATCATAAAGCTTTGTTCTGAAACTTGAGAATTATGATCAATTGAAGACCAACTTAGGAGCTAAAATCTTAAAGTGTGCTGTGCTCTAAGTTTATAGCATATTTGTCAACGATGATGATGAAGTGAAGTTGACAAAGATACAATCCCAGCTGTGATAAGAAATTACTTTGGAAATGACCTTCAAGTTCGTCGATGAAATTTTTTATAGGTTCCCACATTAGTCGGCTTGTAGTACTGAATTTTTAACTTTCCGTAAGGTAGACTACCTTACGTACCTTAGGTAGTTATACTAATAGTTATACTTAATTACTACCTTAGGTAGTTATACTAATGGGCCAAAAATCTAAAATGAAAATTTTTACATATCTTCACGTTTTGAAAGTTTCTATACATTTTGGCATACCTCAGAAAAAATGGATGTGTGTATGTTGAGAGAACTAAGCATCTGATTTAAATGATTCAAAAAACTTTCTGCTTATTTTGAGAAAATAATTGCTTTTGGAAAAGAAAAATTTTATTTCAAAATTTTTTTAAAAAAACTTTCCTTTTATTAAAAAATATTTTTGTCTATCGAAAATAATTCAGATTTTAGTTTTAATTCTGGCTAAAGTTCTAAAGCTCACTTAAATGAATAATTTCAACGTCGCAGTTCAGTTTATATAATTCTTATAAATAAATATTAGAGAGTTTTTTTTATTTCTCTTTATTGAATTACAATCTGTCTTTACAAAAAGGAAGACATTCAGTAATTTCGATGATATATGAAATATTAAACAAATATTAGAGAGTGTTACAGTATTTATAATAATCTATTTCAAAACATTTAATATTCCTCGAACTTTTCGTTATGGTACGGAAAGTTCCAGCAATTTGCTTTAAGACACAATGCCATACACCACTAGTTTCAAATGTTTTGGGCATAAGATTTATTTCAGGAATGGTTGCTCTAAAACTGAAATTTTGAGCTCTATAAACATGCGCAAGAATGAAATGAAATTTAGTCTAAAATTTTTCATGTCTAATGTTTTGGGCATGAGACGTTTATCAGGAAAGTTTGTTTTGAAACTTTTGAAAATTAATTAAAATAAGTCATGCATTACGCTTTTATTTTACGCTATGTACTTGCCCAATCTAATTAATAATGAAATAATACGAAAATACCTAATTAATCAGTTAGTTATCAACTTGGCAGGTATAATGATTACAGAAACGTAAGGTAATATAAAATAAAATTCGAAATAATTGACTTTCAACTTTGAACACAGTAGCATTCATGTTATTCTGCATCACAAAGAAAATGAATGCTATAGAATTCATGTCAGCAAACGTGTTAATAGTATAAGTAATGCACCCAATTTAATGAAAATATCATGAGATACACTATAACCAGATCATGATTTGTGACATAAAACGCTGTTGTCAAGTCTTTGCATCATATTTGTAATAATGAAAATTCGAGCAGAAAAAATATGTTCACTTACTTGAGTATGAGAAAGTAAAGTGTCTTATAATTTTAGGTGCGAGACATGTTCAGCTTCTCAAAAATTGTTAATTGAATTTAACATCTATCAAACTTAAAATCACTTATGTTCCCATAGAGGCTTTACCACAAAGTTTCATGTCCTATTTACTCAGATCATCAATCTATCATTTCCCTTGTCTATGCCCCTCGGACTATCAAGTATCGCATGCACTTGAGCGGATAGAACGAAGGAAGTGTAAGGCAGGCACTGAAGCATTGTACGCGTGAACATGGTGTTATATCTTCAAGATTCATGTTGTACAAGATAGTTGACTTGCTCGAATATGTCTTAATGCATGTACCCAGATCCCTGATTCTATTTCCATAAATTTTCATAGAAATAGATAATAAAAATTATAAAATGTTATGGATTGGTTGAATATCAGAGAGCAATAGTTTATCTGTTGATTTACAATATTGTTAGAATAATATTAAATCCAATATTACATTTATATTATACTTAATGGAAGTACCGATATCCATTAATATATTTCATGAAAATTTTATTGTAATAGATCATAAAATATTTGAAAAATGAGTTACTTAAATGCTAGACCTAATTTTTAGGGTAAGTTATAGTTATGGTTATAGTCAAAGCTTATAGTAGTCGAAAAAAAAACTAAAATGGAAATTTTTGCATATCTTTACGTTTCATAGATTTCTGAATATTTTGGCATACCTTTGAAAAAATTCTTGTGTATATGTGAGTATGCTCGTGTGTGTTGGGAAAACAATTTTTTGACTACGATATCAAAATCATGGTTCAACCGATTTGAATGATTCAAAAAACATTCGTTTAGTATTGACGGGGAGACATTTTTATTGGTTTCCGGCAAAAGCAGGTTCAGCCATCAGGGAGAAGCAAAAGCACAAAAACAACCAGTTTTTGAAAGATCGGTACATCCGATTAGAATGATTCAAAAAACATTCGATTTGTATTGATAGAGTGAATAATTGATTGAATTTGCGGTGGCAGGTCCAACGTTCTCGGAGAAACAAAGCAAAAAGTGCTAAAAATAGCAGTGTTGAAGAAAAAGGCGCATCCGATTAGAGTGATTCAAAAAGCATATTACTTGTGTCGGCGGTGTGTGTTTATGTTTTCTTTCCTGAAGATAAATACTAAGGTAGTACTTAATATGGACATTTTCGAATTTCATTGCTCCCAATGGCTCAAAAGCTTCAAAATTGATAAAAAAAATCTCTAAACTTTTAGCTCTTAACATTAACTTTTAGATAGTGCGCAATTCAATCAAAATTCGTATAAAAATTCGTGACAATTCGTGTCATCTTTTATTGAAAATTCGACGCTCTGCAAAACAGATTTTTTTAAATTTATTTTGTAGAGCGTCGAAATTTGAATAAAACTCATTAATTTGTTTGCTAAGTTATATCTAAAAACATTTTTGATTTTTTTTTAAATTTTCCATGCTATTTTCATACCAAACTTTGGTTGAATTGCGCACTATCTGAAAGACAATATTAGGAGCTAAAACTTAAACAGATAATTGTTTTTTATTAATTTGGAACCATTTGAGCCATTGGGAGCAAGGAAATTCGAAAATGTCCATATTAAGGACCACCCTAATAAACATAAATAATAACCGTCGCCTAAATATAAGAAATTTATAAATAATGACAATGGAATATTTAAAACAATCGTTATTGCTCATTGATGAATTTAGATTGATAATTGATTTTATTTGTTTTGCAAATGTATAATTTTTGTACATGAAGTTCTAGCCAATTTTTTAAGATACAGTGCCATGCATCACTAGCTTTTTTTGAAATTATGTAATTTTTTTGTAAATATTTAGTAAAATATACTAAATAATTGAAGGGTATAATAATGTCAGAAATAATTTTAAAGTATTTCAATTTTTTACAAACGTTATAATTTATTTATATCAAATTATCAGTCTAACAGCATCAAATAAGATCTTGACAAGAGCCTGAAATAATATTTATTTCATTGATCCCAGCTTGGTTACTAGTGATTAAATAGAATTAAATTCTCTTTTTAAATTTAATTAAAATTTTTATTACTATTAGAGCCTTCTAGCTTAACTCAGATAATTTTATTCTACTAAGAGAAATTAAAAAATAGTACTAAGTAGTACTATTACTCTACTAAGAGAAATTAAAAAATAGTAATATTACTAAGTATGTTATAATGTTTTTTAAGACGCTGTAATAAGTTTTAATATGTCATTTATAACAGCAACGTATGAAAATGTATAGTATTAATATTTTTAAAATGCATTAAGCTCCAGACCGGGGGCTTTATGCCCATCATATTGCATTTAGTTAGTAGCTCTAGGATAGAGTGGAATGGAAATTATGTATGCATTTTCCATAGAAACGTGCTCGAAACATCGCCACGGCTTATCGGCTTATCAAACAGTGTACTCTGCTTGTAAGCATAAAGTAATTACCTAATAACTTTGCTTTCATTGTAATCTTCGCTCCATTTGGCGCAATTAATATTTTACAATAGTTTTGTCAAATAATCTAACAGATTAAATGTGTTATTCCAATGGAAATAGATGGAAACGCTATGATGAAAATTTATCAGCCATGCAACGAACTCATCTCATTTGATAAGATCGTCTATACGTGTTTTCGATATTCATTTTTTCTTATAGCAAAGGAAGCTGCAAGATATTTTGTTGTCAGGTTATATTATGAGCTTTGTGTGGCTCAACAGTAAAGAGCTTTGGCCTTGCAACTAAAGGTTTACAGTGTTATTCTCATCTCGTTTGAAAATGTAGATCTATATATAATTCTAGATGAAAAAGCAGTAAAGAGCTTTGTCTTTGTATCTACAAGACTTCATCTCTATTCCTACCTAGGCTTGATATCAAGCATTTGTGATGTCGAAAATATAGATCTAATTATGCTTCTGAGTGAAAATAGCATTGAAAACTGCATCAAATTATAATTATATCTTCAGTATTTTAATGATAAAAATATATCAATGATAATTAGATCATCTGTTGTGTTACGTTCTAAACAAGTGGGCATCTTTAAGCTGCATTTTACAGTATTTTTAAATGAGTAATTTTTATTTAAGTTACTAAAGAAGGAGAGTATTGTCCATTTGATCATATGTTGCTGGATGATATGAGCTTTCAGTGTCTCAGATGAAGAGCTTTGGCTTTTTAACCAAAAGATTCCAGTTCAGGTCCCCCTGCCAGTCTGATATAAAGCAATAGTGATGTCGGTAATAAAAATTAAATAAATTAAATTTTGATCTGAATTTGTGTTCTAAAAGATATTGTCAGTATTCTAATGATAAAAGTGTATCAAATATAACTAAAAATAAGTCAACTACTGGTTTAAGTTCTAAACAAGTTGCATTTCACTGTATTTTTAAATTGAATATTTTTTATTTGAGCTGCTCAAAGGAAAGAATCTATCACCAATTGGATTCTTCTAGACAATTTCACATAGAACTGAGTTCATCACGGTTCCACACAATAAATCTGTTTCTTTTCTGATTAGTTTTATCTTTTTTCTGCACATTGCGAGTTTGTTGTATCGATGCAAAGACAAAATTTCAAATGTAGACGTACACTTTCTAGTATAATTGGATTTTGTAATTTTAGGTTTATTTAAACAAGCTTATCTCTCTTTAATTGTATTTATTTACTTTTTAAGAAGCTCAAACACTACCTACTAACTACATATTAACTGAGCATTTTCGATAACTAGTCATACATGGCATCGTGCCTTGTATGACTAGTATGATAAGCCAAATTGTTGGAACTTCTCGCACCAGAACTAAATATTCGAGAAAAACAATCAATAATCAATAAATATTGATCAATAATTAATAAAAATTATTCTAAATATTTTGAAATAGATAATTATAATTCCTATATATTTTATTGTTCATATATTCTACAGTGACGATCTTATCGCAAAAAAACACTTAAGAATGTTTACATTAATGAGATGTCGAGTGCATTCATATGAGGTTATATTTCTTACAATAATGCATATGAAATATATATTTTCAAACTTCATAGTAAATTTAAAATTTATGTTTGAAGTATATAAAACTTTGTATATTTTGAAAATTTGGAAAAAAATTGTTCTGACAATTTTGAAATTTGTTTGAACCGTATAAGTAAACTTTGAAAATTAAAAATCCTGATGCGGAACCCCAACAAAATGTAACAAAATTAACATTTTACTTTAAAATCTCTATAAAATATCTGATAATTTGATGTGCATATGTTAAATGATCATTTTTTTACCGCCAAATATCATTTTTTTTAAAACTTCTCTTTAATTTATTTTAAATATTTATTTTCTTTGCCTCAATACAAGTTAACTGTTTTTTGATCAATTAAATTGGACACCCCGTTCCCTCAAGAACTGAATTATCGATTTTGGCACTTTTTCCTCGTATCTTCGAAATGGATGGACCTGCCTTCGCCAAAAACTAATAATCACGTCTCCTTATCAATAGGAATCAAATGTTTTTTAAAATATACAAATAGGTTGATCCGTGTTTAAGAAAATTTGTATCCAAACATACATACGTACACATACACACATACACTCAGTTGTTTTATTAGTTTCTACTGTGATCTTAGAAATGTTATTTACGATTAGGAATCAAAAACTTAAATGAACAAAATTAACTAAAGCTCTTTAAGCTCACTGAAAAGCTAATAATTTTCAAACTACCTGATAGTTATGTCAATACAATCACCCTGTTTCGGTTTGACACTGAGTTCTGGGTGACCCTGTATTTATATAATTGTACAGATTGCATTTGAACTTTGTAATGAGTGAATAATGAAACGAAATGAAATTTCGGAATCCGCGTTAGTTTTATACAAAAGCCTGACGACGTACAAACAGCGTCGTCGTTCCCGTCGTTCCCCAGTCGAGTCGACGTGACAGAATTCATTACACGAGAACGTACTCGTATATGAGCGGCGGACGCATTATTCCATTAATGGAATATATGCCAACTAAATGAGTTTGACACTAACACACGGTCGAAAATTTTACTAAAATGTTGCTACACTGAAAATAATTTCAACACGAAGAATGCGTTGGTTGGGGTTCATTGCCAAGTGCCAATAGTTCGTGAATCATTGAAAATATGAACCACATCTGGAAGCACTGTCTTCGAAAATAAATTGATAAAAGCTATATTGATTAATGTATATAAAAAATAATAATTGGAACCATTTTTATCACTATCTATTTTATGTTTCAATGTTTGTTGATTTATACTCAGTTGATTATTTTCTTCAATTTGAGCCATTATTGAGAATTATTTTCAATTTTTAACTATTTTTAATTATTAACTTCCCGTAGAATAAGTTATAGTAATCGTTAAACAATCGAAATTTTATACTTCACGTTTCAGCGGTTTCTGATCATTTTATCATATCTTAAAAAAAATCGATGTGCGTATGTGGTATCTATGTATGGGTACACCGCTGAACCGATTTGAAATATTCAAAAGACATTCGATTTCTATTGATTGGGAGTTTCTGATTAGTTTTTGGCAAAAATTGGTTATTCTGATTAGTTTTCTGACAAATTTGGTTCAGTCGTTTTGGAGGGCCAAAGCGTGCAGAAAATGGCAATTATGTTTTTAGAGAGTGGATCATCTGATTTGAGTGATACAAAAAATATTGCACTTGTATTGACTTAACAAAGAATCGATTAAATTGTTGCAAAGATAGGTTTAGCGGTCCCGGAGATCCAGGAAAACAAGTTTGAAAAAATGACATGTGACGGTGGGAAATCAAATATTTTCGATATTTTGGATCAATCGGCTTAAACTTTCAAGAAATTTCAAAATTTTCCAAAAAGGCAATTTTGTCAAAATTCATATTTTTAAAATTTTCAAAAATGTTAAAAAAATCAAAATTTTCAAAAAAGTTTGAACATTATTTCTTGAGCTTTCAAAAAATTTAAATTTCGAAAAGTTGTGGTTGTTTGTTTCAAGGCACGATGCCATGCACCACTAGTTATTTTATATAATTGTAAAATTAAACATAGATTCATTGGTACATTATATGCATTGGTACATTATATACATTGGTTAAAGAAATATTATTTACGGTTACAAATTCCTAGTTTGAACAAACAAAATTATTAAAAATTAACCACAATAACCAACAAATTATCACGATTTTGCCAAAATTCTAGGCTGCACTTAAAAGCTTATAATTTTAGAACTACGTGAAATAAATTTATTTTATAATTTTTTTAATGATAGTTGCGATCTATACAAACCCCCGTTCCGGCTTGACGTTGAGTTCTGGAATACCCTATATATATATTTATATATATATCTTATATATAAAATTCTTCTGTAACAATGTAAGTTTCATATTTCCTCCTAAACTATAATTCGGATTTTCATGAATCTTCCTGAAGTTTGTTCGGGAAATTTTTTAGAATGTTTTGATTCATAGAAATATAGTTAAATTGTAGAAATAAATAGAAAAAATTACAAAAAACCGCTTATCATTGTTTGCCCTTGAAAATATTTGAAGCTTAGTTTGACATTAAAAACAATTGAGGACTGTCATTTGCCAAACATTTCTATTCACTTATAGGCTAAGGCAATATTAGAATATAATAAATTCATAATTATGAATAAGGAAAATGTAATGTCTACATTGTTAATGCCGAAAAGCAGCTGAGATGTGCCAAAAATTAAATTAATATAAGATGCAAATAATATAACATGCATTTGACAAGTGATGCAGTCTGCGCATGCGTCTGACGTGCGCGTGGTTTGCTTTTGCTTGCAATAATTTTGTTTGCGCACTTTGCGAACAGATTCGCCGTACGAATTCGCGCAAAGGAGCGAGCCATAAGTGATTGCGCTCAAACATATTCAATTTGCAGTCGTTTTGCCTTACTATACTAAGTCACAATACAAAAAAAATATTTAGAAGTTTCATTGTGTCAAAAATTCATATGTTTGTCATTGGGTACGGAATATTTACTCAATGGAGCGCTTTGGGTCTGAAATTTTTACTATTTTCCAATTCGTTTGGAATTTTGGAACTAGGTTCATCTTACTCTTCAGAAGTGAAAACAATTTAGACTCCTTTACCACTTCTCGGGTGGATGACATTTCTTTTCAGTGGTGTAATTTCACTTTTTTCAAAATAACGTTGGGTATCGATAAAAGAACTAATTATACGAGAAAAATATTTAATAATGTTTTTTCAAAAAAGGAAATACTTTTCAAGTTACTGGCTACTGAATATTTGTTTCTTTTTTGCGTTTTTCATCATTTGTTGCTAACACCTTCAAAAATATACATTTTAACGAAAATCATGTAATGAACAGAATTATATCAATTAAAATCTTAATAAATCGTTATTTTACAGTGTTTTATGAACATTATTAGGCTAGATATGAAAATGGGTTTTTATAGTGCTCAAAATAAGCTTTAAAATGAATACTTCTGCGTGTAAAATGAGTGAGCTATCATGCAGATAAAGGACGAATGCAATGTTTTTTTTTTTCATTTAAATCAAATACTTTGAGTGCCATATCCACCAAAATTAAAAATAATCGTATTCAATCTAGAATTAACTTGGTTTAAGAGATCTTGATGGATTCTAGAAAATACCACAACTTTAGTACAAATGATTCTTAAAAACTCATGATTTCATGAAAAAAAAACATTTTAAAAAAAACAACCAATTTCTCATCATAATACCTCTGAAAGAATACGTATAAAAGTATATATATAAGAAAATTCGAGGTATTTTTCTGACTAATTATTATTGTTTATTATTATTTCGTTACACAAATATTGATAGATGTATGATTAATTAAGGAGCTGTCCAACCAGAGGTCTTTCGAGCCCTTTAACCCTTCGCCGTTTTACAATAAGAGAAGTTACGGTAAAATTAATGATAGAGAAAGTTGTAGCTCATTTAATAATCTTTAAAATAGTGTATTACAAGTTCTGATAAAATCAGAATTAAAAGAGTAATAATCCAATTAATGCTGTGGATGGTGACGGAGTGCAAATTGTTAAAAACATTGAAATTAAGATAAAGATTAGCCTATTTCCAAAATATCAAGTAAATTGGAGCACAGTAAAAAAATTCACAGAGCAATAATTTTGTTGATTGTAAGTTGAATAGAGCACATGTGAACAGGATTTGACAAATTAATTCACTTCAAATATAAACTTAAGCAATAATGTATATTGATTTATTGGAGAAAAAAATGTAATATAGATATTAAAATTACTAAAAGCCAGTTAAAATATGGCACGAAATTATAAAAATTATAGGCAACATTATTGAAGCATAAATTTTGGGTAGAAAAAATGGTGATATTGCACCTTTGCCGCGAATGCTATATATTAATTCTTTCTGAATTTGTTGTACTTTGTAAAAGATTTCAATTTTCAACACGTGTATCTTATGCTATAACCATAAATCACAAAGGCAGACGATTATTTTTATTTGGAAAATCAATGTTTTAGTCGTGAATAAACAAAAAATCATTCTTTTATACATCCACATCTACAGGTATGACTAAAAATACTATATAACCCTTAAATGCAATAAAATAAATTGAGCTATTGGAAATAAATTTGTTCTATAAATCGCAGTGTATAATTTTTAATATACAATTTTATTGAACATTTTTTAATATTTGTTAAATGAATAATTAAAGTGTTAACTGTGGGAATTGAGAATAATCATTTTATTTGAAATAGTTCTACATTCAACATCACTCATATATTGGTGTAAATAGTAATTCAAAAAACAGTAATTATTATTTTTAACTAAGCAGTAAATATTAGTATAAAAAATTGAAAAATTGTAGACATGAGTACAGAACAACGTCTGTCGGGTCAGCTAGTATATATATATATATATATATATATATATATCAAATACCTAAAAATTCCTTCTCATATGAATCTTTTATAAGTGGAAGTTTTCCTGACCATGTTCACGAAATAAGCCTTGTTTGGAAATATTCTAAAGAATGCTCTATGTCTGATATTATTTAAGATGGTTATTTTTATTTTGTGAACGAGATACGTTTGCAGAGAATCTGTAATGTCATTCTGATGCTGATGCTTTTTCCTGTCCCATGCAGGGATAAAAAACATTAAACAAAGGGTTGCATTGTCAGAAAACTATTTTTCAATCCCAATCGTTGGAAGAAAATTGTTATAAGATAATAATTAAATTAATTTAATAACAATTTTATAATTCATAGGATATATAAATTAGAGAATAGATAATTTTATAAATTTGATAAAAAAACTAATTAATATGATTGCAATATTAATAGAATTTATACTTAAAGTACTACTTGTATATGGAATTCTTCTCTTCTAATAATTGGTTATGTATTTAATTTTCATTCAACTTATATTTTTGATACAATCGATTTGAATATAGCTACTTTTGAGGTAATCAATCCTGGCAATATTTAATCTTTGATCTAGAAACAAATATTTAATAAAACAAAAAATTTTCTGAAAAAAAAATCATGTTATAGGCTCTCAACCCTTGTCCTGGTTATATATATATATTGAAATGCAATCATCAATCCTCTAGAGACATTCTACTTTAAGGATCCATTATACAATAGAACAACGACTGATCTGAAAAGAATAAACTCATTTTTCAAGTTTCCAATTTTTGTCCTGGTTAAATAAAATTTCAACATTGAGCATTGGGCACTTTAGTGTTAGGAAGGTCAAGACACATTATCCCAAATTCTGTATATTGGATTCGATTTATATAAAATAACTAAATTTGGTCAGTTTGGTTTTTCATCTTTTTACTGGTTAAATTTGGAGTTAATTCCAGACGATCAAAAGACAACTATCAAAAACAGCATGTATGTATCTGAGAGGATAAATCCATCCCTTAGGTTGCCAATCCCTGTCCTGAAAATATATATAGATGTAACATGGCAGATATACGAGTGACGTATAATACACCAGCAATGTCATCGTTCTTCTTGTACAAGTTCATTGAGATGTGACTTTTCGCTTGTACCTTGCTGACAGAATTTTCGGTTTGGAAAGAATAAGGATTTTCTTGAACGTGAAATAACTAGTGGTGTATTGCATTATATGTACTTTAAGATAAATGACCTATTTTTAAATAAATATTGTGTCTGGTGTGAGAGATCACAGTAAGTAATTCTGGTACTCTGACCTCTGACAAGTCCATTACTGGTGACCATCAGATTTTCCTTACCCTGCTTTACCATTTGTTGCTCTATTTGAATTTCCAGGAACTCATTTCTTTATAAATACCTAATTCTTATAAACATCTGTCTATTCAGCTCGACAATAACATTTTCCTCTGAGATTTTTATCCTTTGAAAGGTACATGCTTTGCTTGTAAACAACTCACGAATTCGCAGTCACAATGATAACCGTTTGTATGTAATGTTACATTTCTTTACAAAATAAAATGCGGATTCTACATCTGAGAATAAAAGAGTTATTATGCAAGTAAACAGACTCCGGTTTGCTCATAGAGGATTCAAAAACCCATTGATGTGGAGAATGGACAAGATTATAAAGAGATTTTTTAATTTAGATTCTTTTCGAATGGTAAAAACAGAGGGAAACAGATGTAGAAATACAGAGACTGGCATTTTTCTTGACGTATTCAAAATTACCATGTTTAGAAAGAACTTTATTTGAAAATATACTTTTTTATTTCAATCTATTTTATTGAGATGTAAGATTATGTCTTCAATCCACAAAACATATTTGTTTTTGAAGAAAAACTTCTTTAGGCGCAACTAGGATGTAAATCCGTACAAATGCAACGGAAATCCGTTACGTCTAAACTGTTCGTCATTTGCTCTCGATAAGATCATTTCTATACGGGTCGATTGTGATTAGTCGTCGTGTATGTGAATAGAGATATGCGTAACGGCATCAACGTTGTATGAGTATCGATGTCAATAAGGAAATCGGCATGGATAAATAACATTTGGAAGTTACATCATAGTACAAATATTGATTTAATGAAAAATGCCTGAATCAGAAGAATATTTTACCCTGTTCCTTGAAAATAATAAAACAAATTAAACATTTGTGCCGTGTACTAAACGTAAGTTTATTGATTAGAAATTATTTCTATATTTTTCGTAGCTTCTATAAATCTTTGAATTTATTAGTTATATAAATGGAAAATATTTTACAGCAGCAAGACAGATATTACAGCTATTCAACGAATAACATTATATCGCCAGCGAAAAAGTAAAAAAATACAAGCAGTCAATGAATGTATGTTAATTTTAATTGCATGAAGTTCTTCAAACACGATTATATGATGAGTGAAGTTGCGAAAACAATATTTGTTTAGGCGTTGTTTAACATAATCCACTATGTGATAAAATATTATAGAATTTATTAATCAGCTTCTCTTCATTTCTCTAATGAAGGTTCATTTCTAAATGCTTATTACAATGACAAACTGATCACGTTATTTTTGAACTTTTTTTGACTTTAATCACATTATTGTTTTTAAATATTATACATATTTTTAATGCTATTATAAATATATAATTTATAATTTATCATTATATAAATGTGTAATGGTTGACACTGATAAATGTTTGCATCAGGAGTGTTACCATATAACTAGTAAACATTATTCAAAATTGTTATATGATGTATTTATTTTTACTTAAATGGCATCTTGTACAGTGAGAAATCTGCAAAAATAAGAAATTTTTAATGTTTTATTTTTTAGATGGAAAATTTCACCTTCTACCAACTGGTGAACTGTTAATACACAACCTGGAATTCAGTGACCAATTTCCAACTTATAGATGCAGGACGATGCATCGTCTAAGCAGACAAGTTGTCGTCAGTTCTCCAGCAAATGTTAGACTAAATGGTAAGAAAAAATATTATTAATAAATAAATGTACATAAGAACTGCTTGTTCTCATGGCTCCAATATAGAACATATATTTCTATAATATTTTCTATTGAAATGTATATATGCACCTACTTACTATTCCCAAACGTCTACTTATCCATAAAGATTTCCCTTTATTGATTCATGATATATTTTATTGTCCCAAATTTCGTAAAATCCTTTCTCGGATCTATGCACGTACAAATGTAAATAAGATTACGTTATGTATGGTTTTGCTCTGATATGGGTCGGTTTAAAGGTTTTTTGTGCAGAGGATTAAGGGTAGAGACGTGAGAGAATTTTTGCAAAGAGAGAAAATAGTTTTTCAACCGTTCTACGTGAAATACTAGACGTCTCGGTTTTGTAATTAAAAATCTACCTGGTGGCAGGTATTTTACGAGGATATAGTGTAGACATATGCCCACATGGATATATATATATATAAATATATATATATATATATATATATATATAAATATATATAAGTATATGTGTGTATGTGTGTAGTCCAAATAAAATTCAACTGATATTCTGGATTTTTATTTTCATTTCTTCTGAACTGCTTTTTTGAAAAGGTAGACATGAATTGATTACAATTGGATAATAATATCAAAAATTAATAAAAGTTTAGATTAAATTTTCGAATTTTATTAGTTTTAGGAAAAGTTCTTGAATAGTCTTTCTTTCTTAGGATAGTTTTTCCTTCCTTAAATAGTTTTTTAATAATAATTCATAAATAGTTTAGAATGATATAGTTTTTCAGATCTAGAATTCAGTAAATTTTCTAATAATTTAGTTATTTTCCAAGAAAAGCTAAAAATTATGTTTTATATTTTTATGTATTATATATTAAATTATGTTTTAATTTTTCCTAATACTTTATTGAAAAACCAGACACAAATACGTGAAAGAAAGAAAATTTAAATTAAAATTATGGATCTCAACGTATGGTCTTCAACAATTTTAATTTATTTTTTCTATAATCTTGCATTGTTTTCCTGGTTGGTCTGAATTGCTGATCCTTAATCGTTTTTGGAAAAATAACTTTCTGAAGTGAAACTAAATTTCAAATCTAAGGGTTTCCAAAAAACTTTTGTTTTGTTTCTAACCCCATCAATTTGAAGATAAGCCTTAAAAGTTCAGATTTTACTTTGCAATTTTATTAAATTTAGGAAAAGTCCTTGAACAGTATTCCTCGTATAGAATTTTTTACTAACAAGTCTTAAATGTGTTAGAAGGATAATAGTTTTTCAGATCTAGAATTTAGTAGATTATTTAATAATATAGTTATTTTCCAAGAAAAACTAAAAATTATGTTTTATATTGTTTCATTTAGGTTTTTTCTATTTTTCTCTAATACTTCGTTGAAAAACTAGACTCAAATAGTTATTAATTCGTCGTAAAAAGAAAATTGAAAATAATATTATGGAATTTGAAGATTTGTGATCTTCAAAAATTTTAATTTAAGTTCTTCAATCTTTTCTTGCAAGATTTTCCTGGTTTTTCTGAATCGCTAATCCTGGACAGCAAAACTAAACTTTTGAAGTGAAACTAAATTTCAAATACAAAAGTTTGATGGTTTCCAAAAATCATTCGTTCAAAAATTATTCGTTTCTAACACGATCAATTTGAAGCTTAAAAACTTATTCTCGTTCTGTCTCAGCTGGTAACAAACTGTCAGTTTTGATGGCGAGCCAGACGTTGGAATTGAAATTAAATGTAAATCCTTCCTAAAAAAATGTAATTCTTATTTTTTAATTTCATCAATTTAAAATCCCAAACTCATAGTTTTTACTGAGCTGTTAATCATGGATATTTTGTTAGCAAAATTGAAGCAAAAACCTAATGTCTTGTTTAGTTGTTTCTGAGCTACTACTAGTCCTGGATATTTTGTAAGTGGACCAAACTTTGGAAGCTGAATTTAATTTTAAATGAAAAATCTAGCATAAATTATAGTTTATATTCTCAAGTCTATCATTTTGAATCCTGGTTTTGAAGCTGCTAATTCTGAGTATGTTGTTAGAGAACCAGATATCTGGAACAAAATTTAATTTTAAGCTAAGGATTTTACCAGCGGTCTGCAAAAATTATAGTTTCTATTTTCTAACTTTATCAATTTGAAGCAAAGTCTTAAGCTCACGTCTAGTTTCCTTGTTCCTGAGCAGCTAATCCTGGATATTTTGTTGGCAAACCAGACACAAATGCGTCGGAAGGGGAATTGAATTTCAAATCTAGAATATCATGTACGGGGCTTCGCGTTACCATGTACACATATTAGGTGAAAGTATGGCTCTCCAGGGAAACGGATGGGCCTGGATGAAAGACTTATAGCCAGGGAGTTGGAAAGAAATTACACAAGGAAACAATTAAAGTCGTAAATTTCTGGAACTTTCCGTACCATAATTAAACATTCAAAAAATAAAAATAATCAGTCAACAAAAATGTCTATAAATAAATATTATAAAAACTAGAATTTTCATTATTGGTTCCTTGTAGACAAAAGGTGAAATCTTATTAAATTAGACGATGTTGTTTATATATGTTTGAATGAAATATATGTAAACAAAATGTAATTAAACAAACTTATTGTTAGAATGAACACATTTTATTTCAAATGCATCAATTTTTCGTTTGCGAAATATATGCACTGAGTTAACAATTTTAGATAGTTCATGCAGTATCAACTATACAAACATAAAAAGTATTTCATTTTTTTTTTAAATATTACAGACGTGGGATTCAAACCCGATCACTTTTGACTTTCTTATCTACTAACGCAAACGAAAATTGCAGTGACGCGCCAACCAACTCAGCTATAACGACATGCTCACGCACAACGCTCTATGAGCGAATGTTTAGGATTTAATCGGAATTTCTGCACTTTTTGCTCTGTATCTATCTTAATCAGTACGTCTCCACATCAATACGAATCGAATGTTTTTTAAATCGTTTTTAAAATCTATTAACTATTATCTTTGGATTTATTGTAACCAAAACTATACTTACTAACAAAGTCAAAATACAAATAAAAAACGTGGTTCCTATAAGAAAGTGTTTCTAAATCTTTCTACCTTCCTTGTATTTCCTTCCGGCTTCCGGACTAAAGTTTCCGTCAGGACAGCTCTAAACTTATGTTCTCTAAGATAACAACGCTTTTATGTATTCATATGGGTCTCTCTTTTGTAGAGATGCTGAAATAGCGATTGTTTAGGATAAGATTATAATCATATGTTAAGATAATATAAAGCTATTCGCAGTTTTTTTCCTATGAGTTGAGAAGACCTTTGAAAACTTATATAAAACAACACCCAATACGTCTGTGAGAATTTATTTAATCTGCTTGATATAATATTCATTTTTAACTTCCCGTAGGGTAAGTTATAGTAATCGCAAAAAAATCGAAAATGAAAATTTTTATATATCTTTACGTTTCAGAGGTTTCTGAGTATTTTGGCATACCTTAGAAAAAATGGATGTATGTGTGTCTGTGTGTGCGTAGTATGTATGTGTGTGCGGATACAAATTTTCGTCGACGATTTCGGGAATACAGATGAAGCAATTTGAATAATTCAAAAAACATTCGATTCGTATTGATAAGGAGACGTGGTGATTAGTTTTTGGCGAAGGCAGGTCTAGCCGTTCCGAAGATACGGGGCAAAAAGTGCCGAAAACGGTAACTCAGTTTTTAAGAGAACGGAGCATCCGATTTGAATAATTCAAAAAACATTTTATTTTTTTTGAAAGTAATTTTTTGTCGAATTTATAGTTTCTCAAAAATCTAATTTTTTCGAAGTTTTGTTTCGAAAATTTTTTCAAAAATGTTAATTGTTTTTAGAAAAATAATAATTTTTAGTACGGGAAGTTCCTGCAATTTGCCTTAAGGCACGATGCCTTAATTGCCGTAAGACAGAATTCCACTTACAGCTAGTTATTTATTTATTTTAAGCATATAGCCCACAGAATACTTTCAAGAGGACCTAAAAATACAATTAGTATACATATAATAATAATAATATGAATAAATTATAATATATAGTATAATAATGCACTTTATAATACAAAATTGCATAATACAGAGTATAACAACATTATTTAATTACATAGAGTAAGATAAAATAATGAAAGATATTTAAGAAAAAATAAAAAGGTCAACTTGAGCATGGAGATTATTTGATGAAGTAAAGTGTTATGAATATTGTGTGTATATTTCTAAATAAACTTTTTTTTTAAATAAAATTGCTCAATGTTGTTGACGAAAAATTGGTTATTCTTCCACAATTTTATTCGTTTTTTATAAAAAATTCAACACTTAGGTCTTATAAAGATCATGCTTCTTAACAGATATCCTGGAGATGGTACATTCCGAAACGTCGACAATAAATAAATAAAGAAATGGGTTTTTAAAAAAACTTTTCTGTTTTGTATTACATTTGGATTTTATATCTAAAAATATTCGTAATGTTATCAAAAAGAGAATGAAAAACCACTGGGCATCCACTGGGTTACCTTCTAAAGTGGCTAGGCTAAAACAATTGTAAAGCAACTGCTCTTAGAACCCTAAGATTAGTACTGTTGAAAATAAAATTAAAAAAATATTTAACTTAGGTTGTAGGTATGTTTTTAAAGTACCTAACATATATCTTCGAAGTAAACATCATCGCTATCACTAAATAACGAAGAACATAATATTATTATTTTTCCCAGCTTCGACTGGTCATCTCTCTCCTATCCCAGATCACGTTACCTCGCAGGTTGTATTTTCTCTTCCTATAATACACCAAGTAGCAACTTCGTATACTTGAAAAATCTATAGATCTCCACATTACATTGAAGCGCGCTTCTTCACACAACAAGGAAAAATAAGATATCTATTCAACAAATCTTGTTACGTTATTTCTGTTCGTATATAGGAAGCAAAATCTGGAAATAAATAGATTTTCTATCCATGAAAGGATATCTGCATAGAAGTATAAAAGATATTTATAAAAATTTTATAGGAAGGAAGATGAATCTGTAAAAGGTATTAAGTGATGTTTTGAAAACTTTAAAAGTACTTGAATTTGGAAACCAAAATTATTTGAAAAATTTATGATTTGTTACAAATCTGATATCACAACGTACAATATTATTTGTACAAAAATCAGGCTTTCCATAATAACCAGAAAGTATATGACTGCCAATTACAGTCTAAAAAACAAACCAGTGGTGCCTTAAGGCAAATTGCTAGAGCTTCCCGTACCAAAAATTAACATTTTTGAAAAAAATTACCTTGAAAAAATAGATTTTTGAGAAACTAAATATTTTTTTTTTTTTTTAATTTCAATAATTATTACAACTGCTAATTTATTAACATCAAGTAATATTGATAAATAATAATATAAATTTAAATAAATAAAAGAGCAAAGGATAAAATTTACATAAAAATAATATCCGTAATATGATTTAATGTAAAATATAAGCAAATAAATATTTTAAATAAATATAAACTAAATATTTAAAAAAAAAAAATTTTTTTTGGAAAAAAGACTTTTTGGAAAAAAAATTTATACTTTATTTTGAAATATTTTGGAAGTTTTGAACTGATTTTCAAAGCAATCGTACTGTTTTAATTGCATAGAGACGAAATATCGAAGCGCGTAAGCGCTGCGTCGCCGTGTAACATATAAACATTGGTACGGAACCCCTAGGAATGTAAACAAATCTTATATTTGTTGTTAAAATCTCTAAAAAATGTCTGATAATTTTATGTGCATATGTCTAATGATCATTTTTAACCGATAAATGTTTTTTTTTTTTTTTTTCACTAGATCTCCGAAACCGCTAGACCTGCCTCCATGAAAATTTAATCAGTTATTCGTCTTGTCAATACAAGTAAAATGCTTATTGAATTATTGAAATCTGACACTAAATTCTCTTAAAAACTGAGTTGCCGTTTGTGGCACTTTTTGCCCCCTATCTTCGAAACGGCTAGACCTGCCTAAGCCAAAAACTAATCAGCACATCTCCTTATCAACAGCAATCAAATGTTTTTTAAATAAGTGAAATGTTTTTAACCATAATCAGTATATATGTATAAGTACATAATTAGCAATTATCTAATGATTTAGGGTAGTGCCGGCCTTAAAGGCCTGCGGTGAAAAAAGTCCACCACCAATATCGAAAATATAAGTAAAGTTAGGAAATTTTCAACAATAATATTTGGAAGTAGATGGCAAAAGATATTAGCCTTTTGACCTTTACCTTGAATCAAGCAATGATTATAACTTCCATGTTTGAAAATCTATGAAAAAAGTATTTTCTTCGTTGTTATTTTCTTTGGTTGTGAGCACTGTTGTTTAGTTTACGAGACTTTGACATAAATTTTAAGTAATTGATATTTAATTGTTCTTTAAGATGTATTGTTAATTTTAAGTTCAATTCAACAGTTTTTATTATATAATCTCTATAAAAGCTTACATGTGGGTGGGGTAAAAAGGTCTAACTGGACCGATACCCTGGCAAAGGTGTAAACAATAAAAATAGGAAATAAAAATGTAAAATTGGTTAAGAAAGCAAATTTGCTGCTGCTGACGAAAATTTCTTGCAAAATACCTGATCAAGGTTATATACAGTGTTATTTTAACTCTATAAAAAATGTATTCATGAAATTTATATTTTGCTTTTATTTCATTTATTTGATTTTCGTTTTCTTGTTGAATAATATAACTAAATTTTGTAAAATCCTTCTAAAATTAAAAATAAGACAATGGACCCGTTTCAGCATGAAAAACACATTTCTACAATGATGAATTAGCTGGGAGTTTTACTGAACATTTGTCAGTTATTTGTTTGTTTGATATCTGATATTTGTTGTGATATAATTGGTTTGGTTTTAACAATATAATTGCTCAAAGTCAAGTTAGATATTTTGTTCCTCCCTATCACGATTTCGTAAATCTTCTGAAAAAATACGGTCATGTGTTTGTGTTATTATATTTTTATGATAATTTGCACAGATATTAAATTTCCCACAATACATCTTATTATTTCTCATATTTTACTCGTGCGTTAATGAACAAGTTATTAGAATATCCTAATAAAAAAAGTCCTTGGCGCTTACTCAGTACTGACATAAACGAAAGGAAAAAATTGTACGAAATAATTAATTTTGCCTTACCCAAGATTTTCCCATAAATCTCCATAATACGTCGGAGGAGAACGGAATTGTGCTATAATATTTCTGACGTTTAATATCAAATATTAAAGCTTCGTGTAATTTTCGTGAAACATTGTTTTGCGGTGCTGAAAATATATTGTTTGCGGTTTGCATATCCTTTGGCTGTTTATCACTTTTTGCCATTTGCATAATTTGGATCATTTTGTATATCGTTGTCGACCCGAAAAAAATTGCAGAATAAAATACATATTATAATAAGAGGAATTTTGCCTTTTGGCAAGTTGCTTGAACTTCCAGAAGTGTATAAATATCGGACATAATCGTTAACAATTGAGTTTTATTACTTTGTCAAATTTAGATTATTATAACGTCAACTATAGATCAAATTTTGGGTTAATACAGACAATCACAAACTTTCTTTAATTTTGGTGTCAAACGATTCAGAATGACTTCAAAAGTCGAGAAACATAAAATTAACAAATCACTGTTCTGAGAATCCAAAAGTTAATTTAATTCAATTAATTTTGCAAAATATTTCTTTCTCTTCTTTCTGCAAAGTAATCCCTGTTCTTGCAAGCCGTGTGCCTGATCATTAAAATATTTAAATTCTTTTTATTTTACTTTCTGTAAACAAATCCAAAGTTTTAATCCTTCAAACTTCCAACTGACGTTCAAGAACAAGTAAGTAGTTCATACATTGTTGAAATGTGCATTCATGTAATTCAATTAGATTATACATAGTATTTCAGCTCATAAGTTTCAAAGTTAATTTTGCACTTTTCAAAACACGGCTGCCTCGCAAATGTTAAAGAATATAATAAAATCACAAAGTTTTCTCGGATACTTCGATAATTAAACGTTAGAACTTAATTCTGAAAAAAATTGCATTTTTACATCGGTTACGGCGGGGCACAAAGGTCCAATTTGACTTTTGGCAATTATACTGTAAAAACCAAAATAACTACATCAAAATACCTATCTAATTCATGATTGTACAATTGAGTTTTTTTTTCATTTTGTCAAAAATTTGTCATCTGGTCTTTTTTACCCCATAGGCAGGGTATAATGACACAGCCAGTGGGCAAGCAGATTCAATGCCTTATTATTAATTTTAAAGAGATTTTGCAAAGTACATTATTAATCCCATGCAAAATATAAATTTCTTGGGCACATTTTTAACAAGGAACAACACTGTATATAACCTTGATCTGATGACTTTGCCTGAAATGTTCCATAGCAGATTTGTAATAACTATTCAATAACTTCCCATAGGGTAAGTTATATTAATCGTCCAAAAATGGAAAATGATAATGCATATCTACACGTTTTACAGTTTTCTGAACATTTTGGCAAAGTTTGGAACAAAATTATGTGTATGTGCGTTTTGTGTGGATACAATTTTTTGTACACGATTTTTTGCACACGGAAATTTAAAATATTCAAAAAATAATTTATTCCTACTTATAGGAAGACGTGCTGATTAGTTTTTGACAAAGACAGGTGAGGCCGTTTTTAAAATAATGAAATAAATGAGCAAAAATGGTAGTTTTTGAGAGAAAAAAGCATTCGATTTGAATGATTCAAAGAACATTTTGCTAAAAATGTAAATTTATTTCAAAATATTTATATATATATATATATATATATATATATATATATATATATGTATATATATATATATATATATATATATATATTTGAATACCGAAATGATTGAGATTAATTCTAGATAAAATTCTAAAATACACTTATATACGCCGAATAAGTAAATTTAGCCTTCAAATTAGTTATTAGCTCATATATTATGACCATAAAATACAATCCTCGGATGTGTCATTACGGTACTGTAGTACAGAAGTTACAGCAATTTGCCTTAAGACACGATGCCATGCACAACTAGTAAACTTCCCGTAGGGTAAGTCATTGTAATCGTTCAAAAATCGAAATTAAAATTTTTTACATTTTTTCACGTTTTGAAGGTTTCTGAACATTTAGGCATACCTCAGAAAAAATGGATGCGTGTGTGTATCGTCCACATTTTTAGGCACACGAATCGACCGATTTAAATGGTTCAAAAAACATTCGATTCCTATTGATATAGAGATGTGCTGATTAGTTTCTGACAAAAGCATGTCCAGCGATTTCGGAGATACAGAGCTAAATGTGCAAAAAATCGCAGTTTTTAAGAGAACTAAGCGTCCGAATTGAATGATTCAAAGAACTTTCTGCTTGTTTTAACAAAATTATTGCTTTTGGAAAAAAATAGTTTCAATTTTTTCTTTCAAACTTTCTATTTTTTTTAAATAGTTTTTTTTGTATATCGAAAATAATTCAGATTTTAATTGTAATTTTGACTTAATTTCTAATATACTTTAAACAAATATTTTCAACTTTGCAATTCAGTTTATATTATAAATATTAGACAATGTTATAGTATTTATTCATAATAATCTATTTGAAAATATTTAATATTCCTCGAACATTTTGTTACGGTACGGGAAGTTCCAGCAATTTGCCTTAAGGCACAATGCCATGCACCACTAGTTTCATTTATCTCTTGCAAAATCTCTACAAAGCATAATAAATACTCCAACCTATTCCATAAATTTCAAATATACATCAAATAATCGCTTGATATATTCATATTTATATTTTTCCATAAACTTTAACTAATATTTATACGGAATAGAAACCATCGTTTCGCGTACATAAAAGAATACAACATATAAACACGCATAATAAAGACTCATAACATGCATGACCTGGCTTTTATATATTTTTATATATTTTTATCTTGTAAAAAAATAATGCTTTTCTGTCGTAATTTATTTCTCTTGTGTTCGGTGCATTTAGATTCATAAACTATGTACATATTTTACAGAACTACCCCACCATGTTTTTAATAAAGAAAACTGCATGCTGTAACTACTGATTTTCACCTTTTGTGTCCAGGTTAATAACAACTTGATTAAATTTTATCAGGGGTCTTCCGACTGGGTCAGTTTCATATATTTCTTGTTAAGGTTCGTTTTGTTTTGTAATTAAATTAGTGCAATTAGGTGGTAAGATTTATTATTGGTATAATAAAATATAAAACTAGTGGTGAATGGCATCGTGCTTAAAACAAATTGCTGAAACTTCCCGTACCGTAACGAAATGTTCGAGGAATTTTAAGTGTTTTCAAATAGATTATTATAAATACTGTAACATTGTCGAATATTTATAAGAATTATATAAACTGAATCACAATGTCAAAAATATTTATTTAAAATTTATGAGCTTTAAAACTTTAGCCAGAATTAAAATTAAAATCTGAATTATTTTTGATAAAAAAAAAGAATTGAATTTTTTTTTTCTCAAAAGCAGTTGTTCTGTCAACACAAGCAGAAAGTTTTTTGAATCATTCAAATCTGATGCTCAATCTCTCAAATCTGCCATTTTTTCTACATTTAGCTCCGTATCTTTGAAATGGCTAGACTTGCCTTTGCCAAAAACTAACCACCACTTCTCCCGATCATTACAAATTGAATGTTTTTTGGATCATTCACATGAGATCTCAAAAACTCGATTTCTATTTTCTGCACTCTTTGCTCCATATCTCCTTAACGGCTGGACCTGTCTTAGCCAAAATCTAATCAGCACATCTCCCTATCATTAATAATCGAATGTTTTTGGAACCATTCAAATCGGTTGATCCGTGCGCCCGAAAACGTGGACGAAAAATTGCGGACACATAAAACACACACACACATATCCATTTTTTCGAAGGTATGCCAAAATGTTCAGAAACCTCTGAAACGTGAAAATATGCAAAAAGTATCATTTTTGATTTTTGGCCCATTACTATAACTTGCCCTACGGGAAGTTAATAAATCATAATTTATTTGAAAAAGTTTTAAAACTTAAAATACTATTTTACTTTCACGTTTCAGAAGGATACGCTTATATTTTTGCAAGAAAATACTATTTGCTTAATTTTTGTCGTTTCATGCCATTCCAAATCGTTTGACGCAAAAAAATAATTGTGTATGTGAACTAAAATTTGACTTTTTTTGGACGTTTTCCCAAAAACAGCGATACTAAAAATTTGATAAAACTCGACAAGAACGAGTCTTAGTTTTGCCACACAATCGGCCGAGCCGTTTCTTTTAGCCCATAATTTTTTAACGATTTTGAAAATTCAAAAGCTGTTTGATAGATATTGGTTGGGAATCGTGTCGATTAGTTTTTGGTAAAGAACAGTCGGACAGTTTCTTCGTATATTAAATGTAATTAACGCTTTCCACTCGGATGCTTCCGCTCTGGCGCCAAATACATATGAATTTCGAAATTTGCATTTATATAACGATAGATTTTATAATCTGATATAGCATACTAAAACATACTAAAATATTATAGACTAACGATTTCGCTGCGAGCTTAAGCAATTCTAATCAGAATCTTTGTTTTCTGTGCATATGTTCCGTGTTTTGTACGTAGCTACTGATTACAGTTGACGTCTGTACTTGTAAAAAATACATTTTTAGAATCCAAAAACATGAAATGGAATGTGTAAAATAAGTTAATTAATTTGTACCATTTTAGATATTATAAATATATTTGAAAGACATCACATGGAAATTGTATTGATTATTTTTCAGTAAAAGGGAAAACGTTATTTTCGAACTAAACAATTCAAAATTGTATTCTGAGAAATGAACTATGAGAATAAACCATGAAATTGTGAAGAGATGAAAATAATAAAAATATGAATAATCTAAATTTTTCTCTTCATCTTCATTAATTATTTTACCAAACTATGCCCCGAAATGAGTTTTTCGAGTGAGCTCAACGCCAAAACCGATCCCACTTCATCAACTCAAAAAGAATATGTTAACGCGTCAGAAATCTTGAGGCAAATCTAATTTGCAAAACAAAATCCGAAAGCTCGGCGCGGAGCTTTTATTCAAAGGTCGCCTCCGTAATTGGATCTAATGAACTCCGGGCTTTCATCCCCTTCCGGACTTTTACAACCCGGTTGTAATTAAAAACGTGTGTGCAGGTGCATGCGTTTTTAGCTATTCGTAATAAAATATTGTTTGTTCGGTATTAAATCTTCGATGTGTGTGCGAAATTATTAAGTGCCAGTAAATATTTGTTCGTTTAATTAGCGGGAGATTTATTGCGGATAATGATGTTTTGGGAATTAGCGCAGTTAAATAATATATAGTCGAAAATTATGAAAAACGTATGCAGTCGTTAAATGGTAATAAATAAAATGGTAAAACATAAAATGATAAATTTAATTAAAAAATTATGTGTGTGTGTACAGGATGTGTCATAACTCAACGTCAGCCGATACAGGGTTCTGGAAAAAAAATCTGTTTGAAAATTGTGCAACAAAGAGCTTTGGTGAAACTGTAACCATTTTTCGGTCATTGTGATTAACTTTGTTTATTTGAACCTTAGATCCGCAATCTCTTCTACTTATTCGATTGACTCAAGTTTTGACAAGTTAAGACTTTTTATTGGACTATGAGTTTAAAGTTTTCAAAATTGGTTTCAAAAAACTCTAGTCACCTCTTGACGTTGAGTTCTGGGACAATCTGTATATTAGAGTATTTGATTTGTATATGTTGTGCTGATTATTTTTTCTATTTTAGAACATCGTGGTATAGTTTCTCCAAGCATAGTAGAACACACGTCGTCAGTCCAGGTGGCGCAGGATGAAGGTGCCGTTTTACTCTGCGTGGCCCAAGGGTGCCCAACACCTGAATACAGGTATGAAGTAGTAATTCGTTTTCAAATTAAACAAGATATAATTTGAATTTTGTCTTGAGGCAAGTGCTATGAACTACACGATATGTGCAATAATTGACTTTCTACCGAAATCAAAATTTAGCTTAGAACCAAAACAGTCTTCTGGTTGGAATCAAACTAGAACGAAATTAGACTCAAGTGGGACGCAAGTTAGCTAGTAGTAAGAACCTGCTCAGAGTCAAATAAGAATCTAGCATGTGGCTAGTTGGAATCCAGTTAGAACCTAGTTAGATCTAAACAGGCTCCAACCAAAATCAAATTGGAATTTAATTACAATTGGGTCAGGATACAATCAGCATCAAATAGAAATGGAGTAGCAATTTAGGGACCGATTGTGCCATGAAATAAACCAATGTCATGGTAAGGATTGGTATGTAGCAGTTTTCATATAAAGTGGTACTAAGAACTAAGAACTGTCAAAGTCCCATGTGCTTGCTGTGCAGTCAGTCGTTTTAGATAGAAAACTAACC
>NW_020536999.1:22046330-22085233 GCF_003426905.1 Ctenocephalides felis
GTTCGCAGAGTTAACCCTATTTACTTTTTTTGAATGTATATCACACCAGTTATCTATTATATAAAAATAAGTCGGGTTTTCCTCCTGACGATATAACTCCAGAACGCACGAACCGATTTCGACGATTTTGCATTCGTTGAAACGGCGCCGGACTCCTTGGGGTTATAGCAAAGAAAATTGAAGAACGACTTCAACAGAAAAGCGGGAAACACTTTTTCTTTTTTCACATACAGCGTCATCTTTGATACTAGCATGTACTATGAACTAATATATTTGATTGACAGCTACTCATTGTTCTCTGTTCAGTTAATTTGATGTGGCAAGCAGGCATTGTGTTTACTACGATATTGCGCAAAAAATGTAAAAAATAAGTTATTCGTATCCTAACATTTCAATTGGAAACCATCAAATCAATCACGTGTATTGTGCTAATTTTTATTCAATTCACCAGCAGGCAATTTTTCTTCATCTTTAATCACCAAACGAGATGTACATAAATGAAACTATCTGGTGGTGAAACGGACTTCGCCCGGTTTGCTAGTATATCATATAAACAGAAGGCCTAAGAATACAAAAAAAATAAACTGTGATAAAAAAAACTGTTCTTAACCATAATAATGATTTTTACACTGGCTTACATTTTTTCTGAATATTCCAGATTTTATTAGGAATCCAATCATTTTCGAATATATTATATAAACTGGAAAAAGTAAGTTAAATTGATTAATTTTACCAAAGTTTGTTGTGAAAGATGTCAAAATCTCGTTATATTCCTTATCAAAAAATAATTATCAAAATCGAACTGAGTCTACCTATGTCAAAGTTCTATTTCCTCCTGTGTACAAGTTGTACCATTAAGGTGTTCCTTACAATAGTAGTATCGTCATGGCGAAAATTGGGTGTGAACATTATTTCCGGACCAGTACTTCGTGAATTGACCGTACAACTCCGAAAGATAATTTGTCTTTGGCCATTCGAGCAGAATAATTGTCAACAAATCGGATCCTTGCTGAATATATTGCTCACTTACTTACCATGCAGCTCACGAACGACTATATATGAACCATGGAAGTAATGGAATTAATAGATGTCTGGAAAGTACTTTGGATAATGATGCACAAATATTGTATACATTTTTGATTAATCTCAATGAAAATGTAACAGTTTCTGTTCATATTGATTTTATCTGGCAATCATAAACAATTAAAAAAAAATGTGTTTCTAAGCACGATCGTCAAATTAAAGTGTGCGGCAACGTGCTAAAATATATTTGAATGATTTAGAACAGGGTTGAGCCTTAGTCGTTGACAGTACTCTAAAATGATAATATAGTTCTTGAGAGATACCAATGAGATGAATCATACCTAGTATCAACAAAGCAGTTTTTTACTTGGATTTCTGGCTCGAAACTGGAAAGAATACACATATACAAATCTAAGACTAATCATTCAAACAAAAATGCATAAATATTTAAAAAAAAAATTGTATTAATATCTTTTCATTAATTCATATTACAGTTTATCCTAATTTGAATTCTTAATAATAAAAATCTATATCAAAACATTCTAAAGCGTTAATTCAAATTGATGATAGTTCATTTAAAAGCAGATTTATATTCTAAAACAAAATAATATAAAACATTGGATTTTTTTTAGTACACCTCAGAAAATAGGCTTACACCTTAAATCATAAACCTAAAACTTTGGTAAATAGTGGTTTTCTTTATACTATACCTCAAATAATGGTTTTCTTTTTACTACACCTCAAATAATGGATTTTTTCATAATACACTTCAAGTAATGATTTTTTTTCTACACCTCAAATAAAGGGTTTCTTTTTACTACATCTTATACAAGGTTTTGGATTTTAACTAAAATTAGTAATGTGGATCCATCTTTGGATAACTCTTAGTACAAAAAAGCAGTAAGGTTTTAAAGAAAAAATAAACGACGCATTTAATTGAGATTTGTTAAATCTTAAAAAAATAGTGTGAATTGTAGAACCTAAATACGAATTATTTATTAGCACGTTAATTGCGACGATGACATAAAAAATATTTTCACACGGGCCATGTTAACTAACCATGGATACTAATAATAGTATCAAGGGAACTTATTGTATCATAGAAATATATATTCGCCAAAATTTTTGAAAAGCGCTATTTTTCATATCACGCATAGCCATATATTACAATTTTTTTTTTCTCGCAAATCATGTATAACATACATATGTCGGACATGATTCATGTAGTACTTCTAACGTCAGACATACATGACTGCCATACATTTAATAAACCTCAAAATACTATTACTAAAATAATATATAATATACAAATAATAATAAATAATCATAAATATATTACAAGTTCTTTTATGAAAGCAATGTCAATTTGAACAGTATTAAAAATTGATGGAAATTTCTGAATTTACGTGCTCCGCCATACAAAACTGAAAATCAATTCCATTCAAGTTCTCGAATCACATTAACAATAAACACTTGAACTTCTATTAATGTAACAAAATTCTCAAAGATTGCGATACCTCCTCTGGTACACTTGAAAAGTTCATTAATTGAAAGCTATTATTGTAAACTTTGGGCGCAGATGTTAATTGTTCCTTGGTTTATGTTATTCATTAGAATAGTCCACGAAAACTCGTCAGTAAACGTATTCTCTAAGCTCGAATATTTGTGTTAGTATATAGAAAGAGGAACTTTGAGCACTTGAACTGATGATTCGTGAATTTCAGAGACTCCAAACAGACAGCTTTTATCATAACATGAGTGCTTTTAGAATGATTACGCTTCGTTACATGTATTTCGCATCGAACTTCGGGTTTGCTTAGTCGCGTTTAAACGTGACGTGTCATGAAGTTTAAATATCTTGCGAGCAACTGGAAAATTTTCGATAAAAATGATAAATACTTTATATTGCTTACCGGCACTGAAATATCGACACCTTCTAAATGGATCGATACCAACATCCATCATCATTTACTTAAAATATATCCATTAAAAACAAGTAATGTACACATGTTTTTGTAATCAGTATTTTATATAATATTGGACTGGTCTCATGATGGCCTGCAAAAATTCCTGATATTGATTTTCACTTTGCCTATCTGACATCGTTTTCTATGGCCTTATTTCTATTAATCTTACGGCCTACTGTAAATATCAATTCAACTCTGTTTTCAATCCACGGCTTTCAAGTTTGAAACATTCCAACTATACAGAATAGTCGGTTGTGCAACTTGTCTACTGGTACTTGGCTTAAATAGTTCGACTGTTAATTGAACTGATATTAAATTGT
This sequence comes from Ctenocephalides felis, assembly GCF_003426905.1. Lineage (NCBI taxonomy): Eukaryota > Metazoa > Arthropoda > Insecta > Siphonaptera > Pulicidae > Ctenocephalides > Ctenocephalides felis. The sequence continues at coordinate 22,049,641 of NW_020536999.1, forward strand.
TTGAATGTAATTCCTAAGTACTAAATACAATAAGACAGATAGGTAGACGTCCGCTTAAGTTAAATGCTAGTTCTAATTGAATAGAATGTTACTGATATATTAGATCTATATATATATATATATATATATATATATATATATATATATATATATATATATATATATATATATATATATATATATATATATATAGATCTAATATATCAGTAACATTCTATTCAATTAGAACTATATATATATATATATATATATATATATATATATATATATATAGTAAAATGTGTAGTACCCTAGGGCAGGTCTAGGTATATATATATATATATATATATATATATATATATATATATATATATATAGTAAAATGGGTAGTACCCTAGGGCAGGTCTGTGGGCTCAGGTAAACTCTAACTCGATTCAGAAAAAAAAATAGTATGGGAGATTTTCTATTGCCATTTCACATCGCAGTACGCGAAATTAGTTATTTCAATTAAAAACATATATTTGATCTATATTTTAAGTGAAAATGGACATCGCTACTGCACGATATCAAGTTTTTCAGAACGAGGGCTTGAGCTCGCGATCCTGCTCATATAAGGCAGCATATAATGAAGGTTTAACATACGTTGAAAAATTGTAAAAAAATTAATAATAATAGAAATTTTTATCTTTTTACTATAAAAATGATACACTGTTCAAAAACTACGTATTTGTTGCATTCAGAAACGTGTTGTCATTTGGTTTGTTAATGATTTTGTCGCTTTGTAATTGCAAAAACAACCGTTCGACAAAAGTTCTTCCAATTTTTTTTAGAAAATTATTTTTTTCAAGAAGAGAAGAAAAACAAAATTTATGCTATTGTTTAAATTATTTATATGCTCTTTATTGATGAAGGCATTTGCTTTGATTTTGGTTTATTTCACCTAAGTAAGAGAGCTCGCAATCTGAGCATTTCATTTAATAAAAACGTTTCTAAAACTCTTATTTAAACTACATTCATATATATATAGAAACTTTCTATAATAACATAACTACAACACCTACAACAATTTAAATAATGAAACACATGTGCACATTTAATACTCTATGGAATATACTTGACCTAGAGCTCCTTATAAAAATACTTGATATCAAAAATTATACAAACAAAATTATACAATATGTTGTATAAGGCTAATATGCGTACGTGTATGTATATGGAGATCTCTCTAAAATAATTCCTTGTTTGGCAACAAAACATAAAACATATGCACAAATTTACTTATTCATGCAGCCTCCTCGGAGCCCAAACATCGGTGCTGTTACATTCTTTTATTCGTCATATGTAAAACATTGAAATGGCTCTCCTATGTGGTGTAACTTGACTATATATAAATATATCTGTGTATACTAGCATGTTTCATCTCTGCGATACAAATTTTACATACGTTTCGACTTTTAGTGTACGAATATTCCTCTCACGGCCCGCGCGAACGTCACGTACGCAGGTCCATTAAGTTTCGTATATGGAGTGAGATATATAGAAGAGGGCGGCAGAGAAGTTGACGAAGCGCGGGGTCTTTGTTACTTGTAATGGCCGAATGGACGGACTTGTCCAGGATCCAGCAGGACGTGACTTTGGCACACTTTGCGTGGGAAATTGAGTTGGTTTTGGGTTGATTTTTTTTGAGAAGAATATAGTACATTGCTATTGTTGAATATAATTGTGAATTATATGTATACACATACAAACATACATACATACACACATATCTTCTATATATATAAAAATAAGTCGGGTGTTCCTTCCTGACGAAATAACTCCAGAACGCACAAACCGATTTTGCATTCGTTGGAAAGGTCTCGGGCTCCGCAAGGTTTATAGATAAGAAGTGGTGCATTTATAGCTTTAGTGGTGTATGGCATCGTGCACCTCACGCACCGTAATTGAAAATTCGAGTAATAAAAAATTAAATAATTTCAAATAGATTATCTACATATATCTACATATATATATATATATATATATATAAGTTGGGTTTTCCTTCCTGACGATACAACTCCATAACGCACGAATTGATTTCGACAATTTTGCATTCGTTGCATCGTGCCTTAATGCAAATTGCTGGAACTTCACGCACCGTAATTAAAAATTCGAGTAATGAATTATCAGAATTATGCTTGGTTAAGTCAACAAGTAATTCTTGCCGCAAAGAATAATAATGTACACGCACTGAATTCTACCATTCAATCAAAAATTGCTGGCAATTTGGTGACATACCAATGATTCCGACTGGTCTTCCGTGGACGATTGCAATTTCCAGTTTACCTTGCGTTCGCAATAACAAGTCGCAAGGCCAATCGCTTAGTGTTTGCGGGATAAATTTCAAATAGATTATTTAGAAAATCATTGTTTTTACATGGGCAGTTATACGTTGCCTGTTCACGAGTTGGAAAACCATCCGCTTTGTTTGTGATAACGTCAGACCAAAAAACGAAAAATGTGGTTTACCAAAGAGCACTTTAATGAAACGGATAATTTGAGGATTCACTTTTCAAATATAAAACAAACAAAACATTTCTTCATCTTTCTCACGAAACCATCTATATATATATATATATATATATATATATATATATATATATATATACGTATATCAATACTTACATGGTTATTTTTCAATAGACTCAATAGAAGCACCATCAATACAATTAATATAAGTCTCAATAAACTGCAAGTTTATCACTACGTTCATCATCAATAGATGAAGATTTATTAGATTTAGTTGCTGTTAGGAAAATGATAAATTTTGTTATAATGCTTGATTTGAATCGTGTAATAATATAACGGTGTTCAATATATTAATATACATACCATGAATGGTAGTATTCTCTGCTAAAACTCCGCTTTCAATAAGCATTTGACATATAATAACCTAACCTCACAAATATATTTCGCCGTATGCTTATTATCAACACCAAATCACAATTGGCAACATAAAAATACATAATATTTTTCCAACCGTCACCGTAGCACCGTTAACTTCTGCATCGAATCGTTCGTTGCATGCGTTGCTCTATGGTCTTTGGGCTAGAGTTGTAGACTCTCGACAGAACTCAAACTATGGTAAAATGTCAAAATGTTTTTTAATTAAATAATATAAAATTTCGGCTATTAATTGAGATTTTTAATATACCCTATGTCCGAAATGGGATCCATATGTACACGGTGAGCAAAACAAATTTTAAATCGGTTTAGTATTTTAGGCGTTCACCGCGGACGTAAGGTGTGAAACTAAATTATATATATATATATATATATATATATATATATATATATATAGGGCAGATATGTCAGCTGAATTAAACTCATCTCGGTTCAGGGAAGAATTGTGTGAGAGGTTTTCCCATGCCATTTTACACAGCTGTGACTGAAATGAACTATTTTCAATTGTAAACATATTTTTGTCCTAAATTAAGTGGGATAAGTAAGGGCTATAAACGTAAAAAGCTAATACTATATAAGCTAATTTTATTCTCTACTTTCAAATAATTGTGTTAAAATAAACTATCAGTAAAGGTTTGGAGCAAACCTTCAGTAAAGTATTATATGATCGTTTGATTTTTTTTAACTATTGTACTATATTGATATTTAACTTAATTTTGTGATCACTTAATATTTATTTTGAATAATATAACTTCGTCTCTGGTAAATCTAACTATTTTCCCATAATATGTAATTATCGACCGAAGTGACACGAGTCGCTTACCGTGAAAATGACATGATGAGAGAAAATGAGAAAAATATCAAACACGCCGAGTGAGATACATCAGCAGATTTAGCAACTTTTCCGAGGTTTCGGGAAAATGGGATCTTAATACGGTGAGATGATATCTAAACGAGAAAAATCGTAATTAAGTTCCATAATGGAAACGACAGAAATTATTATGATAATATAAATTAGTAATAGCAAATTCTGTGTAAACGAAGCTTTTTACGATTTTATATATAAATCATTCAAATCAATGTGTAAGTTTTTCCTATGAAAACATGAAAACCAAATTATTTAGCTATTCGATAATTTTACAATATTTTTTAGTAGGTACTTTTTCTAACAGGTTTTGTAAAATTATATGAAACTAATTGAATTTCTCTACAATCAATTTTTAAAATGAAGTTTTAATTAAGTGATCAATTTACTCGAAAAGGACATGAATAAATAGATTATGCAAACTAAATTTTACCATAAAAATCAAATTTGTCTCAAGACTAATAGTTTAAATTTTTTCAGAATAAATATTATAATTTTTAGTGTTTTTTTTTTAATTAGTGTTGCACTAAGTTCATGCATTAATATTTTATTATAAAATGTTTATACTAAAATATATTCGAAATTGAATATAGTAATATTTTGCAAATTAATTAATAATAGGAAAATTCTAATATTTGGACCATTTTGTAACATGTCTAATTTGCAATACTTCCGAATTTTTCAAGACGTATTTTATTAAGATCCACTAATATTTGTTAGTAAAATGTTAATCATCTACACTAAAAAATATTCCAAATAATAAGTAGTCCTTCAAAAATATACTACATCATACACAAATATTTTAAAAAGATATGGAGCATATATTTATCTATTCATTATAATTCTAAGATCGAATATTAATCTACAGCGATATTAAAATCTAATAATTTTCCAACAGGCATTTCCAAAACTAATAAAAAGATCATTAAGAACATAATTTCTTGGCAATGGGACCAGTTTAAAACTTGTCACATTAATTTTATTAATGTACTAAATTTATTTGGAGAAGTCAATTTTGTTGAATGATATAGGTTTTTTGAAATATGGAATATAATCTACTTTTGGAGTATGATTAGGATTATTTGAACAGACATTAAAAATACAAAATTGTCTGACTATTGTCAGAGGTTTTAAAAATTTACATATATTAATGGAACATGATTTGCTTTATTAATCTAGCCCTGAAATTTCTTTCAAAAACTGCACATTTAGCTCCGCATCTCCGTAATGGCTAGACCTGCCTCTTCTAAAAATTAATCACCAACTGTCCTCATCACTATGAACTAAATGCTTCTTGGATCATTCAAATCGGATGCTCCATTCTCTCAAAAACAAAATTTCTATTTTCTACATTTTTTGCTTCGTAACTCCGAAATGGCTAGACATGCCTTTGCCAAAAACTAATTAGCTGTTTTCAATTCCTTCAGATTATTTGAACTTTGCGCCCGAAAACGTGGACGAAAATGGTATCCATACATACACATACAAACACACACACACACATACATACAACCATTTTTTCTAAAGTATGCCAAAATATTCAGAAATCTTCAAAATGTGAAGAAATGAATAAAGTTTTAACTTCCATTTTTATATGATTAAAATAACTTACCATACTGGAAGTTAATTAAATAAATTACTATATTAAAATAAATGGTATCCCACATATAATGTGCATTTGCCATCAAAAATAATTCAAAACAAATACGCACTTATTATCTATACAGTTCATAAAATTATTCTCTACGCACTGCATTTTATTTTATAATTTATATTTATATTGCTTGTACAAAATTCGTTTTATTTGCATTAATATTATCAATATCAAACTGTAAAAGTGTTTCGAATATTGTTTCCGGCTCGTGTTGTTGGAAACGACAATATTTGCCTGCAGCATGTTGATTTAATTAAATATAATTTGATAATTATCACTCGTGCAGGCGTTCATAATTTCATTTCGAAACATTTTCATTTGAATTTATGCATGAGCTTGCACGACGACGGATAATGCATTAACAGTTTTGCTGATCATGGAAAACGTCATACGATGCTAAATGAGATATAATAACGTGTGTTAATATTTTAATTTTGGATCAATTATGGGGATTTTATATGATTTTGATACATGGATTATCGCGGCAGTAGAATTTATATTGATTGCCATCAGACAATCGCTTTGTGTTTGTTCCATTGGAAGGAAATTTTAGTTACCAGGCGTTTTCAAAAAAAACATTTCGGTTAAATAAACTTTTATATTAGCTCTACGTTTTTATAGTAGTGTCATGGAATATCCCAAACTGATTGTCATAATTTCTGGAATGTGAACTAGAATTCCTAGAATTGATGTGGGTCATGACAAAGAATCCATAGCGCGCACCGCAAAATTTTATTGTACAAAGCTATTATTAAGTCAATTTGGACATACGGTATAGATCTATGGGAATCAGCTTCCAAATCAAAACGTGATCAAAATGCAAAGATGCCAAAATAATTTACATAAATAATTCTTGAATGCACTAAGGTATATACTGAATTGGTTGATACATAAAGACGCCGACCCAAAACAATGAAATGCAACAGACAATTACAAAAGCCGTCTGAAAGATCATACAAACCCAACTGACAGCCTGACAAACGCCACAGCACTATTAGGGCAAGATTAAAAAAGAAATTCATGTTAATTTAACATATGTATACAGAAGGAAATGCGTTCACGCATACCAGACTAGGTCTTTTGTCTGAGTATGTCCGGATCAATATCACTTGGGCATTACACCGACCAAAACCTCCACTTATCTCTTGCTTAGTTTTTTGAAACGTAAATACTTTGTTAAACAGGGGCTACTTGTATTTTATGGAGGAAGGATCTAGAATGTCATGATTCTTTCTTTTACTTATATTTCTAGTCATTTCTAACTTTCCTTCTAGTTAGTGTCTTTCGCCATTATCCTTTCGAAGATCGCAAGTCTATTAAAACTTCGGTAGCAAATATGATACATACATACATATATATATATATATATATATATATATTTATGGGTGTGTGTTTATGTATCGATGTATATAATTTTCCTGCCATTGTTAGTTTTTAATAAAACTTTACGCGGTTTAGCATTTTCTCGTTCCATTTTCCGTCATAATATTATTTTTCAATTTAAGTCCGAGGAGATTACAACCAAGAGAGAAATGTATTCCGCTTGATGTGATATGACATAACTGTAATAAATCATTCGAAAATGCAATATCGCGATACTAAAAATATTACGATTATTCTTCTTCGGGCATATTTGCTTATTCTCTCAATGGGAATTTAATATAACGTCATAATAATATTTGTTTAAGGAGTAGCTGCAACACTTTTATAGCTTTCCACAAAAATTATCATTGTTGAATATATTATAAACATACCTATTCGTTTTTTATCTTTCCAAAGCATGAATCTTCAGATTTTGCTTAAAAATCGTTTAAATAAGGAGGGACACCACGGGTAATAAGTCGTGGAGTTTTTTTTTTATTTTGTATAAATTTTCGATCAATTTATGGTCAACCCTGTATATAATTTATTATTGGTGCCTAAAGATTTGCTCATCTTCATTTCTTATATATTTTCCAGATTTTCAAAGACAGACCGATAATTATTTTGGCGAAGAGCCAGTATAGTTTTACGTTGTATAAGCACAATCTATGTGAGTTATGGAAGAAAATAAACATTTATTGTAGTATAAATATAAATGTTATCTGACTGGCTATTATTATTGTTATAAGCTTCTGAAATAATGGTTCATATTCCATAACTATAGTTAGGACATTATGGATTTATAAAATAATTTGTTTGGCAGATGATTGTAGTAACAAAAAATAAAAAATAAATAAAAATAATATCCTATTTTATTTTATGAGACTAATAACTCTTTTTCGTAATTAAATTCTATCACTTATATTTTGGTTTTAAAAAAATAAAAATTTGTCCGAAAATTTAACTAATAATGACTAAGTAGTGTATACTTATCAACATTCTATTTACATTACCTAAAAATTTTAGAAAAATATTTAATCATGTAAATAGTATTTGTGTTTTATATATTTTTTTATTAGTTAATTTTGTTGTAATTGATATAAATTTAATCTTCTATATTTTATTTACTCAATTTGCAGGCTATAATTAAGTTATTAATGAATCAGGCAAACTTCTTTCAGTGTTGTAAATTGTATTTAATTTTTTTATTTTTGTCATTTAATAATAAATCTTCCATGTCAGATATGTTATTCTCTATAATTTTCTCCATATTCTCAGTACATTGACCATCGTTCTGGTTTTGGCAAAACTCCCACTTTTTGCGGAATTGTTGCAAACCTCCAGTACATTCTTCATGTACCAGGTGCAAAATCCACTAGCGGTTAAATCTTCACTTTTCGAGTTGATAAAGAGATGGCTGAGCGAAAATTTTTCCATATACGTAGGCATATAATTTTAAAAATAGGTTGAGTAAATTTCTTGCAAATCGTTTGTTAAAATTATAAGTGATAGTTTTTCTATCCTACTTTTACTCATAAATCCTGACTTACAAAATACACATACATCAAACACCAATTTTATTATAAGTGCACATTTCTGATGTCTCATTGATATCACATAGGCAAAAATATTTTAATCCTCAAAAAACGCTATTTTTATCGGTAAATTATAAATGCAATAAAAATTTCCAAGAAGTTACAATATACCTCATGTAAAAATTTGGTATCATACTTCTTGATATCGAGCTAGCCAAAGTTAAGATGCTCATACACGTTCTTCACCATTACACCATGACATTATTATACTCAACAATAATTCTATTTAAACATCAATTAGCATTACGTGTTTTGACGTAGATCTTAACTAAAACATATTGTTTCAAAGAGGGCAACCCAGCGGTCAACCGCTTTTATTTTTGTGATAAGTTTATATATTAGATACGATATCTAATAATTTTGAGAATAATTTAATGGCGTAACGGTTAAGCACACTGCCTTGGGTGGACAGGTTTGTGAGTTCGACACTCACTCTGGACAATCTGATATAGTGCAGTATCGATTTCCATTTTCACTTGAAAATAATCGCTCATAGAATTGTTATGTATTCTGATTGCTATTGAAAATAAAATTTAAAAAAAAATATGATTCCATTTGAGAATGGCCCATTTCGAGTACTGCGGTGTGAAATGGCAATAGGACATCTCTCATACTATTTTGTGTTGGAATTTAACTCATCTCACAAACCTGCCTTGGGGCAGTACTACCAATCAATAGTTGTGGCGTATATATAAAAAGCGATCCATAATCTCAAGAAGATAGTTGGTATCATACTGCTTGATATCGAGCTGGCCAAAGTTGAGACGGAACTCTGGACTGTGGCTAGTCTATGTTCTTAATCGTTACACCAACACGTGCTCAAATGCAATATAATATATCAATAAAAAATTTCGAATAAATATGTATCACTTTCTCAAACAACTACCCCCGGTCTATTATCATACACACCCGAATTCCTGTATCCTTGTTTCATTCGTTCGGGAGTAAATAACCGCCAAACGAGTTTCTCAGAAAGAAAAGAGTTTTCCAGCAGTGGGAAAGTGGTGGTCCGTCCGCCGCAACAAACTGCACTTTGATTGCTTTTCGCCTCAGGAGAGAAAACGCTTCCAGAGTTTAAAGTTACCGGGAATTAGCCCAAGTCACAAAAACAGATACACGCCGAGATCTATCTGCACGGAAGGTTATAAAGTTTATTTGATCGAAAGAGAAATTGATATAGAAATTTTAGATATTTGAGATATAAATAAAAATACTAAACTTTGCGTTTTTAAGATCATTTCACGAGATATTAGTCTTTCATCGTATTATGAGTTTTTTTTAGTTTACTGTAGAAATTGATGTAGATTATTTTTTCTTAAAAGTCTTATCTGAACCAGTGATATAAGTCAATATAAGTATTGATACGAGAGATTGATGAGATTTTTTTTGCTCAAGAAATTGACACAGTAATTTTTGGATTTTTCATGTCAAATATGCAAAATATAATAACAAGCCAATTATGTAACTTTTATGATCGATTAATGAGTTATTTGTCTTTCATCTTATCATGAGCTTTTTTTAGTTCACTGTACAATTGTTATAGATTTTTTTAAATGTTAACGAGCAATTGACAAGATTTTAGCATTTTGGTTTATTTTAAGTATATTTAATTTCTGAAAAGATTTTTCAATGTATGTCAAAAATCGAATTATGCATTTTTGAAAACGTACAATCTGTTTCAATACCAGTATTGAGAGCGGAGCCACCCACTCATCAACCTCGCATATCTGAAAAACCATTGCAAGTTTCAACTTGAAATTTTTGTCAAGTGTAGTAACAATGTATGTCGAGTTTCATCAAAATTGAATTATGCATTTTTGAAAACAATCTTTTTCAATACCAGTATTAAAAGCGGAGCCAGCCACACATCAACCTCGCATATCTCAGAAACTACTAAATGTTCCAACTTTAAATTTGAGTCAAATATTTAGTAAAGTATAATAACAATGTATGTCAAGTTTCATCAAACTCGAATTATGCATTTTTGAAAGCGTACAATCTGCTTCAATACCAGTATTGAGAGCGGAGCCAGCCACTCATCAAGCTCTCATATCTGAAAAACTATTGAATGTTTCAACTTTAAATTTTCTTGAAATATTCAGTAAAGTGTAGTAACAATGTATGTCAAGTTTTATCAAAATCGAACTATGCATTTGTGAAAACGTATAATCTGTTTCAATACCAGTATTGAGAGCGGAGCCTGCCACCTATCAACCTAGCATATCTCAGAAACTATTGAATGTTTCAACTTTAAATTTTCTTGAAATATTTAGTAAAGTGTAGTAACAATGTATGTCAAGTTTTATCAATCGAACTATGCATTTTTGAAAACGTATAATCTGTTTCAATACCAGTATTGAGAGCGGAGCCAGCAACCCATCAACCTCGCATATCTCAGAAACTATTGAATGTTCCAACTTTAAATTTTTTGTCAAATATTTAGTAATGTGTGGTAACAATGTATGTCAAGTTTCATCAAAATCGAATTATGCATTTTTGAAAACGTACGATCTGTTTCAATGCCAGTATTGAGAGCGGGGCCAGCCACGTTTATTATTAAATATAAATATTATATTATTGCCTTTATAAGATAAACGCAAATATTTAAATGTCTCAGAATCACTGATATAGATATTGTACAAATATGAAGGCATAATATCACTGGACGCTGGAGAATCGAATTTATAATTATTTGATCTTTCTTATACTGTATATATTTACAAATATATATGCAGACATTAATATGCAGACAGAAGTATGGGTTTTAGTCTTTTATTCAACAATTTTGCTATAATTTTTTAAATAAAAATGTATATAGAAGTTATACTGCCGGACAATGTATAAATACTCATTTCTTCTTCAACTATAAGAAAACACTTTACATTTCATATATATGTGTGTTTATAGGATATCGCTCCTGGCAAAACTACCTAACTTTCCAGTTATTTCAACTGACGTTTGTACAAGCGCCTTGTTTTATTTTGTAAAGTGTAAAAGCTATTTATTTGTGTGATATATTGTTTCTTGTAAAAACTTGAGCTTGGTTATTTTTCTTATTTATCACAGCTGCAGGAATTTTATGTGGGAACATTTTTCTCTAAACCATTTTCAATTAATTACATTTATGGGAGCGATTGTGGAATATATTTTCTAGGATCATTAAATATATATATATATATATATATATATATATATATATATATATATATATATATATATATATTAGAGATGGCAACTTCGGAGTTATCACTCCGATACAACTTCTCCCTCGGAGTGAATCCGATTTCCCTAAACTGGTACTAAATCTGTTAACACGTGCAGATATTTGCTTGAGATTCTTTACTAATACAAAGATTTGGGTCGAAAGAAGTGGTCTTTTTCTCGTCTCATAGCCAGTGTTAGGACTTTCCAGGTATATGATGTCTCAAAATAATGCTATTTTGTATTCTATATTTCATATACGATAATGTTTGTCCGTAAATGAGCTCTTTTAATGGTATACAAGCAGCTAAAAAATTTTTAGTATTATATTATAACTTTTAATTTTAATTATGATTTTATGATTGTGTAAAAATAATAGTATGCTAATCAAACTACCTGATGTATAATTCATTCTCGAAAAGGAAATAATAAAAGAATGTGAGGTATTATTATTTTGTAAAAAATATTATGCACAAAAATTTGTTCTTAATTCTTATATAAGGTTCACTGCATTATTTTCATATAAAAGTAAACTTATTCAAAGAATTCTATATTTTCTCTTCAAAAATAATTACAGAATTGATTTTGATTCCCAAGTTTTTTGTCAATTTGAGATTTGTATGCATATTGAAATGCATAAAATAGTAATCATTATAATAAAATGAACAAAAATGTTTGAACTATTTGTAAACTATTTTCTAAGTCTTAATAAATCCTTAGATATGTTAACAACACACTAGAGAACACATTTGTGCCAAAATTATGTTTCAAAGTAGTCGGAGTTTTATATATATATATATATATATATATATATATATATATATATTAGGGTGGTCCTTAAAATGGTCATTTTCAAATTTCCTTGCTCCCAGGGGCTCAAATAGTTCCAAATAGATAAACAATTCTCTGAAAGTTTTAGCTCTTAATATTAACGTTTTAGAGTGCAATTCAATCAAACTTTGTATGGAAAGAGCATGGAAAAAATTTTGAAAATTTAAAACAAAATGTTTTAGGTATAACTTAGAGATAAATGAATGAGTTTTATTCATTCATTTGTTCGCTAAATAACATTTAAAAAACATTTTGAAAATTTTTCCATGCTATTTCCATACAAAACTTTGATTGAATTGCGTTCTATCTAAACGTTAATATTAAGAGCTAAAACTTTCAGAGAATTGTTTTTTATCTATTTGGAACCATTTGAGCCCCTGGGAGCTAGGAAGTTCAAAAATGACCATTTTAAGGACCACCCTAATATATATGTATATATATATATATATATATATATAATAATTGATGTTGAAAGGAATGATTAAATTCTTGGTGAGCGTAACATAAGAATATAAAATAATTTAAAAAAGATGTTTGCAACATGTATATTATTCCTTACGGTTCGACTCAAAATACTATGTCATCTTGAATATGAACTTATTACAATAAAACTATATTAGTTTTTACCAACTTATATAAATTTCTATTTCAAGAAGTTAAAAATTATCCTTGTTTCCATCATTATCCTCCCGTTTCCTTAAAATATAATTGCGTACCAAAACAAAGTTTTACAATTATCCCAACAATTTGCTAAACAATCTCCATTAATTTCCAGTGGTCGCCCAAGCTTATAAAGTGGACGCCGAAGTGCTCGGCGCGTCCCGCGGCTGTACCGCGGTTTTGCGCTGCGTCGTCCCGAGCTTCGTCAAGGACCTGGTCCGAGTCGTATCCTGGCTGCAGGAGCCCGCCTTCTACATATATCCTTCGCTCCAAGGAGGTAGGCAAGCACTCGAATACTCTGTATATTGTACATTGTTACGAGAATACACTCCTAGGTGTATACTGTATATACTTTAGTTTAACTTGTCCGGGAGGCAACAACTCACACTTTGCAACAAACAAGGTGTGCTAAAAAATGAGATTTATATTGCTGCATTGGTACATCAATTGCCTCAAATTTTGTGTAGTATGAAATATTCTAATATTCTTAAAATATTGATTTGAATATACTTTGAAATTTCTCTCCAATTTTCACGTTTAATGATGATGATGGTTAACAAAATATGGCTAGAATTTTTAAAAATCTTGCAAGAGATTGTCTTTAAAAATTAGTTTTAAATCAACTTGTCATTAAAAATCAACATAAAAAATGTTGCTAAATTTACCATTTTACCATTTTACCATTTTTTACATTTATCATAAAGCTTTGTTCTGAAACTTGAGAATTATGATCAATTGAAGACCAACTTAGGAGCTAAAATCTTAAAGTGTGCTGTGCTCTAAGTTTATAGCATATTTGTCAACGATGATGATGAAGTGAAGTTGACAAAGATACAATCCCAGCTGTGATAAGAAATTACTTTGGAAATGACCTTCAAGTTCGTCGATGAAATTTTTTATAGGTTCCCACATTAGTCGGCTTGTAGTACTGAATTTTTAACTTTCCGTAAGGTAGTTATACTAATGGGCCAAAAATCTAAAATGAAAATTTTTACATATCTTCACGTTTTGAAAGTTTCTATACATTTTGGCATACCTCAGAAAAAATGGATGTGTGTATGTTGAGAGAACTAAGCATCTGATTTAAATGATTCAAAAAACTTTCTGCTTATTTTGAGAAAATAATTGCTTTTGGAAAAGAAAAATTTTATTTCAAAATTTTTTTAAAAAAACTTTCCTTTTATTGAAAAATATTTTTGTCTATCGAAAATAATTCAGATTTTAGTTTTAATTCTGGCTAAAGTTCTAAAGCTCACTTAAATGAATAATTTCAACGTCGCAGTTCACTTTATATAATTCTTATAAATAAATATTAGAGAGTTTTTTTTATTTCTCTTTATTGAATTACAATCTGTTTTTACAAAAAGGAACACATTCAGTAATTTCGATGATATATGAAATATTAAACAAATATTAGATAGTGTTACAGTATTTATAATAATCTATTTCAAAACATTTAATATTCCTCGAACTTTTCGTTATGGTACGGAAAGTTCCAGCAATTTGCTTTAAGACACAATGCCATACACCACTAGTTTCAAATGTTTTGGGCATAAGATTTATTTCAGGAATGGTTGCTCTAAAACTGAAATTTTGAGCTCTATAAACATGCGCAAGAATGAAATGAAATTTAGTCTAAAATTTTTCATGTCTAATGTTTTGGGCATGAGACGTTTATCAGGAAAGTTTGTTTTGAAACTTTTGAAAATTAATTAAAATAAGTCATGCATTACGCTTTTATTTTACGCTATGTACTTGCCCAATCTAATTAATAATGAAATAATACGAAAATACCTAATTAATCAGTTAGTTATCAACTTGGCAGGTATAATGATTACAGAAACGTAAGGTAATATAAAATAAAATTCGAAATAATTGACTTTCAACTTTGAACACAGTAGCATTCATGTTATTCTGCATCACAAAGAAAATGAATGCTATAGAATTCATGTCAGCAAACGTGTTAATAGTATAAGTAATGCACCCAATTTAATGAAAATATCATGAGATACACTATAACCAGATCATGATTTGTGACATAAAACGCTGTTGTCAAGTCTTTGCATCATATTTGTAATAATGAAAATTCGAGCAGAAAAAATATGTTCACTTACTTGAGTATGAGAAAGTAAAGTGTCTTATAATTTTAGGTGCGAGACATGTTCAGCTTCTCAAAAATTGTTAATTGAATTTAACATCTATCAAACTTAAAATCACTTATGTTCCCATAGAGGCTTTACCACAAAGTTTCATGTCCTATTTACTCAGATCATCAATCAATCATTTCCCTTGTCTATGCCCCTCGGACTATCAAGTATCGCATGCACTTGAGCGGATAGAACGAAGGAAGTGTAAGGCAGGCACTGAAGCATTGTACGCGTGAACATGGTGTTATATCTTCAAGATTCATGTTGTACAAGATAGTTGACTTGCTCGAATATGTCTTAATGCATGTACCCAGATCCCTGATTCTATTTCCATAAATTTTCATAGAAATAGATAATAAAAATTATAAAATGTTATGGATTGGTTGAATATCAGAGAGCAATAGTTTATCTGTTGATTTACAATATTGTTAGAATAATATTAAATCCAATATTACATTTATATTATACTTAATGGAAGTACCGATATCCATTAATATATTTCATGAAAATTTTATTGTAATAGATCATAAAATATTTGAAAAATGAGTTACTTAAATGCTAGACCTAATTTTTAGGGTAAGTTATAGTTATGGTTATAGTCAAAGCTTATAGTAGTCGAAAAAAAAACTAAAATGGAAATTTTTGCATATCTTTACGTTTCATAGATTTCTGAATATTTTGGCATACCTTTGAAAAAATTCTTGTGTATATGTGAGTATGCTCGTGTGTGTTGGGAAAACAATTTTTTGACTACGATATCAAAATCATGGTTCAACCGATTTGAATGATTCAAAAAACATTCGTTTAGTATTGACGGGGAGACATTTTTATTGGTTTCCGGCAAAAGCAGGTTCAGCCATCAGGGAGAAGCAAAAGCACAAAAACAACCAGTTTTTGAAAGATCGGTACATCCGATTAGAATGATTCAAAAAACATTCGATTTGTATTGATAGAGTGAATAATTGATTGAATTTGCGGTGGCAGGTCCAACGTTCTCGGAGAAACAAAGCAAAAAGTGCTAAAAATAGCAGTGTTGAAGAAAAAGGCGCATCCGATTAGAGTGATTCAAAAAGCATATTACTTGTGTCGGCGGTGTGTGTTTATGTTTTCTTTCCTGAAGATAAATACTAAGGTAGTACTTAATATGGACATTTTCGAATTTCATTGCTCCCAATGGCTCAAAAGCTTCAAAATTGATAAAAAAAATCTCTAAACTTTTAGCTCTTAACATTAACTTTTAGATAGTGCGCAATTCAATCAAAAATTCGTATAAAAATTCGTGACAATTCGTGTCATCTTTTATTGAAAATTCGACGCTCTGCAAAACAGATTTTTTTAAATTTATTTTGTAGAGCGTCGAAATTTGAATAAAACTCATTAATTTGTTTGCTAAGTTATATCTAAAAACATTTTTGATTTTTTTTTAAATTTTCCATGCTATTTTCATACCAAACTTTGGTTGAATTGCGCACTATCTGAAAGACAATATTAGGAGCTAAAACTTAAACAGATAATTGTTTTTTATTAATTTGGAACCATTTGAGCCATTGGGAGCAAGGAAATTCGAAAATGTCCATATTAAGGACCACCCTAATAAACATAAATAATAACCGTCGCCTAAATATAAGAAATTTATAAATAATGACAATGGAATATTTAAAACAATCGTTATTGCTCATTGATGAATTTAGATTGATAATTGATTTTATTTGTTTTGCAAATGTATAATTTTTGTACATGAAGTTCTAGCCAATTTTTTAAGATACAGTGCCATGCATCACTAGCTTTTTTTGAAATTATGTAATTTTTTTGTAAATATTTAGTAAAATATACTAAATAATTGAAGGGTATGATAATGTCAGAAATAATTTTAAAGTATTTCAATTTTTTACAAACGTTATAATTTATTTATATCAAATTATCAGTCTAACAGCATCAAATAAGATCTTGACAAGAGCCTGAAATAATATTAATTTCATTGATCCCAGCTTGGTTACTAGTGATTAAATAGAATTAAATTCTCTTTTTAAATTTAATTAAAATTTTTATTACTATTAGAGCCTTCTAGCTTAACTCAGATAATTTTATTCTACTAAGAGAAATTAAAAAATAGTACTAAGTAGTACTATTACTCTACTAAGAGAAATTAAAAAATAGTAATATTACTAAGTATGTTATAATGTTTTTTAAGACGCTGTAATAAGTTTTAATATGTCATTTATAACAGCAACGTATGAAAATGTATAGTATTAATATTTTTAAAATGCATTAAGCTCCAGACCGGGGGCTTTATGCCCATCATATTGCATTTAGTTAGTAGCTCTAGGATAGAGTGGAATGGAAATTATGTATGCATTTTCCATAGAAACGTGCTCGAAACATCGCCACGGCTTATCGGCTTATCAAACAGTGTACTCTGCTTGTAAGCATAAAGTAATTACCTAATAACTTTGCTTTCATTGTAATCTTCGCTCCATTTGGCGCAATTAATATTTTACAATAGTTTTGTCAAATAATCTAACAGATTAAATGTGTTATTCCAATGGAAATAGATGGAAACGCTATGATGAAAATTTATCAGCCATGCAACGAACTCATCTCATTTGATAAGATCGTCTATACGTGTTTTCGATATTCATTTTTTCTTATAGCAAAGGAAGCTGCAAGATATTTTGTTGTCAGGTTATATTATGAGCTTTGTGTGGCTCAACAGTAAAGAGCTTTGGCCTTGCAACTAAAGGTTTACAGTGTTATTCTCATCTCGTTTGAAAATGTAGATCTATATATAATTCTAGATGAAAAAGCAGTAAAGAGCTTTGTCTTTGTATCTACAAGACTTCATCTCTATTCCTACCTAGGCTTGATATCAAGCATTTGTGATGTCGAAAATATAGATCTAATTATGCTTCTGAGTGAAAATAGCATTGAAAACTGCATCAAATTATAATTATATCTTCAGTATTTTAATGATAAAAATATATCAATGATAATTAGATCATCTGTTGTGTTACGTTCTAAACAAGTGGGCATCTTTAAGCTGCATTTTACAGTATTTTTAAATGAGTAATTTTTATTTAAGTTACTAAAGAAGGAGAGTATTGTCCATTTGATCATATGTTGCTGGATGATATGAGCTTTCAGTGTCTCAGATGAAGAGCTTTGGCTTTTTAACCAAAAGATTCCAGTTCAGGTCCCCCTGCCAGTCTGATATAAAGCAATAGTGATGTCGGTAATAAAAATTAAATAAATTAAATTTTGATCTGAATTTGTGTTCTAAAAGATATTGTCAGTATTCTAATGATAAAAGTGTATCAAATATAACTAAAAATAAGTCAACTACTGGTTTAAGTTCTAAACAAGTTGCATTTCACTGTATTTTTAAATTGAATATTTTTTATTTGAGCTGCTCAAAGGAAAGAATCTATCACCAATTGGATTCTTCTAGACAATTTCACATAGAACTGAGTTCATCACGGTTCCACACAATAAATCTGTTTCTTTTCTGATTAGTTTTATCTTTTTTCTGCACATTGCGAGTTTGTTGTATCGATGCAAAGACAAAATTTCAAATGTAGACGTACACTTTCTAGTATAATTGGATTTTGTAATTTTAGTTTTATTTAAACAAGCTTATCTCTCTTTAATTGTATTTATTTACTTTTTAAGAAGCTCAAACACTACCTACTAACTACATATTAACTGAGCATTTTCGATAACTAGTCATACATGGCATCGTGCCTTGTATGGCTAGTATGATAAGCCAAATTGTTGGAACTTCTCGCACCAGAACTAAATATTCGAGAAAAACAATCAATAATCAATAAATATTGATCAATAATTAATAAAAATTATTCTAAATATTTTGAAATAGATAATTATAATTCCTATATATTTTATTGTTCATATATTCTACAGTGACGATCTTATCGCAAAAAAACACTTAAGAATGTTTACATTAATGAGATGTCGAGTGCATTCATATGAGGTTATATTTCTTACAATAATGCATATGAAATATATATTTTCAAACTTCATAGTAAATTTAAAATTTATGTTTGAAGTATATAAAACTTTGTATATTTTTGAAAATTTGGAAAAAAATTGTTCTGACAATTTTGAAATTTGTTTGAACCGTATAAGTAAACTTTGAAAATTAAAAATCCTGATGCGGAACCCCAACAAAATGTAACAAAATTAACATTTTACCTTAAAATCTCTATAAAATATCTGATAATTTGATGTGCATATGTTAAATGATCATTTTTTTACCGCCAAATATCATTTTTTTTAAAACTTCTCTTTAATTTATTTTAAATATTTATTTTCTTTGCCTCAATACAAGTTAACTGTTTTTTGATCAATTAAATTGGACACCCCGTTCCCTCAAGAACTGAATTATCGATTTTGGCACTTTTTCCTCGTATCTTCGAAATGGATGGACCTGCCTTCGCCAAAAACTAATAATCACGTCTCCTTATCAATAGGAATCAAATGTTTTTTAAAATATACAAATAGGTTGATCCGTGTTTAAGAAAATTTGTATCCAAACATACATACGTACACATACACACATACACTCAGTTGTTTTATTAGTTTCTACTGTGATCTTAGAAATGTTATTTACGATTAGGAATCAAAAACTTAAATGAACAAAATTAACTAAAGCTCTTTAAGCTCACTGAAAAGCTAATAATTTTCAAACTACCTGATAGTTATGTCAATACAATCACCCTGTTTCGGTTTGACACTGAGTTCTGGGTGACCCTGTATTTATATAATTGTACAGATTGCATTTGAACTTTGTAATGAGTGAATAATGAAACGAAATGAAATTTCGGAATCCGCGTTAGTTTTATACAAAAGCCTGACGACGTACAAACAGCGTCGTCGTTTTCGTCGTTCCCCAGTCGAGTCGACGTGACAGAATTCATTACACGAGAACGTACTCGTATATGAGCGGCGGACGCATTATTCCATTAATGGAATATATGCCAACTAAATGAGTTTGACACTAACACACGGTCGAAATTTTACTAAAATGTTGCTACAATGAAAATAATTTCAACATCAAGAATGCGACGGTTAATGTTCACTGCCGAATGACAAGAGTTCCTAAATCATTGAAAATATGAACCACATCTGGAAGCACTGTCTTCGAAAATAAATTGAAGAAAGCTATATTGATTAACCTATATATTGATTAACCTATGTATATATATATATATATATATATATCAAATATCTAATAATTCCTTTTCCCATGAATCTTTTATAAGTGGAAGTTTTCCTGACCATGTTCAACGAAATAAGCCTTGTTTGGAAATATTCTAAAGAATGCTCTATGTCTGATATTATTTAAGATGGTTATTTTTATTTTGTGAACGAGATACGTTTGCAGAGAACCTGTAATGTCATTCTGATGTTGATGCTTTTTCCTGTCCCATGCAGGGATAAAAAACATTAAACAAAGGGTTGCATTGTCAGAAAACTATTTTCCAATCTCAATCGTTGGGGTCTAGAAATGTTTGTAGTATATAGATCTATAACAGAACAAATTTGTTATAATAAGAAACAAATAAATAACAGTTTCATATTTAGGACTTCTAATCCTTGTTCTGATTATATATATACTATATATAGAAATGCAATCATCAATCTTCTAGATTGCATCGAGGCTTTTGAGTTCAAGGGCCAATTAGACAATAGGAGTTAGCCTAGAAAATTTTAACTCATTTTTTAAAATTTCAATCTTTGTGCTGGTTTTGAATAGATTGAGCAAGATCAAGAAACAATCATCCAATTTGGAGATTTATCTAGAATAACTAAAGTTGGTCAGTTTGGTTTCCCATCCATTTGCTGGTTAAATTTGTAGTTGCCATCATAAAGCTTCTGGCACCATCGAACTTAATTCTAGACGTTCAAGGAAGAAATACCGAAAATAGCAAACATATGTCTGAGAAAAAATCCATCCCTTCGGTTGCCAATCCCTGTTCTGAAAATATATATAGATGTAACATGCCAGATATACGAGTGACGTATAATACACCAGCAATGTCATCGTTCTTCTTGTACAAGTTCATTGAGATGTGACTTTTCGCTTGTACTTTGCTGACAGAATTTTCGGTACGGAGAGAATAAGGATTTTCTTGAACGTGAAATAACTAGTGGTGTATTGCACCGTATGTATCTTGAGATAAATGACCTACTTTTACATTAGTTTATCACCGTGAATATTTGTAGGACTCTGACCTCTGACAAGTCCATTTTTGGTGACCATCCCTTGCTTCACCATTTATTGCTTTTTGCATTTCCATGATCTCATTTCTTTATAAATACCTAATTCTTATAAACATCTGTCTATTCAGCTCGACAATAACATTTTCCTCTCAGATTTTTATCCTTTGAAAGGTACATGCTTTGCTTGTAAACAACTCACGAATTCGCAGTCACAATGATAACCTTTTGTATGTAATGTTACATTTCTTTACAAAATAAAATGCGGATTCTACATCTGAGAATAAAAGAGTTATTATGCAAGTAAACAGACTCCGGTTTGCTCATAGAGGATTCAAAAACCCATTTATGTGGAAAATGGACAAGATTATAAAGAGATTTTTTAATTTAGATTCTTTTCGAATGGTAAAAACAGATGTAGAAATACAGAGACTGGCATTTTTTGACGTATTTAAAATTACCATGTTTACTAAGAACTGTATTTGAAAATATACTTGTTTAAATCTATTTTTATTAAGATGTAAGATTATGTCTCCAATCCAAAAAAAAGAGTGCGCGTAAGAGTCACTCGCGATTGAAGTAAAACTGTACAATGTAGCAAATTTAAGTTAAATAAAAATAAATACATCATACTCGTGATGCACACATTTATTAGTGTCAACCATTATACACATTTATATAATGATAAATTATAAATTATATATTTATAATAGCATTAAAAATATGTATAATATTTAAAAACAATAATGTAATTAGTCATACTTCAAATATGACATGATCGGTTTGTCATTGTAATTAGCATTCAGAAACGAACCTTCACTAGAGAAATGAAGTAATTGCTGATTGATAAATTCTATAATATTTGTTCACACAGTGGATTATATTAAACAATGCCCAAGCAAATATTGTTTTTGCGTCTTCACTCATCATGTAATTGTGTTTGAAGAACTTCATGCATTTAAAATTAACATGCATTCATAAAATTAACATACATTTGTACTACGATGTAACTTTAACATATTTATTTATCTAAGCCGATTTTTTGTTGATATCGGTACGCATACAACGTTGATGCCTGTTCGCATACAACGACAGATCACTTTTTACATACACGACGACTAATCACAATCGACCTGCATAGAAATGATATCATCGAGAGCGAATGACAAATTATTGCACAAAAACATTTATTTTGTACTATAACTCCAAAGCATGATTTTAGCAAAATTTGTTTTAGCAATAATAATTTTGTTTAATGTTTTATTTTTAGATGGAAAATTTCACCTTCTGCCAACTGGTGAACTGCTGATACACAACCTGGAATTTAGTGACCAATTTCCAACTTATAGATGCAGGACGATGCATCGTCTAAGTAGACAAGTTGTCGTTAGTTCTCCAGCAAATGTTAGATTAAATGGTAAGAAAAATTATTGTTAATAAATATACATATATAATAATTTAAAATTCTATAATCTCAAGTGGTTTCAATTTTCAATTGAATTTTCAATTGAAATGTATACATTCACCTACTTACTACTCCCAAACGTCTACTTATCCATAAAGATTTCCCTTTATTGATTCATGATATATTTTATTGTCCCAAATTTCGTAAAATCCTTTCTCGGATCTATGCACGTACAAATGTAAATAAGATTACGTTATGTATGGTTTTGCTCTGATATGGGTCGGTTTAAAGGTTTTTTGTGCAGAGGATTAAGGGTAGAGACGTGAGAGAATTTTTGCAAAGAGAGAAAATAGTTTTTCAACCGTTCTACGTGAAATACTAGACGTCTCGGTTTTGTAATTAAAAATCTACCTGGTGGCAGGTATTCTACGTGGATATAGTGTAGACATATGCGCATATGGATATATATATATATATATATATACATACACACACACACACATATATATATATATATATATATATATATATATATATATATATATATGTATATATGTAGTCCAAATAAAATTTAAGTGATATTCTGGATTGTTATTTTCATTCATTCTGAACTGCTAATATTTTTCACTTTTTTTGGAAAAGCAGTCATAAATTCATTACAATTGAAAAAAAATATCAATAACAAAATGAATAAGTTAAGATTTTATTTCCCAATTTTATTTGTTTTAGGAAAAGTTCTTGAATAGTCTTTTCTTCCTTGAATAGTTTTTTTACTAACAAGTCCTGAATGTATTAGAAGGATAATAGTTTTTCGGATCTAGAATTCAGTAGATTTTTCAATAATTTAGTTATTTGCCAAAACGTACTTAAATGTGTTTTATGTTGTTTTTATTTACATTTTCTATTGTCTTAATACTTTGATGAATAACCAGACACAAATAATTCGAGGAAAGAAACTTGATATTAAAATTATGGATCTTAACGTGTGGTCTTCAAGAATTTTAAGTGTTCTACATTCTTTTTTTGCATCATTTTCCTGATTGGTCTGAACAGCTAATTCTGGATAATTTTTGGAAAATCATAATTTTTCACTCCATCAATTTTATTTGTTAATCCTTGCTATTTTGTTGTCAAACCAGATGTTTGAAGAGTAAGCATTTTAAAATCATGTTAAACATCGTTTTTCTGTAGTACTGCTAATCCTATGCTAATTACTAGATGTTTCGTTGGCAAATCAGCCATCTAAAGGAGAAGAATCTGCAAAAATGATAGTTCTTTAAGTTAATTTAATACAAGCCTATCTTGAACATATGTCTTTCATTGCTGTTCCTCAACTTCCAATGTTGGATATTTTGTTACAAAAAGTAGAAAAAAATTATTGCTTGAAATAGTTTTTCTAAGCTACTACTTGTCCTGAATATTTTGTTACTATACCAAATGTTGAAGTTGAATTGAATTTTACATAAAAAGTGTTGAATGGCAGCCTGCAAAAATTGTAATTTTCATTTCCCAAGTCTATCATTTTGGAAGAAAGTTTGGAAGTCAAGTCTAGTATCATAGTTAAGCCGCTAACTTTAGATATTTTATTGGTAAAATTTAATTCTAAACTAAGGATTTTACCAGCGGTCTGCAAAAATTATTGTTCCTATTTTCTAACTTTATCAATTTGAAGCAAAGTCTTAAGCTTACGTCTAGTTTCCTAGTTCCTGAGCAGCTAATCCTGGATATTTTGTTGGCAAACCAGACACAAATGCGTCGGAAGGGGAATTGAATTTCAAATCTAGAATCTCATGTACGGGGCTTCGCGTTACCATGTACACATATTAGGTGAAAGTATGGCTCTCCGGGGAAACGGATGGGCCTGGATGAAAGACTTATAGCCTGGGAGTTGGAAAGAAATTACACAAGAAAACAATTAAAATCGTGCCTTAAGACAAATTTCTGGAACTTCCCGTACCGTAATTGAAAATTCGAAGAATAAAAATAATCAGTATCAAAAATGTCTATGAATAAATATTATATTAACTAGAATTTTCATTATTGGTTTCTTGTAGACAAAATGTGAAAACTTATTAAATTAGACGACGTTATTTCTATGTGTTTAAATGAAATATATGTAAATAAAACCTGATAAATCTTGACTTTCTTATCTACTAAAGCAAATGAAAATCACTGTGACGCGCCAACCAACTCAGCTATAACGACATGCTCACGCACAACGCTATGAGTGGATGGTTAGGTTCTAATCGGAATTTGTGCACTTTTTGCTCTGTATCGTCGAAACGGCTGGACCTGCCTATACCAAAAACTAATCAGTACGTCCACACATCAATACGAATCAAATGTTTTTTAAACCGTTTTTTTTAATCTATTAACTATTATCTTTGAAGTTATTGTAACCAAAGCTATACTTACTAACAAGTTCAAAATACAAATAGAAGACGTGACCTCTATAAGAATGTGTTTCTAAATCTTTTTACCTTCCTTGTATTTCCTTCCGGCTTCCGGACTAAAGTTTCCGTCAGGACAGCTCTAAACTTATGTTCTCTGAGATAACAACGCTTTTATGTATTCATATGGGTCTCTCTTTTGTAGAGATGCTGAAATAGCGATTGTTTAGGATAAGATTATAATCATATGTTAAGATAATATAAAGCTATTCCCAGTTTTTCTCCTATGAAATAAGAAGACCTTTGAAAAGTTATATAAAACAACACCCAATACGTCTATGGGAATTTATTTAATCTGCTTGATGTAATATTTATTTTTATTCATTTATTTTAAGCATATAGCCCACAGAATACTTCCAAGAGGACCTAAAAATACATTTAGTATACATATAATATCAATAAATTATAATATATAGTATAATAATGCACTTTATAACACAAAATTGCATAATACAGAATATAACAACATTATTTAATTACATAGAGTAAGATAAAATAATGAAAGATATTTGAGAAAAAATAAAAAGGTCAACTTGAGCATGGAGATTATTTGATGAAAAAGTGTTATGAATATTGTGTGTATATTTTTAAATAAACTTTTTTTTGAATAAAATTGCTCAATGTTGTTGACAAAAAATTGGTTATTCTTCCACAATTTTTTTCGTTTTTTATAAAAAATCCAATACTTTCTACTTTTCCTAAATATCTTGTTTGTTTAGGTCTTATCAAGATCATGCTTCTTACCAGATATCCTGAAGATGGTACATTCCGAAACGTCGACAATAAAATAAATAAATAAAGAAATGGGTTTTTAAAAAAAAAATTTTGTTTTGTATTACATTTGGATTTTATATCTAAAAATATTCGTAATGTTATCAAAAAGAGAATGAAAAACCACTGGGCATCCACTGGATTACCTTCTAAAGTCGCTAGGCTATAACAATTGTAAACAACTGCTCTTAGAACCCTAAGATTGGTACTGTTCAAAATAAAATTAAAAAAACATTTAACTTAGGTTGTAGGTATGTTTTTAAAGTACCTAACATATATCTTTAAAGTAAACATCATCGCTATCACTAAATAACGAAGGACATAATATTATTATTTTTCCCAGCTTCGACTGGTCATCTCTCTCCTATCCCAGATCATGTTACCTCTCAGGTTGTATTTTCTCTTCTTATAATACACCAAGTAGCAACTTCGTATACTTGAAAAATCTATAGATCTCCACATTACATTGAAGCGCGCTTCTTCACACAACAAGGAAAAATAAGATATCTATTCAACAAATCTTGTTACGTTATTTCTGTTCGTATATAGGAAGCAAAATCTGGAAATAAATAGATTTTCTATCCATGAAAGGATATCTGCATAGAAGTATAAAGATATTTATAAAAATTTATAGGAAGGAAGATGAATCTGTAAAAGGTATTAAGTGATGTTTTGAAAACTTTAAAAGTACTTGAATTTGGAAACCAAAATTATTTGAAAAATTTATGATTTGTTACAAATCTGATATCACAACGTACAATATTATTTGTACAAAAATCAGGCTTTCCATAATAACCAGAAAGTATATGACTGCCAATTACAGTCTAAAAAACAAACCAGTGGTGCCTTAAGGCAAATTGCTAGAGCTTCCCGTACCAAAAATTAACATTTTTGAAAAAAATTACCTTGAAAAAATAGATTTTTGAGAAACTAAATATTTTTTTTTTTTTTTTAATTTCAATAATTATTACAACTGCTAATTTATTAACATCAAGTAATATTGATAAATAATAATATAAATTTAAATAAATAAAAGAGCAAAGGATAAAATTTACATAAAAATAATATCCGTAATATGATTTAATGTAAAATATAAGCAAATAAATATTTTAAATAAATATAAACTAAATATTTAAAAAAAAAAATTTTTTTTGGAAAAAAGACTTTTTGGAAAAAAATTTATACTTTATTTTGAAATATTTTGGAAGTTTTGAACTGATTTTCAAAGCAATCGTACTGTTTTAATTGCATAGAGACGAAATATCGAAGCGCGTAAGCGCTGCGTCGCCGTGTAACATATAAACATTGGTACGGAACCCCTAGGAATGTAAACAAATCTTATATTTGTTGTTAAAATCTCTAAAAAATGTCTGATAATTTTATGTGCATATGTCTAATGATCATTTTTAACCGATAAATGTTTTTTTTTTTTTTTTCACTAGATCTCCGAAACCGCTAGACCTGCCTCCATGAAAATTTAATCAGTTATTCGTCTTGTCAATACAAGTAAAATGCTTATTGAATTATTGAAATCTGACACTAAATTCTCTTAAAAACTGAGTTGCCGTTTGTGGCACTTTTTGCCCCCTATCTTCGAAACGGCTAGACCTGCCTAAGCCAAAAACTAATCAGCACATCTCCTTATCAACAGCAATCAAATGTTTTTTTAAATAAGTGAAATGTTTTTAACCATAATCAGTATATATGTATAAGTACATAATTAGCAATTATCTAATGATTTAGGGTAGTGCCGGCCTTAAAGGCCTGCGGTGAAAAAAGTCCACCACCAATATCGAAAATATAAGTAAAGTTAGGAAATTTTCAACAATAATATTTGGAAGTAGATGGCAAAAGATATTAGCCTTTTGACCTTTACCTTGAATCAAGCAATGATTATAACTTCCATGTTTGAAAATCTATGAAAAAAGTATTTTCTTCGTTGTTATTTTCTTTGGTTGTGAGCACTGTTGTTTAGTTTACGAGACTTTGACATAAATTTTAAGTAATTGATATTTAATTGTTCTTTAAGATGTATTGTTAATTTTAAGTTCAATTCAACAGTTTTTATTATATAATCTCTATAAAAGCTTACATGTGGGTGGGGTAAAAAGGTCTAACTGGACCGATACCCTGGCAAAGGTGTAAACAATAAAAAATAGGAAATAAAAATGTAAAATTGGTTAAGAAAGCAAATTTGCTGCTGCTGACGAAAATTTCTTGCAAAATACCTGATCAAGGTTATATACAGTGTTATTTTAACTCTATAAAAAATGTATTCATGAAATTTATATTTTGCTTTTATTTCATTTATTTGATTTTCGTTTTCTTGTTGAATAATATAACTAAATTTTGTAAAATCCTTCTAAAATTAAAAATAAGACAATGGACCCGTTTCAGCATGAAAAACACATTTCTACAATGATGAATTAGCTGGGAGTTTTACTGAACATTTGTCAGTTATTTGTTTGTTTGATATCTGATATTTGTTGTGATATAATTGGTTTGGTTTTAACAATATAATTGCTCAAAGTCAAGTTAGATATTTTTGTTCCTCCCTATCACGATTTCGTAAATCTTCTGAAAAAATACGGTCATGTGTTTGTGTTATTATATTTTTATGATAATTTGCACAGATATTAAATTTCCCACAATACATCTTATTATTTCTCATATTTTACTCGTGCGTTAATGAACAAGTTATTAGAATATCCTAATAAAAAAAGTCCTTGGCGCTTACTCAGTACTGACATAAACGAAAGGAAAAAATTGTACGAAATAATTAATTTTGCCTTACCCAAGATTTTCCCATAAATCTCCATAATACGTCGGAGGAGAACGGAATTGTGCTATAATATTTCTGACGTTTAATATCAAATATTAAAGCTTCGTGTAATTTTCGTGAAACATTGTTTTGCGGTGCTGAAAATATATTGTTTGCGGTTTGCATATCCTTTGGCTGTTTATCACTTTTTGCCATTTGCATAATTTGGATCATTTTGTATATCGTTGTCGACCCGAAAAAAATTGCAGAATAAAATACATATTATAATAAGAGGAATTTTGCCTTTTGGCAAGTTGCTTGAACTTCCAGAAGTGTATAAATATCGGACATAATCGTTAACAATTGAGTTTTATTACTTTGTCAAATTTAGATTATTATAACGTCAACTATAGATCAAATTTTGGGTTAATACAGACAATCACAAACTTTCTTTAATTTTGGTGTCAAACGATTCAGAATGACTTCAAAAGTCGAGAAACATAAAATTAACAAATCACTGTTCTGAGAATCCAAAAGTTAATTTAATTCAATTAATTTTGCAAAATATTTCTTTCTCTTCTTTCTGCAAAGTAATCCCTGTTCTTGCAAGCCGTGTGCCTGATCATTAAAATATTTAAATTCTTTTTATTTTACTTTCTGTAAACAAATCCAAAGTTTTAATCCTTCAAACTTCCAACTGACGTTCAAGAACAAGTAAGTAGTTCATACATTGTTAAAATGTGCATTCATGTAATTCAATTAGATTATACATAGTATTTCAGCTCATAAGTTTCAAAGTTAATTTTGCACTTTTCACAACACGGCTGCCTCGCAAATGTTAAAGAATATAATAAAATCACAAAGTTTTCTCGGATACTTCGATAATTAAACGTTAGAACTTAATTCTGAAAAAAATTGCATTTTTACATCGGTTACGGCGGGGCACAAAGGTCCAATTTGACTTTTGGCAATTATACTGTAAAAACCAAAATAACTACATCAAAATACCTATCTAATTCATGATTGTACAATTGAGTTTTTTTTTCATTTTGTCAAAAATTTGTCATCTGGTCTTTTTTACCCCATAGGCAGGGTATAATGACACAGCCAGTGGGCAAGCAGATTCAATGCCTTATTATTAATTTTAAAGAGATTTTGCAAAGTACATTATTAATCCCATGCAAAATATAAATTTCTTGGGCACATTTTTAACAAGGAACAACACTGTATATAACCTTGATCTGATGACTTTGCCTGAAATGTTCCATAGCAGATTTGTAATAACTATTCAATAACTTCCCATAGGGTAAGTTATATTAATCGTCCAAAAATGGAAAATGATAATGCATATCTACACGTTTTACAGTTTTCTGAACATTTTGGCAAAGTTTGGAACAAAATTATGTGTATGTGCGTTTTGTGTGGATACAATTTTTTGTACACGATTTTTTGCACACGGAAATTTAAAATATTCAAAAAATAATTTATTCCTACTTATAGGAAGACGTGCTGATTAGTTTTTGACAAAGACAGGTGAGGCCGTTTTTAAAATAATGAAATAAATGAGCAAAAATGGTAGTTTTTGAGAGAAAAAAGCATTCGATTTGAATGATTCAAAGAACATTTTGCTAAAAATGTAAATTTATTTCAAAATATTTATATATATATATATATATATATATATATATATATATATATATATATATATATATATATATATATATTTGAATACCGAAATGATTGAGATTAATTCTAGATAAAATTCTAAAATACACTTATATACGCCGAATAAGTAAATTTAGCCTTCAAATTAGTTATTAGCTCATATATTATGACCATAAAATACAATCCTCGGATGTGTCATTACGGTACTGTAGTACAGAAGTTACAGCAATTTGCCTTAAGACACGATGCCATGCACAACTAGTAAACTTCCCGTAGGGTAAGTCATTGTAATCGTTCAAAAATCGAAATTAAAATTTTTTACATTTTTTCACGTTTTGAAGGTTTCTGAACATTTAGGCATACCTCAGAAAAAATGGATGCGTGTGTGTATCGTCCACATTTTTAGGCACACGAATCGACCGATTTAAATGGTTCAAAAAACATTCGATTCCTATTGATATAGAGATGTGCTGATTAGTTTCTGACAAAAGCATGTCCAGCGATTTCGGAGATACAGAGCTAAATGTGCAAAAAATCGCAGTTTTTAAGAGAACTAAGCGTCCGAATTGAATGATTCAAAGAACTTTCTGCTTGTTTTAACAAAATTATTGCTTTTGGAAAAAAATAGTTTCAATTTTTTCTTTCAAACTTTCTATTTTTTTTAAATAGTTTTTTTTGTATATCGAAAATAATTCAGATTTTAATTGTAATTTTGACTTAATTTCTAATATACTTTAAACAAATATTTTCAACTTTGCAATTCAGTTTATATTATAAATATTAGACAATGTTATAGTATTTATTCATAATAATCTATTTGAAAATATTTAATATTCCTCGAACATTTTGTTACGGTACGGGAAGTTCCAGCAATTTGCCTTAAGGCACAATGCCATGCACCACTAGTTTCATTTATCTCTTGCAAAATCTCTACAAAGCATAATAAATACTCCAACCTATTCCATAAATTTCAAATATACATCAAATAATCGCTTGATATATTCATATTTATATTTTTCCATAAACTTTAACTAATATTTATACGGAATAGAAACCATCGTTTCGCGTACATAAAAGAATACAACATATAAACACGCATAATAAAGACTCATAACATGCATGACCTGGCTTTTATATATTTTATATATTTTTATCTTGTAAAAAAATAATGCTTTTCTGTCGTAATTTATTTCTCTTGTGTTCGGTGCATTTAGATTCATAAACTATGTACATATTTTACAGAACTACCCCACCATGTTTTTAATAAAGAAAACTGCATGCTGTAACTACTGATTTTCACCTTTTGTGTCCAGGTTAATAACAACTTGATTAAATTTTATCAGGGGTCTTCCGACTGGGTCAGTTTCATATATTTCTTGTTAAGGTTCGTTTTGTTTTGTAATTAAATTAGTGCAATTAGGTGGTAAGATTTATTATTGGTATAATAAAATATAAAACTAGTGGTGAATGGCATCGTGCTTAAAACAAATTGCTGAAACTTCCCGTACCGTAACGAAATGTTCGAGGAATTTTAAGTGTTTTCAAATAGATTATTATAAATACTGTAACATTGTCGAATATTTATAAGAATTATATAAACTGAATCACAATGTCAAAAATATTTATTTAAAATTTATGAGCTTTAAAACTTTAGCCAGAATTAAAATTAAAATCTGAATTATTTTTGATAAAAAAAAGAATTGAATTTTTTTTTCTCAAAAGCAGTTGTTCTGTCAACACAAGCAGAAAGTTTTTTGAATCATTCAAATCTGATGCTCAATCTCTCAAATCTGCCATTTTTTCTACATTTAGCTCCGTATCTTTGAAATGGCTAGACTTGCCTTTGCCAAAAACTAACCACCACTTCTCCCGATCATTACAAATTGAATGTTTTTTGGATCATTCACATGAGATCTCAAAAACTCGATTTCTATTTTCTGCACTCTTTGCTCCATATCTCCTTAACGGCTGGACCTGTCTTAGCCAAAATCTAATCAGCACATCTCCCTATCATTAATAATCGAATGTTTTTGGAACCATTCAAATCGGTTGATCCGTGCGCCCGAAAACGTGGACGAAAAATTGCGGACACATAAAACACACACACACATATCCATTTTTTCGAAGGTATGCCAAAATGTTCAGAAACCTCTGAAACGTGAAAATATGCAAAAAGTATCATTTTTGATTTTTGGCCCATTACTATAACTTGCCCTACGGGAAGTTAATAAATCATAATTTATTTGAAAAAGTTTTAAAACTTAAAATACTATTTTACTTTCACGTTTCAGAAGGATACGCTTATATTTTTGCAAGAAAATACTATTTGCTTAATTTTTGTCGTTTCATGCCATTCCAAATCGTTTGACGCAAAAAAATAATTGTGTATGTGAACTAAAATTTGACTTTTTTTGGACGTTTTCCCAAAAACGGCTACAGCGATACTAAAAATTTGATAAAACTCGACAAGAACGAGTCTTAGTTTTGCCACACAATCGGCCGAGCCGTTTCTTTTAGCCCATAATTTTTTAACGATTTTGAAAATTCAAAAGCTGTTTGATAGATATTGGTTGGGAATCGTGTCGATTAGTTTTTGGTAAAGAACAGTCGGACAGTTTCTTCGTATATTAAATGTAATTAACGCTTTCCACTCGGATGCTTCCGCTCTGGCGCCAAATACATATGAATTTCGAAATTTGCAAGTGGGAAGGGTTAAAATTTATATAACGATAGATTTTATAATCTGATATAGCATACTAAAACATACTAAAATATTATAGACTAACGATTTCGCTGCGAGCTTAAGCAATTCTAATCAGAATCTTTGTTTTCTGTGCATATGTTCCGTGTTTTGTACGTAGCTACTGATTACAGTTGACGTCTGTACTTGTAAAAAATACATTTTTAGAATCCAAAAACATGAAATGGAATGTGTAAAATAAGTTAATTAATTTGTACAATTTTAGATATTATAAATATATTTGAAAGACATCACATGGAAATTGTATTGATTATTTTTCAGTAAAAGGGAAAACGTTATTTTCGAACTAAACAATTCAAAATTGTATTCTGAGAAATGAACTATGAGAATAAACCATGAAATTGTGAAGAGATGAAAATAATAAAAATATGAATAATCTAAATTTTTCTCTTCATCTTCATTAATTATTTTACCAAACTATGCCCCGAAATGAGTTTTTCGAGTGAGCTCAACGCCAAAACCGATCCCACTTCATCAACTCAAAAAGAATATGTTAACGCGTCAGAAATCTTGAGGCAAATCTAATTTGCAAAACAAAATCCGAAAGCTCGGCGCGGAGCTTTTATTCAAAGGTCGCCTCCGTAATTGGATCTAATGAACTCCGGGCTTTCATCCCCTTCCGGACTTTTACAACCCGGTTGTAATTAAAAACGTGTGTGCAGGTGCATGCGTTTTTAGCTATTCGTAATAAAATATTGTTTGTTCGGTATTAAATCTTCGATGTGTGTGCGAAATTATTAAGTGCCAGTAAATATTTGTTCGTTTAATTAGCGGGAGATTTATTGCGGATAATGATGTTTTGGGAATTAGCGCAGTTAAATAATATATAGTCGAAAATTATGAAAAACGTATGCAGTCGTTAAAATGGTAATAAATAAAATGGTAAACATAAAATGATAAATTTAATTAAAAAAATTATGTGTGTGTACAGGATGTGTCATAACTCAACGTCAGCCGATACAGGGTTCTGGAAAAAAAATCTGTTTGAAAATTGTGCAACAAAGAGCTTTGGTGAAACTGTAACCATTTTTCGGTCATTGTGATTAACTTTGTTTATTTGAACCTTAGATCCGCAATCTCTTCTACTTATTCGATTGACTCAAGTTTTGACAAGTTAAGACTTTTTATTGGACTATGAGTTTAAAGTTTTCAAAATTGGTTTCAAAAAACTCTAGTCACCTCTTGACGTTGAGTTCTGGGACAATCTGTATATTAGAGTATTTGATTTGTATATGTTGTGCTGATTATTTTTTCTATTTTAGAACATCGTGGTATAGTTTCTCCAAGCATAGTAGAACACACGTCGTCAGTCCAGGTGGCGCAGGATGAAGGTGCCGTTTTACTCTGCGTGGCCCAAGGGTGCCCAACACCTGAATACAGGTATGAAGTAGTAATTCGTTTTCAAATTAAACAATAAATTTGAATTTTGTCTTGAGGCAAGTGCTATGAACTACACGATATGTGCTATTATCGACTTTCTACCAAAATCAAAATTTAGCTAGAACCAAAACAGTCTTCTGGTTGGAATCAAACTAGAACGAAATTAGACTCAAGTGGGACGCAAGTTAGCTAGTAGTAAGAACCTGCTCAGAGTCAAATAAGAATCTAGCATGCGACTTGTTGGAATCCAGTTAGAACCTAGTTAGATCAAGAACAAAAATATAATAGTCAGGCTCCAACCAAAATCAAATTTTAATTTAGTTACAATTCAGTCAGAATACAAACAGAATCAAATAGGAATAGAGTAGCAATTTAGGGACCGATTGTGCCATGAAATAAACCAATGTCATGGTAAGGATATGTTATGTAGCAGTTTTCATATAAAGTGGTACTAAGAACTAAGAACTGTCAAAGTCCCATGTGCTTGCTGCGTGCAGTCAGTCGTTTTAGATAGAAAACCTAACCTTGAAAACACATAAATGTCA
Organism: Ctenocephalides felis; assembly: GCF_003426905.1. NCBI lineage: Eukaryota > Metazoa > Arthropoda > Insecta > Siphonaptera > Pulicidae > Ctenocephalides > Ctenocephalides felis. Next base: position 22,084,850 of record NW_020536999.1, read on the forward strand.
AAAAAACAATGATATCATAACTGCATCTTTGAGATATGGCACGATAACATATGAGTGAAGTTGTATTTAAAGTGTAAAACACCTGAACGCACAGCAAAAATGTGGTATTTTGAAAGTACTTAGTAGCATTTTGTATGAAGCCTCGAAATTAATACAGCCTTGGTATAATATTGGTCTATTTTGCGGCTGAATCGGCCCAATAGTTAGAACCCTAGCAATATTGAGTAAGAATCTAGTTGAGATTCGTTTAAAATTGAATTAGTATCTGGTTTGGTTACAATATCGTTAGTATTGGGTCGGTAGAAGTTAGAAGTCAGATCGGTAGATGTTAGAAGTTAGATCGGTAGAAGTTAGGGTCATTAGTCACTTGAATCTGGTTGGAAT
>NW_020536999.1:22085333-22113579 GCF_003426905.1 Ctenocephalides felis
ACATAATAGGTAATAAGCATAGATTATTTTTTACTAGTTCCTAAAAAATCTAATAAAAATAATATTCTTGTGTTCGTCATAGGTTGTCTATATGTAAAGCATAAATAGAAATAAATATAAAATGTGATATAGACTTATGTTAAATATATTATAGCAAAAAAGTTGTTTCAATGGTAGGTAATTAGTGCTTATAGATATAAATTATTGATAAAATTGATAAAAGATATTAGGCAATATACTTTGGGAGCATCTTAGGTATTACTTTAATATGAATTCTTATCTTTTTATAGATATTTTTAAATTGTCCTTTAATATTTAACAAGGATCTCCGCTTTTATGTGTCAAAGGCATGTCATAATTAAAATATGCTATAAAAAGTAAAAAAATCATTGAAATAATGTACTCGTATTATTATTTAGTTATCATACCTTGAAGTTTGTGACATGTCTGTAATGATCATCATTTAATTAATATCATAATTGCTATATGCCTTTGTAAATAATTTCGTTCATTTTTTGTATATAATATATATATAATATATATATATATATACATATATATAACTATTAAATCAAAATTATAAATATGTAAGACAATTTTGTCACTACACGTAAAGGTTAACTGGCTTATTAAGTAATTTCATAATTATATAAGTAGGTGTTTGTCCTTATGTAGTTCAATGAAATCTTGACAAATTATGAAAATAAATTTGATTAAGTTCCGGTATATTTCGTAATATGCAACTAGTAAAATATCTTGAGATTTTGGTTTTGGAAGTAAGAAACATGGACCAGAATTTTGTGACGCTTCAAGTTTGAAGATTTTATTACGATGATATTTTAATTACATTTATTGGTTTCACATAATATTTTAAATTATCAATAATAATATCTCAATTTTAAAAATAAAACACTCTGACTGTTAAAACTAAAGAACCTTCTATCAACCAACCAAAGTAGGTATCAAATATAGAATTTATCTTTGGAACTAAATCGAGTAAATTAATTTAGAATCGCACTCATTGACTGACTCATTTTGTTTTGACAATCATGTGTTATGTTAAGTGAAAAGCAAGGTTATTTTTTATAGACTTATATTCTACAAATCAAAAAAAAAAAATATATATATATATATATATATATATATATAGTGCCATCATAATTTATATTAAGGTATCTGACAGATAAGAGAGCAAAATCATCCAAGAGTATGTCAATCTTTAATAATAATTATCATTGTAATTATCCTATAATTCTCAATTAATGTTATTTTTCATATTTTTACTAAAATATATTTAAGCCAATTTGGACATACGGTATACAACTATGGGGATCTGCTTCCAAATCAAACTTAATAAATTCAAATGCTAAAATAAATTCCTTAAAGAAATTTTGAATGTTTCAAATTATATATTCGTTAATATATAGAGATGCTAAATTATACACACTAAAGGATTAAATACAAACTCTTTTAGAAAGTTACAAGAGCCGTCTCGAGGATCATCCAACCCCACTTGCCAGAGAACTATGACACAACACTACCAGGGCAAGATTGAAATAGAACTTCATGTTACATTGACATATGTATGTCAATTTTCAAAATTTCTGACAACGGTCAAAAGATTTTGTATTCTTATAGCCATTTTATCCCTACAGTTTTACCTCTTATCTATTTTAGAACAGGTGTAATAATTACTATATTATAAAATCAAATATTTTTTCTTACCTCAGCCGTTATTGAAGCATAAGGTATTTCCGAAAAATCAAACTCCCATCCCTGGTCACAAGGCCTTACTGGCCAGTTTGGGTTCGGAACCAAATCTAGGGTTCCGTTTTCCAAAAGTTCTGTAAAATTGACATCATACCGAACACATTGGGAGTACGTGAAGGCCTTATCGCCTTCGCCTGGAGCTGCACGGGGTATGGCCAAATTTAACCTGAAATAAAAAAATGAAATTAAATTACATCATTTAAAAAAAAATCGAATGAAAGTATATAGGAATATAAAATATATTGGTATAAAAAAATTATATTAATTTTTATTTCTTTAGTTTCATTCGAGACCAATTTCCCTGCAAACAAATTAGAAACCTTGATTCTGACTTTGATATAATTTACATACATTTCGACGGCTCGAACAATAATTACTATAATATGATTTTTTAGAAATCTGAAGTTGCACATGACCTTAGGTTGCTAATTCCATATTCATTATTTACAAGAATCAGTTTATTAAACGATTAATTAATTAATTTAATCATATTAATAAGGTACACGCTACGGTATTTAATTTTCTAAAAATATTGTCACGTAAATAAAATTTATCTTATAATACTTATGTATATACATATATATTTTTAGGAGTGATTTTAAAAATGATTTCAAATTAATACAAAAAACATTTTTCATTACATGTACACTTAGGTGTAATGAAAACTTGACCCAATTATTTTTTGTACTGATAGGATTATAAAATAATCTTTGTATAAGATTTTTAATCAATTTAAATCACATTTTTGTCTTTCAACACTTATGATTTACAATATTTACACAATTTCATTCAAATGTTTAAATGATAACAAATGTCATTACTGAAAATAAATATTTGATCACATAATTCTCTTCGTCATGATGATATGAGGTAAAATACAAATTACAAAATGAAAACTCGGTGAATTTTTGTTATTTTATTTACGGAAATTATTTATTTATTTTTAATTACTATATTTGTTACAACTGCTGAATAATTAACATTTAGTAACAGTAATGAACAATTATATAAGTTTATTAAAAAGAGTACAGAATAAAGAATAGAATTTTCAATAATATGATATCCGTAGTATGTTGATTTAATATAAAATAAAAGCAAATAATAATAATAATAACATTAATAAGTAAAATTAATAAAATTTCTGAATAATGAAAATAATACTAGAAAAACAATAAAGTCGAATAAAAACAATAAGTGAAAGATAATAATAAATATAACAAAATAACAATATTAGAAATAATAAAGATAATAATATAATAATAATAATAATAATAATTAATGATAATATCAATGTTATCGTTTACAAATGGCTATTTATGAGATCATAAAAATAAATATAATATTTTGTATGAAAATAATTCAATTACCAATTAATTAATATTGCTAGAAGTTACTTTTGATATATTAGAAGTAGATAATGTTTTTATAAACAAACTGTATTTATTACTTATTGAGTAAGTATTTTTCATTTTCTAATGAGTTTTTTTTATTTTTAGATAAAAATAAATCAGGCAGATCTGTGACCTGAATTAAACTCGCAATTCGATTCAGATGAGAATAGTGTGAGAAATTTCCCATTGCCAATTTACAACACAGTGCCCAAAATGTACTATTTTCAATTGGAAATCTATCTTCAATCTACATTTTCAAGTAAAAATTGATATCACTACTGCATGATGTCAGGTTATCAGAGATATATTGACATATTTTGTTCTCTCTATTATGATTTTGGCAATTTTTGTTTTTAATTGAGCAGTTAATGTGTATATGTTCTATAATTTTTTAAGTTGCTTATGATGGTCCTATAATATTTTCGACTTTAGTGGATTCTAGAGAAATTTAGATTTGAGTATAAAAAAAATCTGTTTTTGGTTAAATATCCAGATGTTTGATTTGAGTAGATATCTAGTGCTCAGGGTTTTGAAACCAGGTTCTGAGTTTAAATCTCCGTTTTGTACACCCTGATATCAAAGAGTTGTGATATCTGTTTTTATTTGAAAATATAGATAGCCATGTGCTTCCAAATGAAAAAAAATTAATAATAATTAATTGGGCTATATCACAATTGATCAAAAATTAATAAGCACAAACCCTAACTTATATCCTATATCCTACCAATTGATAAATTTCGAATAGTTTATAAACTATCAAAATCGGTTCAGCATTTTTTTTCAAAAAAAGAAGACAACTAATGAGTCTTATTAAGTTACATCTATTGTCTTTTAAATTTTTTAAATCTAAATGTTAAGGCTTGCTTGTGGTAAGTAGTTAAAGCGACTTGACCTGAATCATTGGTCCTGGGTTCCATCGCGCTTCGAAAAGCCTGATGTCAAGCAGAAGTGGCATCAGTTTTCACTTGGAACTATATATAGCAAGATGTTTCAAAATCAAAAGAGCTCTTATACGACATTGCTGCATCAATAGAATATCCTATTGAATTCTAGGCCTATCACAAAAATTGTAATAAAAACAAATTTTCACACAGAGATGAGACAACCGTTTAGGTTGTACGAAGCAACCGTAGTATTATGTCAAATTAGCCCCGTTGGGACTCTTGTAGGACTCTTAAATACTGACTGTTGGTCAAAAATAATGAAAAAATAACAATATTCACACACAAATCAGATTTTTTGGCAAAAACATAAACTTCTCCTTCTGAACGTAAATAAAACCTTACCATCGTTCACCAAAACTTACAGAACATCTAATCTTCATTGCTATTTACAAAAAAATATTTCATATACGCACTTTTAGACATATTATTTGTAAACAATGTCTAATGATAAAATCGGAGATTATCCTCGTGGTAAATGGTTATGAGGCCAATAAACTTACACATAGATAATAAATATTAAGATAAATGCATTTCTTACTTACAGACACGCAATGTTTATTGTATTTATCTATCAATGTGACATGTAATTGTATAATACTTTATAGTTATTTATTAGCACATTGTGGTTTTATCAACAATGAAACGGCAATTGCGTGATTTTTGCAATTTTGTGCTAAAAGTATATATACTCTCTCTTACGACGGACGATCATTGTAAAGTAACTTAAACATAATTTAAATAATACACTCATATATATATATATATATATATATATATACTAGGTGAACCGGCAGACTTTGTTTTACCAAGTAAAGTATCTATAGGAAATTTCTAGAGTAGCAAAAAATTACTAAATTACTGTAAGCAAAATAGAAGTTTGTGATAGGAGTGTTAAAATTTAGGAAAATATGTGATTTTTAACTACGCACTATAAAAAAATAGAATAAAAGTAGTACTATGTAACTTCCCGTACCATAATGAAATATTCGAAGAATAAAATTTAGTACAAAAAATATTTTTTGGATATCAAACAAAAAAAGAAAAAAAAATTCTCTCCCAAAAAGCAATCGTTCCGTGAACTAAAGCAAAAAGGTTTTTTGGATCATTCAAATCGGAAGCTTAGTTCTCTCAAAAACAGCCATGTTTTTGTATATTTACCCTACGGGCAATTAAAAAATAATCAATAAAGTTAAAATAAAAAAAATTCAATGAACTCAAGAAATTCTGAATGCATTTTCAGTAAAAAAAACTTTCACTGACTGAAAGCGCAATGAAAAATTAATGAATTACGGAAATGCTTATTACAATATAGGTATTATTAGAAGGAGAGTTAATATTTTGTGTTATTTATATTAGTCAATTACTCAGTATAAAAGAAAATAATTCAAGAAAAAATCAGAAGAAATGTTGAGGGTAGACTATTCTTAATATTTTTTAAAAAAGAGTAATATTTAAGCTTTTTCATAAGCTGAAGAAAATCCGAATCAAAATTAAACATTCATGGCTGAAAGCGTTTTAGAAATCATTCCAATACTAAAATGATGATTATGTAATAAGGATTTGTGGTAGAAGGGTGAAAATTTAGATCTGCATACGCTTTTTAATTACAAATTATAAAAAAAGAAAATAAAAGATATTGGTTCAAAAATTTTTATAAAATCTTAGGTGTGACCAACCTTAATAGGAATATAAATATCAGATTTCTCATACTAAACGTGAATATAAAATTTCATAAAGTTGGTTAAGCCGTTTTGCAGATATTATAACACGAGAGTTATATATGTATTTATATATATATATATATAAATTGTTAATTATTTAGATGTTGATTGTGAAGTCTATATTGATACTTTAATTGCTTCATTTGTTGATTTTATTAATCCATACATAAATAAATACATACACACATATTTATATACATATATACATATATACATATATATTATCATTAACTTCCCCGAAAAAAGTGCATGTATAAAAACGGTTCAGTAGTATTTCTTGTTACATTTACATTTTAAAATTCTGTTGATAATTTTTTGGTAAATTTACACATAAAATATTTTTCATGAACAATTTAAAATTTAATTTTATAATTTCACTTCTCATTAATCAACACGGTTTATTTTATATCTTATTTATAGATGTTTTTTCGCGATGACCGGTAATGAACTTCAATTGAAACGCCAAGAAATCATTTATATCAGTACTAAATTTTTTTATGTTCATTTTTTTAATAGCAAATGATCGAATCAGATGCTAATTGTTGATGGTTCCGGTATTCTTAATTTTTTTTCTGACGCGATGCCCCTGTAAAATGAAAGTAAAAACGAACGACTCGTAGGCGTAACTTCCGTATTAAATAGCACGTAGACACTAATTTGTAATATAGATTATAAATATTTATGTTCATTTAACATTTAAAATAGAAGATGAATATAGTTTACAGATTTACGTTTGTTTATTATATCGTCTCGGACAATCTGATGTCAAGCAGCAGGGACATTGATTTTCACTTGGAATTAAATATGAAAGCAGGATAAAAATTATTATATTACTAAAATGATGTAATGAGGATCTTTTTAATTACAAATTATAAAAAAATAAAATAAAAGACATTGGTACAAAAAATTTAAAAAAAATATTTGTTGTGTCTATTAGGTATTACTTATACAATTCATTATATAGTAGGTATGTAACCATTTATAAAACCATGTCAAAATTTTTCTCAACATTTAATTACTACTAAAATTAGCCAATCGGATTTTTGGTCAAAAACATGAATTTCTCATGAATTTGGGAAGTTAAAAATCATTTATTACTTGAAAAGTCTCATTGCAAATTTATATTTTTTCACCGAACAATATGCAACTTGACCATTATTACATTTCTTTTACTATTTTACTTTTTTATGAAAACGCATAAAGAAACTTTCTAACAAGCGAATGATTTGAATACAAATCAGCCAGAATTATTTGCGTAATGTTCATGATCTCATGCATTGCATTTTATTTTACGTTATTTGTTTGTAAAATAATGTATTTTCTTGTAAACAAATTAGTTATTTATAACAATGCACCAATTGCATTGGGTATCCAATTATTTAAACTTTTGTGCGTAAACACTTTAATTTATTTTATGGTAATGGCAATGGTAATACAAAATTGCTGGAAAATTTTGAATGACTGAGAAATTTAGTAATGCTCGTATAATAATACAGAGAATACTTGTTTGTATTTTTTTAAATTAAAAAAATATAATAATGAGAAATTGAAAATGAATTTATAAAGTGTTTCAATTCACCAAATTTATTTTAGAAATGAGCAATTGTACACAATTATGAAGGCAGACAAAGATTATTTCTTTAAAATTGATTTTTTTATGAATTCGATTTTTTATTATTGTATTTTTATAAAATGTATGTAAAACTGGCCAAGGAAAATAGGAACAATTCACAAAAAAATTTGATACATTTACATTTAGCACATATTGCAAACCTCAATGATTTTAATCTATCAAAATTTAAAATAACACATGTGCTTTACTTTATTCTGCAAAAATAACTTTTTATTGTCAAACTATTTGGAAACATATTTAAGCATAGAAAAATTACATTTTGTTTTGTGAAACATTTCTAGTTATTTCTCTACAATAAGATTAAGTAAAAAAAAATAATAATTATCTTAACTAAATAAAATTAAACAATTAATATCTATATAAAATGATAATTTTGGTTAAGGTGTTTCCTGGCAATTAGTCATTACCTTTTTTATAATGAGTATGAATTCAGAAGGTACTCAAAATTGTATATTTTGACTGCTAGTAAAATTTTTCCAAAATTTACATTGACATAAAAAATAATATAAAGCAATTGAATCATAAAACCACTTTTTATTATCTAGAACTCACGAGAAATTTTTATACCTTTATAATCAAAGTTACATATGACAAATCCGGTTTATCTAAGTTACAATTTGTAATAATTAATTGCATTTTAATGGCTTAGCAACAATTGCATATATATATATATATATATATATATATATATGTATATGTATATATATATATATATATATATATTTCTAAGTGGAGACTTATTTGAATAAATGAACGCATAAAACGATTATTAAATCATGCGTTTGTTTAATAATTGATTTTTACATATATAACTAGGCCTATAAAAATACCCAGACAAGTTTTTTTTAATTACTAATTACATTAGAAAATTACGCAAACTTATGTCATGGATTTAATTAGACGTTGAGTTATATCATATTGTAGGTATTGATTAAACATTTTTGTAATTTATGCGTAATGATTCGAGAACTTTATAAAATATATTATTAATTAATTAATTGATGTAAGAGAATACATTTTATGTTAAATTAGGAAATAATTTTCATTTATATATTTTTATCTGAATTATTTTATTCGATTTTTGGTAAACTAGAAGCAAATGGTACACTCCATAAACATATTCATTAATAGAAATGAATTAATAGCAATTCAATTACTATTTACAAACTGTATTTAAAATGCTTCTGAATTAATTATAATACGTAAAAAATAGATTTTTGTTTTAATTTAATATTTATTCTTTATGATTATTATTGGGAAATATATTTGACAATAATTGATAACCTGATATCAATTAGTAAAGATTGTACGAGACATTTCAGTGGTTAATAAATTGTTGCATATTTTTAAAAAAATCTGTAGAACTTCTTTTATTGATAGTGTTCATGGTCTTAACAAATATAGTAAAATATTATAGGCCTACGAGAAGTGGTTTAATTATAACAATTTCTTGATATTTGGAATAATAGGCCTTGTCCAAATTTCAAACTCTTATCGTCAAAATTTTAAAAGTTGTTAAATTTCATTTCTTTTGCAAGTTGTTTTAAGACAAAATTATACTTGGTCAATATTATATTCCTCAGAGTCTTGAAAAATAATAGATTAATGCAATTTAAAGCAACAATATATAGTTTCTAGAATGATTTTTTTTAATATTAATGTATCAAAATCGTTCAAAATTTGAGTCTTGGAAAATAATAGATTATTACGATTTAAAGCAGCAATATACTATACTTTCTAGAATGATTTTTTTTATTATTAATGTATCCAAATCGTTCAAAATTTGTGTCTTTAAGTCTGGGAAAATAATATATTATTAAAATTTAAACTAACAATATACTATTTTTTCTAGAATGATTTTTTTATTATTAATCCATCAAATTTGTTTAAAATTTGTATAATTACTCCATTATAAATTGCCTAAAAATAAATAAGTAAAAAATATAGGAACTGAATAAATAGGTAAATAAAAAAGATTCATCAGTATTACGAGTACTAGGTATTTTGCATGAATTTTTTAATTAAACTGATAAAAACGTATATTTTTAATACTTCTATTATGTTTGAAATACACAAAACAACTATTATATTTGATTACCTGCAAAATATTTTTGTATACACAAATTGTAAATTCCCAGAATTATTTATAATATCATGTCACGGTTTGAGTAATCTATATTTTTGTTAATAACTCTATTTTCTCATCACCGAATTAAAATTTATATATTTAAATATATATATATATATATATATATATATAATTTAACAAAATTGAAATTTTAGTGTAAATATTATTATTATCTAATATACTTTACTATATAAATCTCGTGAGAACAAAAACAAGGACATAACAAATAATAATGTCTCTATACTATTTATAGGGACATGGGAAATAATTTAATCATTTGTGGTCAGAAAATTCATAGAAAATGCAACATTAAGAGAAAACGTTAATTTTATATGTCATGGGAGTAATGGATTTATTTGAAAAATATTACATAACATAAATAATAATAGTACATTTTTTAAAACAAAATTTGAATAAAGCTTTTTTTTTTAACTTCTCATATTGAAATACAACGATTTTCGAAGAAAGTTTTTTTCTTTAGAAGGTCCAACCAATTTTCATCATTACTATAAAGTTATATGCCATAGAAGTAATGGATCTATTTGAAATTTATTACATAACATAAATAATAAGAGTACATTTTTTAAAACAAAATTTGAATCGTGGTTAATCTTTTGTTTTTTTAGCCTCCCATATTGAAGATTTTCGAAGAAAGTTTTTTTCTTCAGAAGGTCCAACCAATTTTCATCATTACTATAAAGTTATCAATTGCATTAATTCAATAATGATTCCCAAAATAAGTAGTTGTAGTCATTTTTATCCAACCAGTTTTAATTTTTGCAGAAGGCAAACTACGCAATTATTTTTTGATTAACATTTTCAAATTAGAGGTATTTGCAAACAAGTACTCTCCAATAATTAATCGTTAATATAAATAAATTTTATGATTCATTAAAACCATTTCTTTGTTTTCGTGTTATCGATAAAGTGTCACGAGTGTGCTTTTATTATTGGTAATATTATTAACATGCTTAATTGCGTTTGATATTTTGGCAAAGAAATTAATGTAATTGTAAAGTACTACTTCATATATATATATATATATATATATATATATATATATATATATATATATATATTAGATTTTTTTCTTCGACGTTGAAACATAATTTGAAATATTTAGTTACACCCAGATATTAGAAATAAAAAAAAACTATTAGTTCATGACATCGACAATGTTGAGGCAAATTGCTGCAACTTCCTGTTTTTGAGATTTTGAAAATTTTTGAAAAAAATTACCATTTTGAAAAATTTGATTTTTTTACTTGAAATATTTTGAAAATTGTTACAAAACCCATAGAAAGTAAACAAAATTGGTTATAATGATAAAAATATCTACAAAGTATGAAATAATTTGATACGCATATGTCTAATGATTATTTTTGTCTGCCAAATGCCATTTGTCACTTTTTTTATGGGTTATCCGAAACGGCTAGACCAGTCTTTACCAAAAACTAATCATCAAGTCTCCTTATCAGCAGGAATCAATTGTTTTTTTAATTATTCAAATCGGTTGATCCGGGTTCGCAAAATCGTCGATGAAAAATAGTATCCGCTCATACATACACATACACACACACATTCAACAATTTTTTTTGAGGTATGCCAAAATGTTCAGAAACCTCTGAAACGTAAAGATATATAAAAAATGTTATTTTCAATTTTTTGCAATTATTATAACCTACCCTACGGAAAGATAATTAACTATAAATATGTACGTTTTGACACTGTATGTGTGTCATCATTTAGCAAGTTAACAAATTCGAACCAGGAAATTGACACAAAATTTAAAGACTAAATAAAAGAAACAAATCATTGAATAAAATAAAATATTAAACTAGTAATTAAATTAAAGAATTATATTATATATTTAGTCACATGATTACTACATTCTACATTGTATAATCAATGTCTCTATTACTACCTATATTACTCGTTAATTTCATTTATCAAAATGTTTCGACGATCCACCAATTTTTGTATGCTTTTATAATTTACAACGAGAAAAACCCTGTAGTGCAAATTGTTGGAATAATGTTGCATGTAGTTGCATTTGTTTGCAAAGTGCATTAGTTGGGATAAACCAGTTTCTTTCAACTAACTTGTTTGAAAAAATGTCTCTTCACATTGAAATATTTATTAAATCAAATATGAATTTATTAGATAATTTAAGTAAATCAAATTATATTAAAAAAGATAAGATTAAAATATGAAATTAATATTATTGGTTAATGTTACAAGTTACAAATATATTTTACCCTTCACACTTTTTTACAAAAGTCCAGTCCGGTGTTTGAAAAATTATCTTTGAGAGGAAAATATTTAATAAATTAAATATTAATGCGATAGATAGTATTGTTATTTTAAAATATTAAAAAACATATGTTTAAAATTCAAAATTGAATTTTATTATTTATTGTCACAACTATTTTTTGACTCTTCTGACTTTTTTTATATAAAAGTCCATACAGTTTTAAAAATAGTCAACCTTATAATGAACCAATCAAACAATATCTTTCTAAATGAAATTAATGTCTGTAATGTATACAATTTTTAACATCCCATAAAGTAAGTTGAAGTAATTGCAAAAAATCGAAATTAGTTCTTTTTGCATACTTTTGCCTTTCAAAGGTTTCAGAGCATTTTGGCATACCTTAGAACAAATGGTTGTACGTGTGTGTTTTTTTTTTGTAATTTTTTTCTATAGCGAAGGAAATGCTTTTATGCATCCCAGACTGGATGTAAGTGTGTGTGTATGTATATTTGTGCGGATACAATTTTTTGTCGACAATTTCAAGAGCACGGATCAACTGATTTGAATGATTCAAAAAACATTCGATTCCTATTGATGGGGAGACGTACTGATTAACTTAGTCTTTGGCAAGTGCAAGTCCAGTCGTTTCGAAAAAGTCCAGATGTTTCAAAAAATGATAAAACTTTGAAAAAATTTAGCAATGGTATCGGAAGTTCTAGCACAACTAGTTTGAAATTTGATTTTATTTTAATAATTTTGCTCACCTCTCTTCAGCAGTCAAATGCGCCAACTCCGGAACATAGCACCAATGTTCTTCCGGAGCCACGGTTATAAAAATCTGCGTAAAATACACAAACGCCACAAAAAACGCATAAGGTATCATCAGCAAGAACAGAACTTTTTGATATACCCCAAATTCTCCAATGTGCGGCAATACATCATCGAAATCCAGAAGCTTCCCATCGTCTTTGGATTTTTCATCGTCATTCAGCGGGGAAACCTTGGGCAACTTTCCTGGAAAATCGCCGACGCCTTTTTCGAAGGCTTCATTGATGTAACCGGTTTTTCCTATTGGGGGTAAACTCAGGGCACCACAGGCACCGGTTTCTGTGTCTTCTGTACAGTTGCCGGTGTTGACCGGTGGTAGGGAATTGGAACCGTAGGGCGGCATTTTTTTTGGCACTTGGGGTAATGGATTTATTTAAATGGCTTGGGATTTATTGGTTTTATCACAAAATGGTAATAGAGACTAGATACACTAAAAAAATAACAATAAATAATAATTTTATATGAATCACAAGAAGTATACTAATTATACCAGGAGTCTCTGCACACTGTTCTATATAATTCACTTAATTTTTATACGTAAGCTAACAAATGTCTTGTATATATCACAATTGATAGGGTGCAATATAATACTACAAATTTCTTTAAAGTTCACTCAAGTCATTGATTGTATCCCCTTACCATGTGTCCCCTTACCATTTACACCTATTTTTTTTTCAATTCACTAGTTTACCCGGATTGATAAGAAAAACGAATTCGATCATCGATTATAATCGATTGCTTTACAGGTGTCATGTTAGTGTGATTTCCATATGCAATTGTTTCGATATGCGCGTACGCCGGACGCTTTGCTGGTACTGAAGCGCTTATTATGCGGGAGCGACGTCTTATATAGAGTGAACGGTTCTGACAAGGCCGATGTGCGTGCGTTTACGGTCATGAGAAAAAAACCGAAGAACCGAAGACAGGAATTGTTATCTTAACTAGGAGTACTTGGTAGAAAGATGCCCTATGCAGTACTTGGAGTACTTGGTATAAAGATGCCCTATGCACATCATCAATTACTTTTTTGCCTTAGCAAGTTGCATAAACTACCCGAAATATATAGGGTTGAGCGTGGCACAAAAGTCAAATATAAATTTGAGCACTTATATTATGAAACCAATAATATAACAACGATCATTTGCCTATGTTCAGTAAAACCCCTAGCTAATTTATCACTATAAAATGAGGGACAAACTATAAAATTTTTGTTGCTTTTCAAAAAATTTCTATATTAGTTGAGGTAAAATAAAATTGCTGGTGGACAAATATATCCACCGTTCTATTTTCAATTTAAAATTTTCAACCAATGCAAAATATACATTTTACAGATATAACTGCTAGGAGACAAACATATTCAATGTTTTATTTTTAATTTAAAATTTTCAACCAATGCAAAATATACATTTTACAGACATAACACTGTATATAAACTTGATCTGGCATTTTGTCAGATATATTCATCACTATTTATTTGATTTATATCTTGTAAAATTACATTTCTCAACTTAATTTTCCTCTTTATTTAATATGTTCTATTGATTACACCTTTGCCAGGGTAAAGGTTCAATTTCTCCTTTCCCATCCACGTGCAAGCTTTTATAGAGGTTATATAAAAATGTTGAATCTAACATGGTGAAAGAATCGAGGTGATAGCTTTTTCTCCCTACTTTCAAATTTTTTTGTTAAAAAATTCCTAACTTTACTGGTTTTTGAGATATCGGTGGTGCGCCTTTTTACCGGCTGACCTTCAAGCCCCGCTCTACTCTACATAATCAATAAAGATTTAATTTAAGCTATAAACTATATAAGATTTAACAGTTTATTTCACCAATCAAATTTTTGCTTTCATTAAAATGCGCTTTACATTTGATGACTTTTAAACATACTTATAATATCTGTTATTGTATAAATTATATTAATTTGTTTAACGAATTTTATTTCATCTATTTCGGTTTCTAAAAATGTATTTTCATTGAGTTAGGTTGTCAGCTGTAATCAGTAGCTTCCCTATGAAACACGAAATGATGTTTGCAAATTAATATAATTTATACAGATGTTTAGCATAGAATCTGATTAGAATCGTTTAACTCCAGGGCGAAATAATTAAATTTTAATTTATAATTATATTTTATTACATTTTTTTTTTACAAATTTGACCATCATCAATTCCACTAGTAATCTTTTAGTTAATGTACAGATTATTTATAGAATTTCTGATTCATGATTTATGCAAAGTGGGTTTTAAAAATAAAAATAATATTACTTTATTTTATAACTTCTTAGTATCAATTTTCAATATGAACAAATTGAAACTTCATAAAGTACATTTTATGAGGTGTTGTAAAATATATTGAAATGCAAAAAGCGTTTATTTTCATAGTCAATAATGGTTTATATGGTAATATCAATTTGCATATAAATTTGCTTTGTAATAATATTTCACCAGGAAGGGAGAATATAAAGCTAGGTGCACATCATTGCAATAATACATACATATTAGATAAATTTTATGATTTTGTTAGAAAAAGAACGAATTAGACATTTTTGAATTAAATTATATTTGAATTTACAATAACTACTTTACTACATTGCATTTTTTTCTGAAAATCTAAACACCTGATTACTTATAATTTGTTATTTTTTCTTCATGAAAACAATTATGACTCGTTCATGTTTAGCAATATAGAAATATATAATTATTTGTATTTATCGAATTTGTTGCAAAACATAAAACTAGTAGTTATGTGGGTACAGAGCTGGTTTTATGCAATTACGTTCTTGTTTTTATATTTTTCCACATTTTGTTTTAATTATGAAGAATTTTGCGGTAATAACAGGATTTCCAAGTGAGAAAATTGTATATCGGATTTATTTAAATGATTACAGAAATATTTTTTCATGATAACATATAAAAATTATTACTGTATAGAAAATGCAAAAGTAAATTTCCTTCTATTCAAACAAATTAGCAGCGAAAAAAATGTTACACATTATCAAAGAGTAGTAAAATTGAAACTAAGTAAGATATATAAAAAATTAGTGGGGTGCATGGCATCGTGCCTTAAGGCAAATTACTGGAACTTTCCGTACCGTAATTAAAAATCTTGGTACGGAACCCAAAGAAATTTACACAAAAAGTGTACAAATTATGAAAAAAATCTCTATAAAATATCTGATAATTTGATGTGCATAAGTCCAATAAACATTTTTGACCGCCAAATGACATTTTTTTAACTTATTTTTATTGAGATTCCATAACCGCTGGATCTGCCTACCCAAAAATTTAATCAGTTCTTTATCTTGTCAATACAAATAAAATGTTTTTTGAATTATTATAATCGGACGCTCCGTTTTCTTAAAAACTGAGTTACGGTTTTTCGCACTTTTTGCCCCGTATTTTCGGAACGGCTAGACCTGCCTTCGCCAATAACAAGTTAGCACGTTTCCTTATCAATGCAAACCAAATGTTTTTTACTCCAATCGGTTGATCCATGTTCTCGAAACCGTCGACGAAATTTTGTATCCGCACACACACACACAAACACACACACGTACATCCAGTTTTTCTAAGGTATGCCAAAATGTTCAGAAACCTCTGAAATGTAAAGATATATAAAAATTTTCATTTTCGATTTTTTTGCGATTACTATAACTTGCCCTTCGGGAAGTTAATAAAATAAGTCTATAATAATAACGCAAAATAAAATTTTGTGATATACAATTTTAATTTACCTATCAAAAATAACGCTTCTGCACAATTCTGTTTACTTTGTTCGACAGTAGCTATGTACGACAGTAGCTATAACGGTTTACATGACTAATCAAGACCAAAAAATATTTTAATAATGTTCAAGATCCTATTAAAAAAAGTTTGTTATTATCTACTCCTGTTACAATAAGCCCCTAGTTCTATTATTGAAAAAATATATATTTTTTCTAGTTTGAATAAAAATTTTAAAATTAAAAGACAGATAGATGAGCAAAATATTTGAATAAATTTCTTAAAATTTGAGTTCTTGAAAATTGATGTGAAGAATAAGATACTTTTGAATATAAAGATACTTTTAAAAATAAAATTTTTAAAACCAATACATGCTGCATATGCATTGGTTGATACAAAATATTTACATACATGATGATGAATGGGATGGATATTTTTTACCAAAATTTGATAATTTGTAAATTGAATACATTGAAATTAAAAATAAACTTTATTTCCAATATATCGCATTATCCTTGTATCTGTTACCTAAGATTTTTTTTATAAAAATACAAAATGCGTCTATGTGGATCTACGTCATTAGACAATTTAAAACAGTTATTAGCAAACCTGTTTGTATGCAAAAGCAGTATTGAAAGCCGAAAATGGGTCTCGTTTCTTGCATCTTACGTCTTGTATGCACTTCTATAAAATTATTAGCTTTCTTCCATACCAGTTTCCTAATCTACGTCACCAGAAGCTCTGGGAATACCCATTTGTAGAAATAAAATATTACTTGAAACCCACGTAATATGCAGAGGCGATTTAACTTTCTATGGGAAGGGACAAATGATAAAAAATGTGATGATAATAATGAACTACCCAAAGAAGCTTATGTTTAGGCCAGAAAATCTAACTTCCTTATTTTTTTTTTTTTTACGATTCAAGTCATTCTGAATTGTTAGAGACCAAAATGGAACAGGAAGAAGTATCAGTCTTTGACTAAAAATGTCCATTTTTACCTTTTGCAAATTGAATATTTTGAAGTAATACATAGGCATTTGATTATGGTATAGAAAAAATCTGTCAAATTAGAAGGTTCCTTGTTTTTGTGTTTACAAAAGTTGTAAAAATCATTTACGTTCCACTGAATTTTTATACGCTCTTCAAGTATTTCTACTGGTTAATTGTTACAAACTTGGTTGACCAGGAAATTGATAATATATATCATTAGAATTGATTGATAAATTTCTTGAATTATTGCACTTAATTTTATCTCTTTTTGATAAAATTTTTTTCTATTTATATTTTCCTGAATAAACTATTAGACTTTTCTCCATGAAGTGAATTCTAAATTATTATTTTTTCTTCTATTCTACTTTGTTTTCCCTCTTTCCCTGTAGCAAAGTTTTATAGAACTCGATGAGTACCCGCGTTGATTATTTGTTTTAAAATCAGTCGAGACGTTGCGTCATAATTTGCAAATTGTAAAGAAACGTTCTAGTTTCAGCCAAAAATCCTTAAGGAATTTTGAACATTCGAAAATAGTTCAAAACCTATTGATTAGTAATCGTGCAGTTTACCCTTTGACAAAGATGAGCCAAGACGTTTCTTTATAATTAAATCCTAAATATTTCTTTTTTGAAGATTTAAAAAAAACCTAACCTCGATAAAGTTCAAGGTCTATATTAGAGTCCAGAAGAAGTGCTGAAAAGAGTAGGCAAAGAAAGGACTATACTGAGAATGATCATGAAAAGAAAAGGAAGCTGGATCGGACCCATTCTGAAAAAAAATGGAAGCAGAAGTTTGGAAAGGAAAATTCATGAAAGCGAATATAAAGTGATTAATGGTAGTAAAACGGTAATGGAAATTATGAACAAGGGAGAGGATAAAAATCATTGATTTTGTGGTGCTCTCATACCATGGACCTGCCTTCAGACAGACTGCTATTTGTTATTATTATTATTATAGTCCTAATGTTAGAATTAATAAAACGCTTCAGGTATTTTAAGGTACAACACAATTAATATAATCATAGATATTCTAAGTTTTATAGAAAACTATTAATTAGAAACCGCGTTATTAGTTTCCAGTAAAAAAAAAATAGTTTTGAAAATAAACGGTTTAAAATTTGATCTAAATTTTTGAGTCTCAATTTTAAAAATGCGGGTAGGTTTGAGCAACTATACAAACTATTTCACAAATTCGTAAAGACACTATATAAAGTGTTATACATTGTTAGATTTGTCTTAAAGTTCATAATTTTTCTTTCATATATTGCAACTTGGTATTTTTAACAATTTGGCCTATGGGAGAGTCAAACCGCTGAAATTTAAAGAAAGTATAAAAATCTCAAGATTTTCAACCTGCTTTAGGGCAAAATACCACATACTCCAAGTTTCACAGTGTAATTCATTTTTTATCAGAATTATTTCTACAAGAATAAATAGCCAATATTAGCTTTAAATTTATGGAGATGTTAACTTTACAATATTCATTAACGCGATTTATTGTCAGAGATGTAATTCTGAAAATTAATAAAAGATTTTGCATTAGTGCGTAATTAGTAACAAATTTCATGTTTATAGATAATTTATTACTTTTATATATATATATATATATATATATATATATTATAATTTTGTTTGCATATTGAAACCGTAATCACAAAGACAGAAAATCGTTTAACATGTAAATATGAGATTGTTACAATTTTGCATAATTGGATTGTATGTTACGAAATGATTCTGTATAATATACGCCTAGTATAATAATAAATAATATCGAACATATTTTATAAATTTATAGACTGGGAGTAAATATTAAAATTTATCATTCAAATGAAAACCTACTTTAAATTAACATTGATTTTTAATATAGGTATATAATCATATTGACTCAGAAAAATTTGTTTTCACAGAACTGTTGACATAAAAATAATTTGAATATATTCTGAAAAAAATTATACTGTGATGTTAATTTGTATTATTTATTCAGCTTGTCTCAAAATATTGTAAATTTCCAAAAAATCACCAACACAAAACAATATTGAGAGTATTTCTCTGTCAGTATAATCAGTTTTGACAAAGTCTTTGAAATAGTAATTCTAAACAAAATCTTTGTACTTACAGAAACACTTTACTTTGTATTCATATATCAAATATAAACTTAATTTAGTATTGATATATAATTTATAAAATTGCTCGATATGCCAAAGCATTTACATTTATGCAATATATTTAATAATACATTTCATGCAGTTCTCGTTCATTTTTCTTAAGGCACAATTTAATATTGATTTATTCAAATCGTTTCCACATGTTCAGCTAATTAAATTTTGCATAAATTACATATAGTTTGCACAAATTACCTCTGTTGACAGTTAAGATATTTATTTGCGTTAATCTTATAATAGATTTTCATTTGAGGCATGTGACTTTGTGTCAATGTTTGACTTATTTTCTTGCTGTGAAATGTCTGAACATATTCATTTCAACAAGTTTAATCAGTTATAATATACAGAATAAAATTTGCTTTGAGGCAAATTGCTTGTACTTCCCGTACCAAAAATATTTTTTTTAAGAAAGATTCAATTTTATTTTAAAACTCTGAAGAAAATCTATTTTTGGGATTTTTAAATTTTTTGAAGAATAATTTATCTTTTTAAAAAATTTGATTTTTCTTATAATTTAAAATATCTCTGAAATTTTCAACTTTTTTTCAAAGCAATCGCGATACGCTTTCTCAAAAATTCAATTACCATTTTTGACTCTTTTTCTCCGTCTCTTCGAAAGGGCTCAACCTGCCTTTGCCAAAAACTAATCAGCTCGTTTCCTTATCAATACGAATCGAAAGTTTTTTGAATTATTGAAATCGGTTGAACCGTGTTTCTGAAATTGCCGACGAAAATTTGTATCCGCACACACACACACATACATACATACACACACATATACACACACATACATCCATTATTTCCAAGGTATGCCAAACTGTTCAGAAGACCTTAAAACATAAACATGTACAAAAATTTTTGATTTTTTTGCAATTACTATAACTTATTCTACGGGTTAAAGTTAAAAATATACATAAAAAAATAAATTTGATGCACCTGAAGAAAACGAATTTTTTATAATTTTGAGTTGTACATTTTAATACAAACAATTAATGAACCAGGAATATGAAAAATCAATATTATAAGAAAATCTACCAAGTTTTAAAAAAGTCATTATTTTAGTAGAAAACTACAAAAAATAAGAAACAACATATAATATGTAATATTATAGGATCTGTTACCTGTAAGAATTAATTCTTAGTCTTTTACCTCAAATAGTTTGTATGAAACTAAAAATTTTCCTAGATGCGTTCTTGCGTGATAATTATGATATAATATTCAATATTTATTGATGATAAAGTTATAATAACTAATTACTTTCATTTAATTGACTTCACCTTGACTGCATCTACTATTAGATGATCCTTTGATCAATAAATGATATGTGTAATCTTCTTAAGTAATATTCTTTCAATATTATTAAATGCAAATTAGTCGCAAAATCATCTAGGATCTATATAATTTCAATAATTCAGTAATTGATTAGTTTTTGTATAATACGTTTTTAATATACTAATTTATTAGAACTACATATTAGGAACACGCAGATGATGATTTAAAATGACATTAAATGCAATTCAAAATAATATTATTTTCATAAAAATAGATTGTTTATTTAATAATGATTATTTTCTACAATAACAAATTCGTTAACATTTCATTCAAAATAACTTTTATCCGTTTGTTGTTTTTTGTAAAATTAACCTTTAATCAATCAAGCGAATAATAGTTTTCGTTAATCGTCAATGTTCAATGATTAATTGCTGATTATTTCCTAGATAGATTAGAAATAAGCCATTTCTAATATATATTTTATATGTTTTCATTGAAGCGAAAAATTGAAGGTTTTTAAATGCAGTTTTTAGGAAGATACTGAATATTTGATTGAAGGATTTGATTTGACCATTCACATATCAATCTTTGGAGCTATAAAAAAATTACTAGAAGCCATGTATGAATTATCACATTTTTTTTTTTAAATTTAAAAAATGGCAAGTTATGTCTTATTTATTGATTGCTTATCAGAATTATACATGAAAATCATCATTAGACTTTTAAACATATAAACCAATATAGTTCTTGTTAAACAAACAATTGTTATAGTTACATTATAGATTTATTTGCACATTTTTTTTTCTTAATCTAATCATCTTCTTACATTGCC
Organism: Ctenocephalides felis; assembly: GCF_003426905.1. NCBI lineage: Eukaryota > Metazoa > Arthropoda > Insecta > Siphonaptera > Pulicidae > Ctenocephalides > Ctenocephalides felis. The sequence continues at coordinate 22,106,985 of NW_020536999.1, forward strand.
ACACATTTTTTGCTGAATTTCTATCAAACTCTTACCTTTTGTCTCTGGTACAAAAAATACAATATGCAAACTGGCCAGAACCATAAATCCAGAAAATATCAAAAAAGTCGAACCCATTCCAAGAAAATTGTTCAAAAATGGAAAACTTTTATTAATTCCAAAATTTAGAACAGAAGTCAATATCACAGAAGCTCCAAAAGCATATTGTTTAGCCTTTGGTGCAATCAGTTCTCCGGTCAAAGTTGGACCTAAGGCGCTAAATCCCCAAACAAAACTTATCGAATGGACCATGAGACAAACTATGGGTAACCATCCAGATTTGAAATCTAATAAGGATTGGATGCCCAAAGTTCCTAGAGTTATGCAGGATATGACACTATTTTGCAACAGAAGATGCTTTCTGGGAAACCGTTCAATTATAAAGAGTTGGAGAAATGCTGCTCCAAACTGAACTGCAAAATTGATAATGGCCGCTGTCTTAGGATCAACCGCACTTCCAGCATCCTGAAAAAATAAGCTGGATTTACTATAAGATTTTATAATGCAAACTTTTATTTTACCTTGAAAATTTTCTCAGCGTAGGACATCACAAAGTTCATTCCGCAGAGTTGATATGATGCAACAACTCCCATGGATATAAAGAATCCCCTAACAAAAGCCTTGTCCTTCATTAATTGTCGAATTGTGGTTTTTTCAGCAACAGTAGTAGATTCTACTAGATTTATTAAATATTCCAATACATGTCTGCTTTTTCGTTCACCATACAAAATTTGCAAGGATCTTCTTGCCAAATGGTATTCTTCCTTGATCACATAATAGACCGGAGATTCAGGAGCAAAGTAGAATATGATGATGAATAGCAAGCAAAAAATATTTAAAGCTATTGCTAATCCTCTGTAATCTAGGATTGTTGATAGTAGTAGACTCATCAACGCTCCAAAGGACATGGATAGTGGAAATAATGCTCCAAACATAGCTCTGTTTTTAGGTTCAGAGATTTCAAAAATATACATCGGGATGACAACACATGCTCCTCCGAGAGATAATCCTGCCAATATTCTGGCAATGTAGAATAGCCAGACTTTTGTACCCATTATTATTAGCATCCAAGATGCTATGAAAGGAATAGCATCGATTAATGCTGTAATTCTTCTGCCAATTTTATGAACTAAGAAACCAGCAATAAATGCGCCTGGTAAAGCACCAACTGCTATTAGGGATCCATGAACCTGAAATGTAGGCAAATAATGATTCATATATTACGTTGGGAATGTTCAATAAGGCGTATATTACATTAAAAATTCCGGAGTAACAAAATGTAATCGATTATTATTTTATTGTTGACTTTTGTATAAGAAAAAAATACTGACCTTCTTCTTGGGTAAAGGTAATGGTGGAATTTGGATTCTGTAATTCTGGTAAAGCCGAGGCAGGCCACAAAAGCATAGCACCGACAACAACATCCAAAATACATACTACAAAAATAATAATAAAAATTAATTTATATAAATCACTTCACGAAGAAAAAGTTTAGGTCTCGACGTTTCAAGCCATTCTGAATCGAATGAGACCAAATTGGAAGAAAGTATATGTGTGTGTGAACAGATTTTTTACGTTTCCGTTTGCCAAAATTAGACCTTTTATCGGCGTTTGTTCAAAAACGTCTGAACCGATTTCAAAAATTTAAAAGCCTTTTGATGTATCTCAATAAGGATTATCGTTTCTCAGTTTTAGGCGACGATCGGCCGAGTCGTTTCTTTGTAATTTGAAAAAAAAGTAAAATTTTTCGTCCACATTTAAGCTCATACTACCGAATCGATTTGAAAAAACTAAAAACTGTTCAAAAGATATAAGTTGGGTATGATACTGATTAGTTTTAGGTGAAAATCTACCGAGACGTTTTCTTGTAATTAACTGTTGAAAAAAAAATTAAGCTGATTTTTATGTAACTTTTTTCGCGATATATATCATGATCTTATAGAACTTACTAAATTATTACGGCCTTACGACAAGTAGTTTAATTTTTGAAAATTTATCAAAGTTTGAGAAAATGAGTAGTTTTTTTGATGTTTGTTATAATTAAAATTAGATGATTGACTTGGTATAACAATAGAATACTTGGTTTTAATAAACATACTAAACCATTAAAGTCCTACGGAAACTGGTTCAATTAAAAATTGATTTTTGGAAATTTGCTTTTAGAAAATACTCCGAGTTAACGTGTTCCTTCGTTTTCAAATTTGTGTAATAAATCCACTCGAAATACTTTTAATCACTCATAAATTGATTTATTTTTTATTGATTAAGTCGATTGTTCACATATATCAGAAAGTTCACGTAATTTGCCTTTAGGCAAAATACCACTTACAACCAGTTTAAATATTTTTTAAAATTAATTTACTGTGATACGAAGAGAATTGTCTAAGTAGACTCTGGATCATGGACAGGAATAAGAGTTGGTATAAAATGTGTCTCTAAAGAAATCGGAAAGAATTCAATTAACTTGAAGATGTGAAGCACTTCAAGTAATAGTAGAGCATCTTAACTCTGAACTGATTTAAAGATCAGAGTGAGAATTATTAATCTAAGGCAGTACAAAAAATGTGGGCGATGAGAAAACTGAGTGGGCGGATAAAAAAGAAATGTTATGGTGATGCTATGTTACGAGTCTATATTCGTATGAGGTGGTAGTAACGAATTGTCAATATCCAAGTATTTGCTGTGTTATCAAACATTTGCACATATAACCTAACTTTACATAAACGTGCACATAAAACGTATGCGTTACCAAGAAGTCATCAGAAAGATGCACTAGTGATAAAATTGTTATTGGACGTTTGTGTGTTTTGTAGGTTAGATTTTATGTGTAATGGCTAAGAACATACTGCTATAGATTTTTGAGAGTTTGCTACTACCGTATTATACGAAGATAGACCCATTACAGAGCATTACCTTAAAATTTCTATTTTATTAGACAATTGGCCTTTCAAGAGCCTAGAGCAGTGATTTACAAAGTGGTCCACGTGGACCCCCAGGGGTCCATGCCTACTTTCGAGGGGTCCACGGCAATAAAAACAAAATTTGGGGTCCACGGCATATTTAGAAATAATTTAAACTTTAAATGTTAGTATTGAGAGCGGAGCCAGCGACCCATCAACCTCGCATATATCAGAAACTATTGAATGTTCCAACTTTAAATTTTTTTTCAAATATATAATAAAGTGTACTTATAATGTATGTCAAGTTTCATCAAAATCTAATTATGCATTTTTGAAAACGTACAATCTGTTTCAATACTAGTATTGAGAGCGAGGCAGCCACCGATCAACATCGCATATCTAAAAAACTATTGAATGATCCAACTATAAATTTTTGTCAAATATTTAGTGTGAAGAAACTTTTACCAAATGATGAGATGATAGCCGAATCTTGTGACACAAACAAGTTTGGGAACCTATGGTCTAGAATGATAGAATAGCTTTTTTAGAGTTTGCTACTACCAACTCATACGAAGATAGACCCGTAACATAGCATTACCATAACATTTCTATTTTATCCGACAATTGGCCTTTGGATTCCAGAAGAAACTATTTTAAGCCTTTTTTAATAATACTATACGGATCAGACACATGGACTCTAACGAATGCCAACAAAAATTGTTTGAATTATTGTGCAATATAGAGCAGGAAAAGTTTATAATACTATTGATCAATTGAACATAAATTTTGCAGAAAAAATTCAATTTTTCTCAATTCAGCGAATTTCTATCGAATTTTACATTTCCGTATACATAAATTACTTATTTCACCATAAATTTCTACCTTGTCACATAAATTAAATCTTTGAATATTCTAATCACGCGTGCGACAATTATTTCAACATTATTCCGTATGCGTATAAATAAAACAATGAATATTTCACATTCGTACTAAAAAACGTTTTTAGATTAAGTAAACTAAGAATAAAAATTTTAAAAATGAGTTCAACGTACTTACTGGATATCGCAGAAAGCAAGACAGGTATTATATCAGTTTTTCTCGAAAAAACTGAACGTTTTTGAAGATTCAAAATTTGCAAAGCTATTTCTTCATCTTGTGTTTGTTTTTGAACCATTTTCAAAAATAAATGTGAATATTAAGAAATATATAAAATTTGCTTAAACCATAAATCTTATTGCAACAAAATAAATGTAAAAGTTAATGTATTTGAATACATTTTTGCGTATTTTTTTAACTTTTACGTACAGCAATACGTCAACAAGTTAATTGAACTTGAAATTTCCCTACAATGTGTAATAGTTTTTTTTAGATGAAATCTGGGTGAAATAGAACTAAAATTTCTGATTAAAATATTTATTGTGATTATTAATACATATAGAATGACTAAAACATTCTTAATAATTTTATAAACATTCGTTTTCTAACTCTATCTCCAAAACGGCTGAAACTGCCTTTGACAAAAACTAATCAGTACGTCTCCCCGTCAATACGAATAGAATGTTATTTAAATCCCGGAATCGTAGACGAAAAATTGTAACCCACAATATACCCACACAAATACATACATTTTATATAAGACATGCCAAAATATTTAGGAGGTCTTGAATCATAAAATATGCAAAATTCTTCATTTTAAATTTTTTAGTGATTTTTATAACTGACTACCTTAAGTTATCAAAATACATTTGAATTATTTTTTTATTTCAAATATTTTTTATTAGATTTTTTCACAATTTTCTTTATTGTTTTGAATTATATTTATGCTAGTAGATTGCAGTCAAGGATTAATCCACATTTTTTCACATTGACCCAGAAAAATCTGCACATTGATGGTTATATGTCATATTGTTTATAAATTATCTGGAATAACAATTAATTAATTTATTATCTATATCATGAAAGAGAAGTTTAAATCAATAGAAACACACGTTTGTTGCAGAAAATAATTATTTTGTATCATCTATTTTAATGATCTTAAGTATATTAAAAACTATTTCAAAATAAGTAATATTGCTTGACATTTTTTCCATATTTATTTACTTATATTTTAATTATTTATTAATGAATTATTGATAAGTTATTGATTTTTATACTATATATTTATTCAGTTATTTATTCATAGGTTATTTATACATTGACTTCCTATAGTTTTTATTTAATTAGTTTATTTATATTTTAGTTATGGATTTATAAATTATGTTTCTATATTAAACTATTGGTTTATATTTTTGTTTTTTACAAGTTTTTTAGTAATAAGTAACCCAATGTACTCTATTTTTTCTACATTATTACACATTGTTTTCTGAATAATTTCGAATTGCAAATTTAAATTTGCATAAATAACTGTATTTATTATAGTTATTATTTTACTATCCGCCTAATGTTGATAATTTTTTATCTGAACACGTTCTTCATTGATAGTTAGTAATGAGTTTTAAACAAAAAAAAAATCATATCATTAATCAATTGAATTATCATATTTGATATTCATAAATCATACATTTTGTAGAGAAAAAAATGACATGTAATTTTAAAATGTATCGAAAAGCAATAAGAATGTATGTAATAATCATAAACATATATGTAGAAGTAAGTAGATACTTCTTGGTAGACAGTAGAGTATATGAAGTACAGAATAATGGAACAAATTGGTATAATTTTTACTTGAAATTATATTTTCTGTCAAATTCTTATTGCTGTCTATTAAGAATTGCAATAATTTTACGAAGTAGAAACTACGAAAAATAATCTGTGTAAACAGTGTGAACTAATCAAGTGCACAATATCACTACAAGCAAAAGTTTTTTGAATCATAAAGTAGGTATTATACCCCGGCGATATTGACATACCCTTACAAAAGACCTAGTCTGAGATGCCTAGATGCATTTCCTTTGCTGTACAAAAAAAGAGCGCGCGTAAGGTTCACACGCGATTGAGGTAAAACTTACTCAATAAACTCTACTGTACAAGATGCCATTTAAGTTAAATTAAATACATCATATAACAATTTTGAATAATGTTTATTAGGAATATGGTAACACTCGAAATGCACACATTTATTAATGTCAACCATTATACTTATTTATATAATAATAAATTATAAATTATATATTTGTAGTAGCATTCAAATATTTATAATATTTGAAAACAAAATGTAATTAAAGTCATACCTCAATTACGAAATCGTGGTTTGTCATTGTACTTAACATTTAGGACTTGAACCTTCATTAGAGAAATGAAGTAATTGCTGATTAATAAATTCTATAATGTTCGTTAGTGAGTGGATTATGTTAAACAACGCCTAAACAAATATTGTTTTCGCAACTTCACTCATCATGCAATTGTGTTTTAAGAACTTCATGTAATTAAAATTCATTGACTGATGGTATGTTTTTACTTTTTCGCTGGCAATATAATCTCATTCTTTGAACAGCTGTAAAATTTATTTTTTGCCTAAAAATATTTTCCATTTCAATAACTTGAAAGATTTATAGAAATTACGAATAATATTATATAGATTAATATTATATAAAAAGAAATAATTTCTAAGGAACAAGGTAATATTAAGGAATAGAGTAAAATATTCTTCTGATTCA
>NW_020536999.1:22114579-22145059 GCF_003426905.1 Ctenocephalides felis
AAACGCACGCACATCGGCCTTGTCAGAACCGTTCACTCTATATAAGACGTCGCTCCCGCATAATAAGCGCTTCAGTACCAGCAAAGCGTCCGGCGTACGCGCATATCGAAACAATTGCATATGGAAATCACACTAACATGACACCTGTAAAGCAATCGATTATAATCGATGATCGAATTCGTTTTCCTATCAATCCGGGTAAACTAGTGAATTAAAAAAAAAATAGGTGTGATGAGGGACACATGGTAGGGGATACAATCAATGACTTGAGTGAAACTTTAGAAATTTGTATTATAGTATTATATTGCATTCTATCAATTGTGATATATACAAGACATTTGTTAGCACGTATAAAAAATTAGTGAATTATATAGAACAGTGTGCAAAGACTCCTGGTATAATTAGTATATTTTGTGATTTATATAAATTATTATTTAAAGTTATTTTTAAGTGTATCTAGTCTCTATCTAGTCTCTATTACCATTTGTGATAAAACCAATAAATCCCAAGCCAATTTAAATAAATCCATTACCCCAAGTGCCAAAAAAATGCCGCCCTACGGTTCCAATTCCCTACCACCGGTCAAAACCGGCAATGTACAGAAGACACAGAAACCGGTGCCTGTGGTGCCCTGAGTTTACCCCCAATAGGAAAAACGGTTACATCAATGAAGCCTTCGAAAAAGGCGTCGGCGATTTCCAGGAAAGTTGCCCAAGGTTCCCCGCTGAATGACGATGAAAAATCCAAAGACGATGGGAAGCTTCTGGATTTCGATGATGTATTGCCGCACATTGGAGAATTTGGGGTATATCAAAAAGTTCTGTTCTTGCTGATGATACCTTATGCGTTTTTTGTGGCGTTTGTGTATTTTACGCAGATTTTTATAACCGTGGCTCCGGAAGAACATTGGTGCTATGTTCCGGAGTTGGCGCATTTGACTGCTGAAGAGAGGTGAGCAAAATTATTAAAATAAAATCAAATTTCAAACTAGTTGTGCTAGAACTTCCGATACCATTGCTAAATTTTTTCAAAGTTTTATCATTTTTTGAAACATCTGGACTTTTCGAAACGACTGGACTTGCACTTGCCAAAGACTAAGTTAATCAGTACGTCTCCCCATCAATAGGAATCGAATGTTTTTTGAATCATTCAAATCAGTTGATCCGTGCTCTTGAAATTGTCGACAAAAAATTGTATCCGCACAAATATACATACACACACACTTACATCCAGTCTGGGATGCATAAAAGCATTTCCTTCGCTATAGAAAAAAATTACAAAAAAAAAAACACACACGTACAACCATTTGTTCTAAGGTATGCCAAAATGCTCTGAAACCTTTGAAAGGCAAAAGTATGCAAAAAGAACTAATTTCGATTTTTTGCAATTACTTCAACTTACTTTATGGGATGTTAAAAATTGTATACATTAAAGACATTAATTTCATTTGGAAAGATATTGTTTGATTGGTTCATTATAAGGTTGACTATTTTTAAAACTGTATGGACTTTTATATAAAAAAGTCAGAAGGGTCAAAAAATAGTTGTAACAATAAACAATAAAATTCAATTTTAAATTTTAAACATATCTCTTTTAATATTTTAAATTAACAATACTATATATCGAATTAATATTTAATTTATTAAATATTTTCCTCTCAAAGATAATTTTTCAAACACCGGACTGGACTTTTGTAAAAAAGTGTGAAGGGTAAAATATATTTGTAACTTGTAACATTAACCAATAATATTAATTTCATATTTTAATCTTATCTTTTTTAATATAATTTGATTTACTTAAATTATCTAATAAATTCATATTTGATTTAATAAATATTTCAATGTGAAGAGACATTTTTTCAAACAAGTTAGTTGAAAGAAACTGGTTTATCCCAACTAATGCACTTTGCAAACAAATGCAACTACATGCAACATTATTCCAACAATTTGCACTACAGGGTTTTTCTCGTTGTAAATTATAAAAGCATACAAAAATTGGTGGATCGTCGAAACATTTTGATAAATGAAATTAACGAGTAATATAGGTAGTAATAGAGACATTGATTATACAATGTAGAATGTAGTAATCATGTGACTAAATATATAATATAATTCTTTAATTTAATTACTAGTTTAATATTTTATTTTATTCAATGATTTGTTTCTTTTATTTAGTCTTTAAATTTTGTGTCAATTCCTGGTTCGAATTTGTTAACTTGCTAAATGATGACACACATACAGTGTCAAAACGTACATATTTATAGTTAATTATCTTTCCGTAGGGTAGGTTATAATAATTGCAAAAAATTGAAAATAACATTTTTTATATATCTTTACGTTTCAGAGGTTTCTGAACATTTTGGCATACCTCAAAAAAATTGTTGAATGTGTGTGTGTATGTGTATGTATGAGCGGATACTATTTTTCATCGACGATTTTGCGAACCCGGATCAACCGATTTGAATAATTAAAAAAACAATTGATTCCTGCTGATAAGGAGACTTGATGATTAGTTTTTGGTAAAGACTGGTCTAGCCGTTTCGGATAACCCATAAAAAAAGTGACAAATGGCATTTGGCAGACAAAAATAATCATTAGACATATGCGTATCAAATTATTTCATACTTTGTAGATATTTTTATCATTATAACCAATTTTGTTTACTTTCTATGGGTTCCGTACCTACCAATTTTCAAAATATTTCAAAGTATAAAAAAAATCAAATATTTCAAAATGGTCTTTTTTCAAAAAATTTAAAAATCTCATTTGCCTCAACATTGTCGTTGTCATGCACTAATAGTTTTTTTTATTTCTAATATTTGGGTGTAACTAAATATTTCAAATTATGTTTCAACGTCGAAGAAAAAAATCTAATATATATATATATGTAGTACTTTATAATTACATTAATTTCTTTGCCAAAATATCAAACGCAATTAAGCATGTTAATAATATTACCAATAATAAAAACACACTCGTGACACTTTATCGATAACACGAAAACAAAGAAATGGTTTTAATGAATCATAAAATTTATTTATATTAACGATTAATTATTGGAGAGTACTTGTTTGCAAATACCTCTAATTTGAAAATGTTAATCAAAAATTTAATTGCGTAGTTTGCCTTCTACAAAAATTAAAACTGGTTAGATAAAAATGACTACAACTACTTATTTTGGGAATCATTATTGAATTAATACAATTGATAACTTTATAGTAATGATGAAAATTGGTTGGACCTTCTAAAGAAAAAAACTTTCTTCGAAAATCTTCAATATGGGAGGCTAAAAAAACAAAAGATTAACCACGATTCAAATTTTGTTTTAAAAAATGTACTCTTATTATTTATGTTATGTAATAAATTTCAAATAGATCCATTACTTCTATGGCATATAACTTTATAGTAATGATGAAAATTGGTTGGACCTTCTAAAGAAAAAAACTTTCTTCGAAAATCGTTGTATTTCAATATGAGAAGTTAAAAAAAAAAGCTTTATTCAAATTTTGTTTTAAAAAATGTACTATTATTATTTATGTTATGTAATATTTTTCAAATAAATCCATTACTCCCATGACATATAAAATTAACGTTTTCTCTTAATGTTGCATTTTCTATGAATTTTCTGACCACAAATGATTAAATTATTTCCCATGTCCCTATAAATAGTATAGAGACATTATTATTTGTTATGTCCTTGTTTTTGTTCTCACGAGATTTATATAGTAAAGTATATTAGATAATAATAATATTTACACTAAAATTTCAATTTTGTTATAAATATATAAATTTTAATTTGGTGATGAGAAAATAGAGTTATTAACAAAAATATAGATTATTCAAACCGTGACATGATATTATAAATAATTCTGGGAATTTACAATTTGTGTATACAAAAATATTTTGCAGGTAATCAAATATAATAGTTGTTTTGTGTATTTCAAACATAATAGAAGTATTAAAAATATACGTTTTTATCAGTTTAATTAAAAAATTCATGCAAAATACCTAGTACTCGTAATACTGATGAATCTTTTTTATTTACCTATTTATTCAGTTCCTATATTTTTTACTTATTTATTTTTAGGCAATTTATAATGGAGTAATTATACAAATTTTAAACAAATTTGATGGATTAATAATAAAAAAATCATTCTAGAAAAAATAGTATATTGTTAGTTTAAATTTTAATAATATATTATTTTCCCAGACTTAAAGACACAAATTTTGAACGATTTGGATACATTAATAATAAAAAAAATCATTCTAGAAAGTATAGTATATTGCTGCTTTAAATCGTAATAATCTATTATTTTCCAAGACTCAAATTTTGAACGATTTTGATACATTAATATTAAAAAAAATCATTCTAGAAACTATATATTGTTGCTTTAAATTGCATTAATCTATTATTTTTCAAGACTCTGAGGAATATAATATTGACCAAGTATAATTTTGTCTTAAAACAACTTGCAAAAGAAATGAAATTTAACAACTTTTAAAATTTTGACGATAAGAGTTTGAAATTTGGACAAGGCCTATTATTCCAAATATCAAGAAATTGTTATAATTAAACCACTTCTCGTAGGCCTATAATATTTTACTATATTTGTTAAGACCATGAACACTATCAATAAAAGAAGTTCTACAGATTTTTTTAAAAATATGCAACAATTTATTAACCACTGAAATGTCTCGTACAATCTTTACTAATTGATATCAGGTTATCAATTATTGTCAAATATATTTCCCAATAATAATCATAAAGAATAAATATTAAATTAAAACAAAAATCTATTTTTTACGTATTATAATTAATTCAGAAGCATTTTAAATACAGTTTGTAAATAGTAATTGAATTGCTATTAATTCATTTCTATTAATGAATATGTTTATGGAGTGTACCATTTGCTTCTAGTTTACCAAAAATCGAATAAAATAATTCAGATAAAAATATATAAATGAAAATTATTTCCTAATTTAACATAAAATGTATTCTCTTACATCAATTAATTAATTAATAATATATTTTATAAAGTTCTCGAATCATTACGCATAAATTACAAAAATGTTTAATCAATACCTACAATATGATATAACTCAACGTCTAATTAAATCCATGACATAAGTTTGCGTAATTTTCTAATGTAATTAGTAATTAAAAAAAACTTGTCTGGGTATTTTATAGGCCTAGTTATATATGTAAAAATCAATTATTAAACAAACGCATGATTTAATAATCGTTTTATGCGTTCATTTATTCAAATAAGTCTCCACTTAGAAATATATATATATATATATATATACATATACATATATATATATATATATATATATATGCAATTGTTGCTAAGCCATTAAAATGCAATTAATTATTACAAATTGTAACTTAGATAAACCGGATTTGTCATATGTAACTTTGATTATAAAGGTATAAAAATTTCTCGTGAGTTCTAGATAATAAAAAGTGGTTTTATGATTCAATTGCTTTATATTATTTTTTATGTCAATGTAAATTTTGGAAAAATTTTACTAGCAGTCAAAATATACAATTTTGAGTACCTTCTGAATTCATACTCATTATAAAAAAGGTAATGACTAATACCTTAACCAAAATTATCATTTTATATAGATATTAATTGTTTAATTTTATTTAATTAAGATTATTATTATTTTTTTTACTTAATCTTATTGTAGAGAAATAACTAGAAATGTTTCACAAAACAAAATGTAATTTTTCTATGCTTAAATATGTTTCCAAATAGTTTGACAATAAAAAGTTATTTTTGCAGAATAAAGTAAAGCACATGTGTTATTTTAAATTTTGATAGATTAAAATCATTGAGGTTTGCAATATGTGCTAAATGTAAATGTATCAAATTTTTTTGTGAATTGTTCCTATTTTCCTTGGCCAGTTTTACATACATTTATAAAAATACAATAATAAAAAATCGAATTCATAAAAAAATCAATTTTAAAGAAATAATCTTTGTCTGCCTTCATAATTGTGTACAATTGCTCATTTCTAAAATAAATTTGGTGAATTGAAACACTTTATAAATTCATTTTCAATTTCTCATTATTATATTTTTTTAATTTAAAAAAATACAAACAAGTATTCTCTGTATTATTATACGAGCATTACTAAATTTCACAGTCATTCAAAATTTTCCAGCAATTTTGTATTACCATTGCCATTACCATAAAATAAATTAAAGTGTTTACGCACAAAAGTTTAAATAATTGGATACCCAATGCAATTGGTGCATTGTTATAAATAACTAATTTGTTTACAAGAAAATACATTATTTTACAAACAAATAACGTAAAATAAAATGCAATGCATGAGATCATGAACATTACGCAAATAATTCTGGCTGATTTGTATTCAAATCATTCGCTTGTTAGAAAGTTTCTTTATGCGTTTTCATAAAAAAGTAAAATAGTAAAAGAAATGTAATAATGGTCAAGTTGCATATTGTTCGGTGAAAAAATATAAATTTGCAATGAGACTTTTCAAGTAATAAATGATTTTTAACTTCCCAAATTCATGAGAAATTCATGTTTTTGACCAAAAATCCGATTGGCTAATTTTAGTAGTAATTAAATGTTGAGAAAAAATTTTGACATGGTTTTATAAATGGTTACATACCTACTATATAATGAATTGTATAAGTAATACCTAATAGACACAACAAATATTTTTTTTAAATTTTTTGTACCAATGTCTTTATTTTATTTTTTTATAATTTGTAATTAAAAAGATCCTCATTACATCATTTTAGTAATATAATAATTTTTATCCTGCTTTCATATTTAATTCCAAGTGAAAATCAATGTCCCTGCTGCTTGACATCAGATTGTCCGAGACGATATAATAAACAAACGTAAATCTGTAAACTATATTCATCTTCTATTTTAAATGTTAAATGAACATAAATATTTATAATCTATATTACAAATTAGTGTCTACGTGCTATTTAATACGGAAGTTACGCCTACGAGTCGTTCGTTTTTACTTTCATTTTACAGGGGCATCGCGTCAGAAAAAAAATTAAGAATACCGGAACCATCAACAATTAGCATCTGATTCGATCATTTGCTATTAAAAAAATGAACATAAAAAAATTTAGTACTGATATAAATGATTTCTTGGCGTTTCAATTGAAGTTCATTACCGGTCATCGCGAAAAACATCTATAAATAAGATATAAAATAAACCGTGTTGATTAATGAGAAGTGAAATTATAAAATTAAATTTTAAATTGTTCATGAAAAATATTTTATGTGTAAATTTACCAAAAAATTATCAACAGAATTTTAAAATGTAAATGTAACAAGAAATACTACTGAACCGTTTTTATACATGCACTTTTTTCGGGGAAGTTAATGATAATATATATGTATATATGTATATATGTATATAAATATGTGTGTATGTATTTATTTATGTATGGATTAATAAAATCAACAAATGAAGCAATTAAAGTATCAATATAGACTTCACAATCAACATCTAAATAATTAACAATTTATATATATATATATAAATACATATATAATTCTCGTGTTATAATATCTGCAAAACGGCTTAACCAACTTTATGAAATTTTATATTCACGTTTAGTATGAGAAATCTGATATTTATATTCCTATTAAGGTTGGTCACACCTAAGATTTTATAAAAATTTTTGAACCAATATCTTTTATTTTCTTTTTTTATAATTTGTAATTAAAAAGCGTATGCAGATCTAAATTTTCACCCTTCTACCACAAATCCTTATTACATAATCATCATTTTAGTATTGGAATGATTTCTAAAACGCTTTCAGCCATGAATGTTTAATTTTGATTCGGATTTTCTTCAGCTTATGAAAAAGCTTAAATATTACTCTTTTTTAAAAAATATTAAGAATAGTCTACCCTCAACATTTCTTCTGATTTTTTCTTGAATTATTTTCTTTTATACTGAGTAATTGACTAATATAAATAACACAAAATATTAACTCTCCTTCTAATAATACCTATATTGTAATAAGCATTTCCGTAATTCATTAATTTTTCATTGCGCTTTCAGTCAGTGAAAGTTTTTTTTACTGAAAATGCATTCAGAATTTCTTGAGTTCATTGAATTTTTTTTATTTTAACTTTATTGATTATTTTTTAATTGCCCGTAGGGTAAATATACAAAAACATGGCTGTTTTTGAGAGAACTAAGCTTCCGATTTGAATGATCCAAAAAACCTTTTTGCTTTAGTTCACGGAACGATTGCTTTTTGGGAGAGAATTTTTTTTTTCTTTTTTTGTTTGATATCCAAAAAATATTTTTTGTACTAAATTTTATTCTTCGAATATTTCATTATGGTACGGGAAGTTACATAGTACTACTTTTATTCTATTTTTTTATAGTGCGTAGTTAAAAATCACATATTTTCCTAAATTTTAACACTCCTATCACAAACTTCTATTTTGCTTACAGTAATTTAGTAATTTTTTGCTACTCTAGAAATTTCCTATAGATACTTTACTTGGTAAAACAAAGTCTGCCGGTTCACCTAGTATATATATATATATATATATATATATATATGAGTGTATTATTTAAATTATGTTTAAGTTACTTTACAATGATCGTCCGTCGTAAGAGAGTATATATACTTTTAGCACAAAATTGCAAAAATCACGCAATTGCCGTTTCATTGTTGATAAAACCACAATGTGCTAATAAATAACTATAAAGTATTATACAATTACATGTCACATTGATAGATAAATACAATAAACATTGCGTGTCTGTAAGTAAGAAATGCATTTATCTTAATATTTATTATCTATGTGTAAGTTTATTGGCCTCATAACCATTTACCACGAGGATAATCTCCGATTTTATCATTAGACATTGTTTACAAATAATATGTCTAAAAGTGCGTATATGAAATATTTTTTTGTAAATAGCAATGAAGATTAGATGTTCTGTAAGTTTTGGTGAACGATGGTAAGGTTTTATTTACGTTCAGAAGGAGAAGTTTATGTTTTTGCCAAAAAATCTGATTTGTGTGTGAATATTGTTATTTTTTCATTATTTTTGACCAACAGTCAGTATTTAAGAGTCCTACAAGAGTCCCAACGGGGCTAATTTGACATAATACTACGGTTGCTTCGTACAACCTAAACGGTTGTCTCATCTCTGTGTGAAAATTTGTTTTTATTACAATTTTTGTGATAGGCCTAGAATTCAATAGGATATTCTATTGATGCAGCAATGTCGTATAAGAGCTCTTTTGATTTTGAAACATCTTGCTATATATAGTTCCAAGTGAAAACTGATGCCACTTCTGCTTGACATCAGGCTTTTCGAAGCGCGATGGAACCCAGGACCAATGATTCAGGTCAAGTCGCTTTAACTACTTACCACAAGCAAGCCTTAACATTTAGATTTAAAAAATTTAAAAGACAATAGATGTAACTTAATAAGACTCATTAGTTGTCTTCTTTTTTTGAAAAAAAATGCTGAACCGATTTTGATAGTTTATAAACTATTCGAAATTTATCAATTGGTAGGATATAGGATATAAGTTAGGGTTTGTGCTTATTAATTTTTGATCAATTGTGATATAGCCCAATTAATTATTATTAATTTTTTTTCATTTGGAAGCACATGGCTATCTATATTTTCAAATAAAAACAGATATCACAACTCTTTGATATCAGGGTGTACAAAACGGAGATTTAAACTCAGAACCTGGTTTCAAAACCCTGAGCACTAGATATCTACTCAAATCAAACATCTGGATATTTAACCAAAAACAGATTTTTTTTATACTCAAATCTAAATTTCTCTAGAATCCACTAAAGTCGAAAATATTATAGGACCATCATAAGCAACTTAAAAAATTATAGAACATATACACATTAACTGCTCAATTAAAAACAAAAATTGCCAAAATCATAATAGAGAGAACAAAATATGTCAATATATCTCTGATAACCTGACATCATGCAGTAGTGATATCAATTTTTACTTGAAAATGTAGATTGAAGATAGATTTCCAATTGAAAATAGTACATTTTGGGCACTGTGTTGTAAATTGGCAATGGGAAATTTCTCACACTATTCTCATCTGAATCGAATTGCGAGTTTAATTCAGGTCACAGATCTGCCTGATTTATTTTTATCTAAAAATAAAAAAAACTCATTAGAAAATGAAAAATACTTACTCAATAAGTAATAAATACAGTTTGTTTATAAAAACATTATCTACTTCTAATATATCAAAAGTAACTTCTAGCAATATTAATTAATTGGTAATTGAATTATTTTCATACAAAATATTATATTTATTTTTATGATCTCATAAATAGCCATTTGTAAACGATAACATTGATATTATCATTAATTATTATTATTATTATTATTATTATATTATTATCTTTATTATTTCTAATATTGTTATTTTGTTATATTTATTATTATCTTTCACTTATTGTTTTTATTCGACTTTATTGTTTTTCTAGTATTATTTTCATTATTCAGAAATTTTATTAATTTTACTTATTAATGTTATTATTATTATTATTTGCTTTTATTTTATATTAAATCAACATACTACGGATATCATATTATTGAAAATTCTATTCTTTATTCTGTACTCTTTTTAATAAACTTATATAATTGTTCATTACTGTTACTAAATGTTAATTATTCAGCAGTTGTAACAAATATAGTAATTAAAAATAAATAAATAATTTCCGTAAATAAAATAACAAAAATTCACCGAGTTTTCATTTTGTAATTTGTATTTTACCTCATATCATCATGACGAAGAGAATTATGTGATCAAATATTTATTTTCAGTAATGACATTTGTTATCATTTAAACATTTGAATGAAATTGTGTAAATATTGTAAATCATAAGTGTTGAAAGACAAAAATGTGATTTAAATTGATTAAAAATCTTATACAAAGATTATTTTATAATCCTATCAGTACAAAAAATAATTGGGTCAAGTTTTCATTACACCTAAGTGTACATGTAATGAAAAATGTTTTTTGTATTAATTTGAAATCATTTTTAAAATCACTCCTAAAAATATATATGTATATACATAAGTATTATAAGATAAATTTTATTTACGTGACAATATTTTTAGAAAATTAAATACCGTAGCGTGTACCTTATTAATATGATTAAATTAATTAATTAATCGTTTAATAAACTGATTCTTGTAAATAATGAATATGGAATTAGCAACCTAAGGTCATGTGCAACTTCAGATTTCTAAAAAATCATATTATAGTAATTATTGTTCGAGCCGTCGAAATGTATGTAAATTATATCAAAGTCAGAATCAAGGTTTCTAATTTGTTTGCAGGGAAATTGGTCTCGAATGAAACTAAAGAAATAAAAATTAATATAATTTTTTTATACCAAATATATTTTATATTCCTATATACTTTCATTCGATTTTTTTTTAAATGATGTAATTTAATTTCATTTTTTTATTTCAGGTTAAATTTGGCCATACCCCGTGCAGCTCCAGGCGAAGGCGATAAGGCCTTCACGTACTCCCAATGTGTTCGGTATGATGTCAATTTTACAGAACTTTTGGAAAACGGAACCCTAGATTTGGTTCCGAACCCAAACTGGCCAGTAAGGCCTTGTGACCAGGGATGGGAGTTTGATTTTTCGGAAATACCTTATGCTTCAATAACGGCTGAGGTAAGAAAAAATATTTGATTTTATAATATAGTAATTATTACACCTGTTCTAAAAATAGATAAGAGGTAAAACTGTAGGGATAAAATGGCTATAAGAATACAAAATCTTTTGACCGTTGTCAGAAATTTTGAAAATTGACATACATATGTCAATGTAACATGAAGTTCTATTTCAATCTTGCCCTGGTAGTGTTGTGTCATAGTTCTCTGGCAAGTGGGGTTGGATGATCCTCGAGACGGCTCTTGTAACTTTCTAAAAGAGTTTGTATTTAATCCTTTAGTGTGTATAATTTAGCATCTCTATATATTAACGAATATATAATTTGAAACATTCAAAATTTCTTTAAGGAATTTATTTTAGCATTTGAATTTATTAAGTTTGATTTGGAAGCAGATCCCCATAGTTGTATACCGTATGTCCAAATTGGCTTAAATATATTTTAGTAAAAATATGAAAAAATAACATTAATTTGAGAATTATAGGATAATTACAATGATAATTATTATTAAAGATTGACATACTCTTGGATGATTTTGCTCTCTTATCTGTCAGATACCTTAATATAAATTATGATGGCACTATATATATATATATATATATATATATATATTTTTTTTTTTTGATTTGTAGAATATAAGTCTATAAAAAATAACCTTGCTTTTCACTTAACATAACACATGATTGTCAAAACAAAATGAGTCAGTCAATGAGTGCGATTCTAAATTAATTTACTCGATTTAGTTCCAAAGATAAATTCTATATTTGATACCTACTTTGGTTGGTTGATAGAAGGTTCTTTAGTTTTAACAGTCAGAGTGTTTTATTTTTAAAATTGAGATATTATTATTGATAATTTAAAATATTATGTGAAACCAATAAATGTAATTAAAAATATCATCGTAATAAAATCTTCAAACTTGAAGCGTCACAAAATTCTGGTCCATGTTTCTTACTTCCAAAAACCAAAATCTCAAGATATTTTACTAGTTGCATATTACGAAATATACCGGAACTTAATCAAATTTATTTTCATAATTTGTCAAGATTTCATTGAACTACATAAGGACAAACACCTACTTATATAATTATGAAATTACTTAATAAGCCAGTTAACCTTTACGTGTAGTGACAAATTTGTCTTTACATATTTATAATTTTGATTTAATAGTTATATATATGTATATATATATATATATATATATATATAATACAAAATAAACCGAAATTATTTACAAAGGCATATATAGCAATTATGATAATTAAATTAATGAGATCATTACAGACATGTCAACAACTTCAAGGTATGATAACTAAATAATAATACGAGTACATTATTTCAATGATTTTTTTACTTTTTATAGCATATTTTAATTATGACATGCCTTTGACACATAAAAGCGGAGATCCTTTGTTAAATATTAAAGGACAATTTAAAATATCTATAAAAAAGATAAGAATTCATATTAAAGTTAATACCTAAGATGCTCCCAAAGTATATTGCCTAATATCTTTTATCAATTTTATCAATAATATTATATATCTATAAGCACTAAATTACCTACCATTGAAACAACTTTTTTGCTATAATATTATTTAACATAAGTCTATATCACATTTTATATTTATTTCTATTTATGCTTTTACATATAGACAACCTATGACGAACACAAGAATTATTATTTTTTATTAGATTTTTTAGGAACTAGTAAAAAATAATCTATGCTTATTACCTATTATGTTATAATAGAAATATGATAAAATAATTATCCGATAGTCTTTTGAAAGCAGATCGATCACTCAGCATTTTCCAGTAAACGTAGGCAATTAGAATGGTTTTATTTACGATTTATTTATATGTAATTACATCCGAATGTGTTCTACATTTAACATCAATAACATATTTTCACGTTTTTCATATTAATTTATGCGCGATATAGTTTTATATAATGAGAGTAATTAATTAAATCAATGCGGTACACTTGACACAGATTGGAAAAATATAAAAAATAAAGGATAGGTTATATATGATTCACTGGCAATAGAAAAAAATCTAAGAAATAATATATTTTTTAAGACTAAAAAGGACAAAAAATACAAAAATTTTCAATGTAAATTATATGTATATATCTGTCTATATATAAAATTCTCGTGTCATTGTGTTCATTGCAACTCTCCTACAAAACGACTTGACCGATTTTTATATGATTTTGTAATCACTTTCAGAACGACTGAGAATTGGCCAACATCTATTTTTCATACTCCCATGTGATAAGGCCACCTTTAAGATTTTTTAAAATTTTGTATACCAAATTATTTTACTGTAGTTTTTTATAATTTGCAATTAAAGAACACATAGAGCCCTACATTTTCACCTTCCTATCACAAACCCCTATTTAGGTAATAAACATTTTAGTAATCAAATAATTTCTTATATCGTCTTGAGTCAATGAATGTTTTCTTGGCTTTGATTTTGAATTTTGACTTGATTTTATTTCTAATTTACTCGAGTTTATGGAAGAGTTTGAATTTTCCTTCAAATAATAATTTAATTTTATCAAGAGTTGTCCAACGCTAACATTTTTATTTGAATTTTGGGATCAATTTTCTTTATTTTATTTTTTAGAGTGGAATTAAAAAGTACATGCAACTTTTAATTTTCACCTTCCTACCACAAATCTCCATTACATAATAGTCATCGTCGTTGTTCAATTATTTTTCATGCAGATTATCATTCCGGGACAGCTAGTATATATATACACATATATACACACATTTATTCATATATATATATATATATATATATATATATATATTTATTTATTTATTTATTTATTTATATATATATTTTTCAGATGGAATGGGTTTGCCAAAATGCGGCCCTACCCTCTTTTGCCCAAGCCATTTTTTTCTGTGGTGCCATAGTTGGGGGTCTATTATTCGGATGGGTTGCCGATAGATATGGACGAATTCCGGCCTTGACCGGAACCAATGTTGTTGGATTTTTGGCAGGAATGGGCACTGCCTTTGTGACCAATTTTTGGCAATTTTGTTTGTGCCGATTCCTCATCGGAATGGCATTCGATAATTGTTTCACTATGATGTACATACTTGGTAAGTAGAAAGATTTTTTAGATTAATATATATATATATATATATATAAAATAATTATTTAAATAAAATTTTTTGTGTGATATATAAACATATGAACTTGTCAGAGTACTATATAACTAAATTAAGATATATGGTATGTGGATATATTCATTTTCATTAGTTAACTAGATTGCTTTTTCCACAAAATTGATAATTATTTGAATTTTAAAAATTAATTATTTCCTGAAAGTTTTAAATATAAATTCCATGCAAAAAGTTATTTTTCTTCGAAAAACATATGTCCCAATAACAACAAATTCTAATTATTTCTGTTATCGATACAAATTATCGATAAATGCTTATGTTTACCCATGGCCAAAATGTTTCAATGATTTTATGCAAATAAATAAACATGTTTTAGAGACATTTACGGTGTTGAAATTGTCGTTAAAAATGAAAGTAAATTCCAAATGTAGAAATGAATGAAATTAAAAGTTTCGAATTTATTTATTGCAATTTACATTTTGCAATGTCATTTATTAGAACTCTATATCGCTCGAAAAAATCAGCAAAATCATCAACTACTATATTTACTATATGAAATCAATTTTATTTATGAAATAATAATTCTAATATTTATAAAAAAATTTAGTACTGACTGAATTTGCAATCTTCTGAATGGCCTCTTTTAAAGATTTTTATTATCAATTATTTCTACGTCACTGGACACACCTCCACTTTATGACATCTTTTTAAAAAAATTGTTTACCGTTATTTATTTATGCTTCTATTTCAAAAAAATGTTAATAAAATACAGTAATTATAAATACTCATATGTGGAAACCTGTCGTTATTTATAGATTCTACTACAATTTTTTCCTGTGTTACAATTTATTTGCACTTATGCAAATAATTGTCGTTTTATTACGTGATTTGTTTGTTTATAACGATATCTACATATCACTATATTATTAGAAAAAGTGCTAATAAATAGGTTGTTAATAAAATAATGGGGAGTACTGACAGGTTTGTGAAAATGTATATTTTTTGTGCAAATTCAGGTTTATTTTATTATTATAACAATTAAATTGTGTCAATCAAAAATTCAATTGTCATATAGAAAAGTTTTATAAATATAAATAAACATATCAATTCTTGGCAATGATCATCTAGCTGTTTCTAATCGTGCTGATCAGTATTTAATAGAGATCCATCGAACAGTTTTTTCTTTTTTTTCCAATTGTCTTAAAATATTATACGAATTTGGCAATCGATTTAATCATAAAAAACCAGTGGGGCGCACGGCATCGTGTCTTAAGGCAAATTGCTGGAACTTCCCCTATCAAAAATTATTTTTTCAAAAGATTAACATTTTGAAAAAAATTTACTCTGAAAAATTAGATTTTTGAGAAACTATAAATTTTTGACAAAAATTTACTTTTCTTTGAAAAAAAGACTATTTGAAAAAAATTGTATTTTGAAATATTTTGGAAATTCTGAACGTTTTTTCAAAGCAATCGTACTATTTTAACTGCATAGAGACGAAATATCGAAGCGCGTAAGCGCCGCGCCGCCGTCTAACGGATAAGCATTGGTACGGAACCCATAGGAATGTAAACAAAATTTATACTTATTGTTAAAATCTCTATAAAATATCTAATATGTCTAATGATCATTTTTGACCGCCAGATGGCATTTTTTTTTACTTTTTTTATTAGATCTCCGAAACCGCTAGACTTCATAAAAATTTGATCAGTTCTTCATCTTGTTAATACAAGTAAAATGTTTTTTGAATTATTCAAATCGGACGCTCCGTTCTCTTAAAAACTGGGTTACCGTTTTTGGCAATTTTTGCCCCATATCTTCGGAACGGCTAGACCTGCCTTTGCCAAAAACTAATCAGCACGTCTCCTTATCAATACGAATCGAATGATTTTTGAATTATTCAAATGGCTTTATCCGTGTTTCCGAAATCGTCGACGAAAATTTGTATCCGAACACACATACACATTCGCACACATACACACACACATACACTCACACATACACTTACACATACACTCACACATACACTCACACACGCATACATCCATTTTTTCTAAGGTATGCCAAAATATTCAGAAACCTCTGAAACGTAAAGATATATAAAAATTTTCATTTTCGATTATTTTGCGATTACTATAACTTATCCTACGGGAAGTTAATAATAAATATTAAATACCTACTACTTGGACTTGGTCGTTTTTCCACTGCATTATAATTAATAGATAACAATATAACTATACAAATCCTCTTTATGTGATTTAATCTTAATTCATTTTTTATGTAAAGAAATTATTTATTTATAAATAAATTGTTTTACGTCAATTATTCTACTCATCCTGAATATGCCGATAGAAAAACAACATTTTGTCCTTGTGCTATTTCCGACAAATCTGCTTCGAATGGGATTTTATATCAGAAAATAGTACTTATCAGATTATTATCTTCGGATATAATGGATTACTTGCTAAAGTCGTTTTCAATCAAAGTATCTATTTAATCCCATATAACTATAAGGTGCAACCCACTCACGTTTCTGCGAGTACTGGAATATTAAAATTAACATAATTTTTCATACGTTTTGTTTTGAATTTACATATGAAATTATCGTATTTTTATGGTAAATTATGTGCAAATAGAAGGACATTGCAGACCTATGACAATAGGAAAAACATGACCACTTAGTAATATATAAAAATGTTTTTTTGAAATACCTACTTATGACTAATTATAGGAAAGAATCGTTTTTAATAACAATTTTAAATTATTGTTTAATAATTAATGTTACTTCGATTCTAAGGACTTTATTTGAATTTTTGTTTAGCGTTTTTAGAAAATTCAAATGAGCAAAATATTGTATTGTAGAGATCGTACAAATTTTAATAATGCAGTTAGAATCTAGGAAAGTAAACTAAAAATTAATTATATTTACATATGCTTTTAAGATTTTTGTTTAACATTAGTGTTCAAGAAATATATTGATATTTAGCATCATTCACTATAAAAATAATTTATTAATATGAAATGTTGGATATCAATTTACTTGAATATACCTACAATAAAAAATCATGAAAAATATATTATTATATTAATATATATATATTGGATTTTTAAAATGCATTAATCACTACATAATATACGTTATAGTATAAAACCAAAAATAAAATTTTAGTGGTGCATGACACTTTGCACTTTTTGCCTCGTATCTTCTAAACAACTAGAACTGCCCTTTCAAAAAACTTATTATCACATCTTTGCATGAATAGAATGTTTTTGAATCATTCAAATCGGTTGATGTGTGCTCTCGAAATCGTCGACGAAAATTTGTATCCACACATACATATGTGAATAGAGCACACGCACACACACATACACAACTAATTTTTCTAAAGTATGCCAAAATGTTCAGAAACTTTTGAAACGTAAAGATATGCAAAAATGTTCATTTTATATTTTTTGCAATTACTATAACTTACCCTAGGGAAAGTTAATAAAAAATATAATAGCCTAGAGGAAAAATCTGGTCAAAATTATTTCAAACTTTTAAGGTAATTCAGAAATAGTATTTATTATAACTAAAAAATATTTTAATAATATACAAAATTTTTTACTAAATATGTTTTCTAAATATTTTTTAAAGTGTGTGTTTATTCAAAATTCAAACATTTTATTGATTGTACTATATACCGATGAGAATAATAAACTATATCAAAGTTTGCAATCGAGGACAAAACAATTTTCGCATTCAAGTCCTTTATTTATTTAGTTCTAATATCAAACCAGTTACTATGCAGATTTAATTTAAATGCAACACTATAGACAGTCAATAGTTGCTTTCCGTCGATCTGTAATTACGATTCTTTTCAAGACAAATGTTTTTTTTATAAAAAATTGTTTTTATAGGCTATGATTAACATAATTACATAATTTAAAGTCATACGGAACTGCTATGAACCATCTATCATAAGAATCGAATGTCTTTATAAGATTTATAACTTTGTTTAATCGTAATGTGTGCGAACATTCACTTTTTTATAAAGGATAATAATTCAAATGCTTTACTAGCATTAATTATATACAATTAGATTGCTCAGAAGTATTATATATTATATATATATATATATATATATATATATATTATTAATATTTCTAGAAAATTTTTAGACTTCAAATTTAGTCAAAAAATTTTTTTGATTAAAATTTAGTAAAAAACGTTCACAAATAAGCGATAATTGATCAATGATTGAGTTAGATAATAAATTTATTGAATTTAAAGTTATTTGAATTTAGACTATTAGGTGACTATTATGAAGTAGAGATTTGTGATAGGAAGAACAAAATAAAGTAAAAGTGCCATTATCACAATATCTGTATAGGTATATATTTATATAAAAAAATACTTTTAAAATTACTCAAAACTTGAAAAATTAGTAGAAATATAAATATAAATTCTCTATTTTAATTTACATCAGTTATTCAATGACTAGGTTAGTTAGTGCACAGTTTTTCTGATATTTCATAATTCTGAATGTTTGTGTCATGCTATTAATAATTTATTTAGTTTTAGTTAATTATACCATGTACCTATGAACATTAAAAACCTTTACTATTTTTTATTGATCAGTTAAACTTGATATGTATATATATGCATATATATATATATATGCCTATATATATATATATATATATATATATATATATATAGGTGTGTATCTCCAGTTATAAAAACTTGTGCCATTTATCCACTATTGCATATGCTAATGATAAGTTTTACTAACCCACAAATAACAAATCATTTATGCATTATTCCGCATTTTAGTTATTCAAGTCCCAAGATCAATAACCGACTTGAATAATATCACTTTCAAATAAACAGAAAAAAATCTAATGAAATCATTCATCTAATTCTTTTTATTTTCGCTCGTGGCGGCAATTACAAAATAAATTCACACTTGTGATTTGATCAACTTCCTTGATTTTTTTTCAAGGAACCTTGAAGAACAACGCTGGTATGTCCGGATATATACTTCCTTTTGTCAAATTAAAGATAGTATGATTTCTGCATATTTATTTTACATATACACATATTGGACGTATAATAATTAAGAGTAAGTAGCATTTTGCCTAAGGGCAAGTTCCTGATATGTACAAACAATCGACCAAATAAATAGGAATGAGATTTAGCAACTTTTGAAATAGTGATAATTTCAAAAATATAATATATATATATATATATATATATATACATATATGTCTCAAGTAGTTGTGTTTATTGAGAATGGTTATATAAATAAACATATTTACAAAAAAGTAACAGTAATGCTCAATGACCTAGAAAGCTCTACCCATAACTCTCCCTCTAAGAAATACTATGATATTTGCAATATATCTACATATATTTATATAAACGATATAACCTTGTACGATGCACAAAGAATAACTGCAAATGCAGGTGCAATTGCATCTGACATCTTAATATTTTATGCACATTTAATGTCAGAAGCCTAGATAATAAATTTAATAGCTATCTATTACAAGACATTAGAGGTAATTAGTATTACAAACTTACAGTGAACTCGATTAATGATTTTCTTCAATCTTTCTAGGAAAGCTTGAACATATTTGCTTAAATTTTTTCTAAATTTTCTTTATATATATATATATATATATATATAATAAGTATAAAATATGAACACAGCACTCCTTTTTTGCACTGTTCATTAAATATTTTAAATTTTGCAAAAGTTTTGAGACTCGGTTTGTCTAATCATCAGTGTAATATATTTTATATTTAAACATTAAAAATTCATGAATATATTCAAATAATATCTATTTTTAATGTATCATAATTTCTAACATACCTAAGTCCTAAAATAACAAAATTTCACTTGAACTAAGTTGATGGTACGGGCATCAGATAACACGGACGTTCTGGGCCATTTTTTAGTAATTAAATAGAAAATATTGTACACTGACAATTATTGATTAGTCAAACCGAGTCTCTAAACTTTTGTAAATTATATATATATATATATATATATATATATATCAATATATAAATTACCTAGTAGTTAGTATTTCTCCTAGAACATAAATTCAGTCGTAAAACGAGTCGTTTATTTTAACGACAGGATTTAAATATGTATGAAATGATATAAATTGCTGATTTATAAATTCCTGTACAAATGCATTTGCATTCATTTGATATTTTTGATTGAATAGTTCACACTAGCTACTTGTATGAATATATTAATAACTCAATTTTATTTTATTTTATTCCGGATATTATACATGTACATATATAATGAAATATATATATATATATATATATATATATATATATATATTTCTTTACGATTTTAATAAAATCATAAAATCGTAAAACCGTGTTTTAGTTTTTCTGTCCTTACCAAGTTACTTTCATGAACAAAATTCTAGAATTTTTTATTTATGAATACTAGGATAAATAAAATTAATTTATAGGCCTGATACTGTATATTAATTTAATTGAATTTCAAATTCTAACAGAATCTAAAAATCGAATGCTCTAAATTTTATATGCGTTATATATTAGTAAAAACTAGTATATTAGATGCAGATCTAGAGATCTTTTTTCAATTAACATTTTGCAAAATGTTAGAAAATATAGCTCTATAAAATTTTGATGAAACACGAGTAAATGTTAAAGTCGCTTGTGGTCCAAGCTTGCACGTTTTTATCATTTTGTGAAATTACAAGAAAACTAGGAATTTTTTTTATCATAAGAATACTAGAAGCATCTCAGAACATAATGTTAGAAGTCTTCAGGTATTTTTACCGTATCTAAATTAGTGTTTTCATCTTTTTTATTACAATTTTCAAAAATGTTTTACTCCTCTCTTCGCCAATCGATAATTGCTTAATGACAACACTTGCAAACATGCAAATTCGTTATTAATCTATAATAATTATGGAATATCAATATGATCACATAGTTGCATAAAATCGCAGTATAATAGTTTAATTAATGCATTTGTTTATTAACCTGATTGCGGTTTGACACGAACGTTCGTAATTTCAAAGTATCCACTTTACTATCATTACCTAATGCATTTATTAAGCAATTAGTGGAATTCTTTACAAATGAGATGAAATTGACTGAGGTAAAGGATGCAGGATTTTTAGAAATTTCTCATTGAATAATGATACTTTTATGAACACTTTTGGCAAAAAAACTGCCATTTTTTTGTACATTTAGATCCGTATCCTCGAAATGGCTAGGCCTGCCTTCGGCAAAAACTAATCACCACTTCCCCAATAATCACATATTGAATATTTTTTGGATCATTCAGATGAGATACTCCGTTCTCACAAAAACTTGATTTCTATTTTCTGCATTCTTTGCTCCGTACCTCCGTAACGGCTGAACCTGCCTTTGCTAAAAACTAATTAGCACATTTCCTTATCAATAGGAATCGAATGTTCTTTAAATCATTAAAATCGGTTGATCAGTGAACCCAAAAACGAGGACGAAAAATTGTATCCATACATACATATACACATACACACACGTCCATTTTTTCTGAAGTATTCCAAAATGTTCAGAAACCTCTGAAACGTGAAAATATGCAAAAATTTCTATTTTCAATTTTTGGCCCATTACTATAACTGACTCTACGGTAAGTTAAAAAAAAAGAAATGCGGAGAATTTTTTGATACTATTTTTGAGTACAACATACCCAGACAAAAGACCTAGTCTGGTATGCGTGAATGCATCTCTTACTCTATAAGAATTTTTTTCAAGGCTCACTATTTGCACTTTGGTAACTACTTCCTACTATTCTTAGAAGTACTCCCTCAAGTGAGTTTTCCTGATGAGATCCTGTGGTCACCAAGGAGTCCAAATTCGTCTCCAGTTGTTTTTCATGGAAAAGTAGCAATAATTAAGAGCTTATTCTCATACCAAAAAAAAATTTAGAAGATTGATCCACTTGACTAAAAAGGGGTAAAAAAGTTCTGGAAATGTCGGCATGCAAAATATTTTAGAGCATCAAAGTCACCCTAGAGCCCAAATTTGTCTCTAATTGTTTTCCATGAAAAAATTCTCTATTATTAAGTGCCAAAAGAATAGAAAGCCAAAAGAGAGTTCAAAAGGTTGATCCACTTGACTAAAAAAAGGATGAAAAAAATTATGGAAATATCCCTTGTAAAATCATTTAGAGCACCTTAATATTTTTACGAAGGAGCTACATGTCACGCATGTTCTTGCTCCCACCAGAAATCAAAACAATTTCTGAATTGGCCACCAATTACTGACCGTCCCAGGAGTCATCAAAAAATTTCATCATACCCAAAATTAAGAAAAACAATTATTTATGATAAATATTGAAAATATAATCATT
This sequence comes from Ctenocephalides felis, assembly GCF_003426905.1. Taxonomy (NCBI): domain Eukaryota; kingdom Metazoa; phylum Arthropoda; class Insecta; order Siphonaptera; family Pulicidae; genus Ctenocephalides; species Ctenocephalides felis. Next base: position 22,137,813 of record NW_020536999.1, read on the forward strand.
TTTTCTGTTTTTTTTTACTATCGCGTGCAGTTTTAATCCTCAGCACGTGTTTTCTCTCACACCGTTAGATCATTTAAGATCTTTACTCCGAGATCTTGACCCAATAATAGACACGGCATTATACTCAATTCTCGTCAGCAACATATCAGCAATTAGCTAATGCGCAAACTGAACATAATTTTATGATTAGCAATAGATTTATTATCCATAGTAATAAACATGTCAAATTTTATATTGATATCTTTAGACGAGGTAATGGCATGCATTGCGTGGTGTAAGGAATTCATAATATTTTCAGTGTATGTCTTTAGTGGGATAAGATTTTTAATAGTGAATTCTTTGAAGGTTTTGTGTTCAGTCAAAATAATAAATATCTTCTTAACATAAACGCCTTTGGAACTAGTGGTGTATGGCATCGTGCCTTAAGGCAAATTGATGGAACTATCAGTACCATCATGAAATATTCGAGGAATATTGAATGTTTTCAAATAGATTATTATAAATATTGTAACATTGTCTAGTATTAACAAGAATTATATAGACTGAATTACAAAGTTAAAATAATTTATTTAAAGTTTATAAGTGAGCTTTAAAATTTTGGACAGAATTAAAATTAAAAGCTGTAATATTTTCGATATACAAAAAAAAATTTAATTCTAGTAGGCACAATTTATTTTAATATATTAAATTTATAGATTTTCCAGTAATTTATGATTTCCGTCATTCATAATCACGTGCTATATTAGATTTTCATAATTAATGAATAAATTCAATCCATCATGATATATCATGTAGTCAAGGCAATAGGCCGTTGATGCTATTAATTATAATAATTATTGCAAGCTTTAAAAAAATACTTGTGGCTAGTTATAAAATCTTATAGTTTATTTATTCAAAAATTTGCATAATTACTCAAATTAAAATATATATTTATATGTTTGTTTAAATGTAACAAGTTACAAAGTCGCTCATAATGCGTTTGCGCAACGTGTAATTAAATTAATTAATTGTTGATATGGTTAATTAATATTGTTTACACCTTTTTGCATTTAAGCGCTTTTATAGATGTACTTTATTTAATGTGATAAAATTTTAACAAGATTGCATAATATTGTCATAGCTACTGTCCCGCAGGCAATTAATAGAACTGTGCAGGTCCGTCATTTTCATAGGTAGTATAAAATGATCCATCACAAAGTTTCGGTTTGCACTATTATTATTGAATAGCTTTCAATTTTATATATCTTATTTTGTTGAAAATTTAATAATTGGGCGTATAATTTGTCGTTTTTTTCTCAGAAAGTTGTTTAGCATAGAGAATTTTTCATACCAAAATATAAAGCCAAAATTTTAGGGTGTTTGTTTCAATTTAACTTGGAGTAAGTTATTGTAATCGTTCAAAAATCGAAAATTAAAATTTTTGTATATCTTCTCATTCTGGAATACCTTAGAAAGAAATGATGTTTGTGTGTGTATGTATGTATGGATACAATTTTTCGTCCACGTTCTTGGGCGCACTTATTTGAATGGTTTGGAGAACGTTCGATTTCTATTGATAGGGAGATGTAATGATAAGTTTTTGGCAAAGGCAAATCCAGCAGTTACGGAAATACGGAACTAAAAGTGTAGAAAATAGAAATCGAGTTTTTGAGAGAACGGAGCTTCAGATTTGAATGATCTAGAAAACATTTAATTAGTAATGATTGGGAGAAGTGTTTATTAGATTTCGGCAAAGGCAGGTCCAGCCATTTCGAAGATACGGTGATAAATGTGTAAAAAATGGCAGTTTTTGAGAGAACTAAGCGTCCGATTTAAATGATTCAAAGAACTTTCTGCTTGTCTTAACAAAATAATTGATTTTTGGACTTGCAATGACAGGGTAAAGTGGTGATTAGGTTTTGGCAAAGGCAGGTCCTGCCGTTTCGGAGATACGAAGCTAAATGTGCAAAAAATTGCCGATTTTGAGAGAACTAAGCATCCAATTTGAATGATTCAAAAAACCTTCTGCTTGTTTTGACGAAACACTTAACGTACTTTTCGTGATTCGTAATAATCATTTCATACCACCAAATATCAATCCTTTGACTTTTTTACCTGCAACTTCAAAATTGCCTGACTTTTCTACCTTTTGGTTTTGTCTATCTATCTAATCTATTTGGTTTTTCTATCTGTCTACATGTCTAACGGCATCTATTGCCCATCCTAGTTACCAATTCATCTGCCTACCTGTCCACCTGTCTACCTGCCCACCCAAACCTGTTTTTGATTTTTTTCTTTCAAAATTTATTTATTTTTCCAAACAATTTTTTTTTGTATCTATATAAAAAAATTAGATTTTTATTTAAATTCTGGCTAAAATTCTAAAGCTCACTAATATAATTTAAATAAATAATTTTAACTTCGCAATTTAGTGTATATAACCCTTATAAATCTTAGACAAACAGTATTTATTACAAACTATTTAACACTATTTAATATAAAACTGTATTCAAAACTAACGTATGGTTATAAAATAATATTAAAATTAATTTTAAATATATATTTCTTTAACAAAATACGTATTCCTCCTTTGGAGAAACTTCTTCGACGAACCTTGACATTGACAGTCAATGATACATTACGACAGAATAAACTTGGCAAGTACTATTAACACTTTGAAATGAAATGCATACATTGGCATTTATTTAAAAATTTATTATTATTGCAGTTTCATATTAAACCTGTATGGAGTCGAAGTGAATTTATGAATTTCTAGTATATAAGAGAAATAGGAAAATTAATAAGTTCTATTTTATATGAATTTTTATCATACTTTTTGAATTTTTTGATTTTTGGATTTTTGGAGTTTTAGGTCATTGGTTCGTTTTAAGTCATATTCTAAACTATGACCTATTCACTTATATATTATAGGGGAGCTGGGACCTATCTGTAACAGGGGTAATTAGTAATAGACGTTTTTCAATAGCGTTTTAAACGATATATATTAATAATTTTTTTCCAAACCAAAACTGACTACTGCTGAGTAGCATTCTAAAATCTTGTATTTCCACATGAAATGCGTTTTACAATATGGAATAAAATTAAAAATAGTATTTTAAATATTGCCATTGTAATCAAATCATAGAAAAAGGATAACTTTTGTCCTAAGAAAATCTTAAAACAAGATTTGAGATATAAAGAAAATGGAGCATCAAATCAAGAATATATATATATATAATATATATATATATATATATATATATATATATATATATATATTTAATATCTTCATCTGGTCAAAGGTAATACAAAGTAAAAAAATCTAGCAAAAAAAAGTTATTCTTCTGATTTAAGATGTTAAGATAAATCTGCAGTTGCAATTTGTTGTCGATTTAATCTCTAAGGTTGCAAAATGATCTTGAATAGTACATAATAGTATTTAAAAACAATTAAGACGATATTTTTTATTACTTCATCTGCTTTGAAGGTTATCTAAAATTATGGAGAAAAAATTATACTACAGATGCAAGAAAATATGAATTATTACAAAAGCATTTTACAGATTTTCCAAATATTTCTTCGACTATTTTCTGAGCAGATTATATGAAATTTTAAATAGTCACTAACACGCAAATATAATGTCTCGTTAATGTCTATAAATTGTGTATTTTACACATTAATGTTAATTCTTCCAACTGTATAGAAAGTGAATACAATAAGTTACGAGTCCTTGATTCAAATGCTCATTGGGTTATGACCGCGACTTATGGTTCATGAAGTCTACATTTAGTCGTAGAATTCAGAAAAATATATAAAATAAATATTAATATATTTAAACATGTATATTATATTTAGGGTGATATTTTAATTTTGAATTTTTAAACTTATTTTGAGTTTTACCGCATAAAATGCAATTTGTTCTGGTGGTGTTTTGTATTGCACAATAAGGTGAAGACATGTTTTGCTTTTTTGAAACTGATTACAAAAAAAAATTATATAAAATTATTTTAAAAAAAATGTTAGACTAATGACATACAAAATGATCAAAATGATAAAAAAAACTTAACCGAAATCATTACTGCACCTTCCTGATGTGCATTCATAACACATACGTGAAGTTAGGTTTTACGTGTAAAACACCTGATTGCTCAGCAAATACATAGCATTATGACAGTTTTCACTGATAATAAAAACTTTGAATTTGAAATAGTAATTAAAAAAAAATTTTTTATTATTATTCAAAAATGTGTGATAAAAATTGAAATGATTCTTATATGACTTAATCCTATTTCAAGTTTTTAGTGAGAATCTTATAAGTATACTGGTAATTCATCAATTGTAGCAAAATCTTAGATGTAGATAAATGACAAGTGTATATATATACAAAATACTGTCACTTAATTGCATCAGTTTCAACCTTACTTTCAATCAAATCAATAACTTTTACAATATTATTTTTTGTGTCGAAATTTGAATTGAATTAACAACAATAACACTTCTGGCAAAGCTTATATTGTTTACTCTTGTTATTTTAAAAAATATTTTTTTAAATTACTAGTATTTGTTAAAATATTTAAAAAATCTATGAGGCAACACAAATATGGTAAGCAAATTAATATATTTGTGTAACTTTTGTTATTTTAAAAAATAAATAATTAATTAAGTGGACGGATATAATTTGGTGGCATTATGTAATAAGTAAATTATAAATTAAAAATCAAAGTAAATGAATAGAAGTTAATAACTGGTAAAAACACACAAAGAAATTAATTAAGAATTGCCGAATGAAATTATGCAAGTAAATAAATAAAAGAATGATGAATAAAAACACTAGAAAAATTAATAGTGTAAATAATTTATTTGTATGTTTATATATTATATATTATATATGAATTGCCGAATAAAATTATGCAAGTAAATAAATAAAAGAATGATGAATAAAAACACTAGAAATAAATTAATAGTGTAAATAATTTATTTGTATGTTTATATATATAATATATATATATATATATATATATTAATATATGATTAGTAGTTAATTTTGATGTTGAAATATATGAGTGAGTTCTTGAGGGCGATACATCAAACAAAGAAAAGCCAAAGATTTATAAAATAAATCTTTATTCCAAACGTTTCGACATTCAATTTAATGTCATCATCAGTGGATCTAAAAACAGTATGAAAATTAGCATATCTAGGTAATTATAATATATGTGGATTGGTAAAGTAACTATACAATAAGAGAAAAATTAACAAACAGCAACACTTAACAACAAACCAAATATAAAAGATAGGAAAGGTAGTAGAGACTAGAATTAAATAAATAATTAAAAAGTATAGGCAAAATATTAAGTACACTCATATAAACCTACGCATATATACATATATAACATACAACATATACACACATATACATACATATATATACATATATACTCGTATATATTATATATACATGCATATATCCATATACACACACATATAACATATAATACACATATACATATACAGATACAACAATATATACCTATATATGTACACATATACATGTAAGACTATACCCATATAAATAAACGTATATACATATATGCAACGTGCATGCATATTCACAACGACGTACATGTACATGTATGAACCATACATATACTCATACCTATCTATGTAACTATAGCTATACACGTATACACATACATATACGCATAAACATGTATATATACATATATACACATATATATATACATATATATACATACATATATATATATATACACACAATACAATATATACATATGTACATAAATGCTCACAAATATATATATATATATATAATATACATATATATATATACATATACATTACATATATATATATATACACATACATACATGCATATATACGTATATACAATTATATGTATACACATATACATATGCACATACATACAAACATACATGTAAATAAGTAATAATATACATATATACATACATACGAGGTCTGTTCAAAAGTACCCGGAATTTCGTTTTTTCAAAAAATATTTATTTATCGTCTACATTAATGTGCTCCCCTTCAAAGTAGTCCCCCCCAGATATAATACACTTATGCCAGCGTTTTTTCCAATTTTCGAAGCACCCTTGATATTCACTTTTTGATATGTCCTTGAGCACTCTCAGCGATTTTCTTCAATCGAGGTAAACCGCCGTCCTTTCATGGGTCTCTTCAACTTTGGGAATAGGAAAAAGTCACACGGAGCCATATCTGGTGAATTTTTGCTCTTTGCAACACTTTATTTCATTTTTTACGTAAATTTAATACAAATTCTTTGACTTTTCAATTCTTCCATTGTAAAAATCGCCGAGCTCAGAGAAAAACACGTCGAACCTTAGCGACTACCACAGACAAAGTAAACAGTGAATATAGCTGAAAATTTCATCATACTTTAGGGGCATGTATACCAACACAATAAAAAAAAAATTTTGACAATCAGACACTCCAGACCCGCGAAATTTGATTATTAGTAATTCCGGGTACTTTTTGAACACACCTCGTACATACAAATACATATATATATATATATATAGATAGATATATATATATATATATATAAACATACAATATATGTAAACTCGTATATATGTAAAGCAAACAAATTATTTATGAAGATGGATAATACATATAAATAAAAGTGGACTTACATTACGTTGGTTAGTACATATAGAGAAGTGTACACAGCACTAGAGATTGGCACTAACATTTATGCAACTAACTTGTCAGCACTATGCATGTGTGTATATGGATATATGCTGTATATATATATATATATATATGTATATATATATATGTATATGTGTGTATATGTTGTATGTATATATATGTATATATGCGTAGGTTATATGAGTGTACTTAAATATTTTTGCCTATACTTTTAATTATTTATTTAATTCTAGTCTCTACTACCTTTCCTATCTTTTATATTTGGTTTGTTGTTAAGTGTTTGCTGTTTGTTAATTTTTCTCTTATTGTATAGTTACTTTACCAATCCACATATATTATAATTACCTAGATATGCTAATTTTCATACTGTTTTTAGATCCACTGATGATGACATTAAATTGAATGTCGAAACGTTTGGAAATAAAGATTATTATAAATCTTGGCTTTTCTTTGTTGATGTATCGCCCTCAAGAACTCACTATATATAATATATTATTTTTCATAAGTTTGTGTTATATGCGTTTGTGTATATAAGTATATGAATATATCTGTAA